>NC_056728.1:419559332-419864332 GCF_019279795.1 Protopterus annectens | reverse complement strand
ACACTCTTTCTCGGACTTTCAATATGGCTGCACACTGAGTAACAGTTTAATTTCAGCTCTCACAGTGTGAAAACAGAAACTCATAAGAGAGCCAGTAAACTCATTTTTGGGTAAATTTCAGTAACTGGCTATTAAGTGCACTGCCTGGATGCCAGCAAAAAATAAATTCAGAGAACATGAAAGAAAATAAATCACAAAAGGTGAGAAAAACACTGACTGGGAAGAATTCTGCAGCTGTTCAGCAAAAAGCAGTACAAGCTCCAGCTTTGATGCAAGACATGACTTTCAGTAACCTACAGGAAATAATAAATCAAACGTACTCAGAGCTGATTACAATAAAAGAAACACTGATGGGAGTATATCAACTCAAATAGCAAAAGACTGGAAAAATGGAAGAAGCTTTAAACAGATATTCAGATGATATGATAAAACTGCAAACATCAGAGGTTGAAATGAAGAAAAGGCTGGCTGAGTATGAGACTGCCCAAGAAGAGATGTTTCAAAAACTAATTGAATTAGAGCACAGGCCATGAAGGGAAAACCTGAGATTTTCTGCTGTACCAGAGACAATGGAAGGAACAGGGACGTCGGGAGGCATACGCACTGTACTGATTTCAGTACAACTTCTTTAGAAGAGGGGGTAGCTTTTTTTTTAAAAAAAAACGTACGTACATATTTTTTTCTTTTTTAAACAGTGTTGGCTCCTTTAAGGAAGATACCAGCCAGTCGGAAGTGAGCTCATGTCATGTCCAGCTGACTGCGAGCGGGAAATGTGCAGTAGTGAGTGAGTGGAAGAAAATCGTAAACTGCACCTGTTGTTGAATATCCTTGATTGTCGAACAAAGCACTGATTCGCTGTTGCCTGGCTCTGAAGATGAATCTAGCGTCCCTTCTGTTGCCACTAGTGATCCTGAATGGACTGAGGATAGATTCCGGGTGGATAGAAAGAAGCTTGAAGCCATGTTGCAAGGTAAATAATATGCTTTCCCCCTGAAAAATAGTGTAGCTTGACAGCGAAGAATAACCGCGTTTTGGGTTATTTTGGATTTGTTGTGTGAAGTTATCTTCGTGTATTTGGCAGTATCAAGTCACCCACATGAAGTTTTTCATTTTCTTGTCCACCAGTGCTGAAGCTAGTTTTATTTTGAGGTAATGTTTTTATTTTTGTGTGTGTGTGTGTTGACAAACCGCTTAAAACTTCAGCGGTTTAGTTTGGTGAGACGAAGCTGCTGCAGAACTGGAGGAATGTTAGGCAAACTCTCCTTGCAATTTAATTTGAGATTGAGCAGCGTAGTGACCATTATAATGGACGTTGCTGGTGCTTTATGTTTTGTGCCATTTATTATACCACTTTTTGGCAGGGTCTGTGCTTGTAAATGTATGCCTTTTAAAACATGCCCTTTATTGTCTAGTTAGTAATGCGACATCCTTAAAATGTGGAGAAAAAGATTTGAAAATTATTATGTTGAGTACATCACACTTGTACCAAAGCAATGACCTTCCAGTAAACGGAGGCATCTGGAAAAGTGCTTTGGGAATGGTGATCGGTATCTACTTTTTCTGAAACCATTTTTTTCAACTTTAGCCCCTTATATGAATGTTACAGGGGATGACCTCGCTTACAAATATAAATGCAAAACAAAATGCAACTTTCACTTGTGGGTATTTTCCTACTGGGTGAAGTGTTGCTTTTGGTTTATAAGACTAGTTGGCTACATGTAATTGTGAAAGGTAAGCAGAATAAAGACCATGTACGTTTATTTGTTTTTAGGAGTCTTGGATGTAGTATATATTGAAAAGGAACGAACATATGTGCTTCATTTAATGTTTATTTTAAGAGTAGCAATTTTGAACGTGGTATTTTGCTGTTAGTTTACATAGCCCCTGGTTGCTCCAAGATATTTTAAAATGCAGTGATGGTTTGTAACAAGCAATCCCCACAGACATTTTGGATCGTGTTGCCTATATAATTATCAAAAGTGTTTGCCTATTCAGCTGATCTTATTTGTTAAAACCTCTCCTTTATTTCCTTGCCCCCCTTTAAGTTTTAACGATGTTAAAAAAATCGTACATTTCTTTTGTGCACCATCTGAAGATGAAGCAGTTAGAACTTTAGCATCAGCAAGTCACTGACAGCATTTCCCCATTTTCTCTCAAAAGGGTTTTTGCCATTCTATTACAAAAGTGGATGGGGTAGGAAACAATCGTTGCTTATATGATCAATTCAATAATAACTAAACTTGTAGTATTCATGGGTATAAAATCCCAGTCCAGGTTAGGCAGAGTCCCTCACTGACTCTCTTCAAGAGGAATCTTGATGAGTGGATGGGAGATCGTAGGTTTACCCGGGGTATCACTTCTGTGTCACTGTTAGACAGAGGCACAGTATACTAACCTCGAAAAAGGCCATAGCAAAATTCATTTAAAATGGGTGGCAAAAGCCAAACATACTCTGGCTAGGCTTGTAAATGCCCTAGGGCAGATAGCCTAGTATGAACCTATGATAAATACCTCAGAAAATGCATACTACTGCAAAACCCTATTCTAGCAACTTTCTAAGGATACAACACCATTACTTATAATCTGTACCTGACTTTGCTCCCTATTTTTATGGGCTTTATCCAAGATTTTAGGGCTAAGAAATTGAAGCTACAGTATGTCTCACAACAGTGACTAAAAATATTACTGAAGGCATTAAGTATATGCATACTCATTCATTTGATTGTGTGTGTGTGTGTGTGTGTGTGTGTGTGTGTGTGTGTGTGTGTGTGTGTGTGTGTGTGTGTGTGTGTGTGTAAATGCACCCGCATAATGCACCTGTATGGCTATAGGTGTTCAGGCTCAAACCCTGTACCTTTGATTCAGGGTAAGAAGAGCCTAAAGTCCCTAATCACCACCATCTCTGAACTTTGTTCAGATTTGTTTTTCTAACAGTTGTGAGCTATGGTGAGAACTGAGAACTGAAGTTGTATTTTCCCCATTATTGTTTTTGTTGTTTGTCCTGGTTTTTTGTGCTAAGGTGTGAAGTGAGAACTGAATTTGTATTCCCTCATTATTGGCTTTTTGTCCAGGTTTTTTGTGCTGAGAGGTTGAGAGCTATCTAAATGATAGCCATTAAGTTTGTCTTCCTATTTTTCAAACTGCTGATTTAGCATAGTGGCATGTTGCACAGACTGTAGTGTACATGGTTCTGGGTTCAAGATATGCATGGTGATAACACAGCATTTTATTCAAGCAACTTTCCAAAATTATACAAGTGATGTTTAAAATGTGTCCCTGGTTTTTGGGCTTTTGTCCCCCCCCCCAATAAATGTTGGCTTTTTCCAGATTTCTTGTGCTGCAAAGTTCAGAGATACAGCTGAGTGTCGACATTTTACAAGGAGCTGAGAGCTGCAGGGGAACTAAAGTTTAGTGCTGCTTATGCTGAGTCTGCTTGTACTGTTACTAGCACAACAGGTAGTGTACTTGCTTTTGATGCAGAAGGCTGCGGGTTCTTCTCCCACAGTAGGTAGATGCATTGCTGATACTGTACTGTATTGTAAAGGGGGGGGGGTGGATGCTGTACTCCATTTTGGTGAAGATATCTAGTAGTAACTATGAACCTGTTATCAGTTTGCCATCCATTCCCTATTGCAATATTACTAGCGTATCATTGTTTTTAATGCAACATAGGCAATTTATTCCTCAAGGGCAACAGGCACTTTATTTGTAGATGAAATCATGAAATATAAGTTGTTTGCTAGCAGCAGCCTCTTCATTAGTTACATATTTCTTTAATGTGGAATTATGCAGATGGCTTTTACTAGTTCAGAGATTGTGCATATTTACTGATACTGGTGGACTTGTAGAAGTTTGAGTAGACTTTTATGATGGAAATGTTATGAATTGGGCTGTTTTGTCATTATTGGTGCATGCATTTTGTTTCATTGGTTACTGGAATAATGTTCAAAACAATAAATTTAAAACGCTCTCTAACAACTATACTGTATTTGTACAAGGAATATAATTTAATACAATCAGGAAGGTGTATCAAAGAGCACGTGTATGTTTCATGTGCAAGGGGCCTATGATTTGAAAACAGCCCAAAGTTCATCTTTATCTGCCACTTGCAAAATGTATTTTCTTTGAATGTGGGTTTCAATGCTGTTTCAATGAATGTGAGTTTCAAGGGTAGAGAAGTTTTAATGCTAAGTTTCATTGTGAGACTGCATTGCTTTGTTTAGCAGATATTTATTGGTGTTCGTGCTGTAAAATGCAAAATAAAACTTTTCTGGCAAATCATTTAGGAATGAAGTCACTAAATAATGACCGACGTTAAGTTTCAGATATCATAATCTTCAGAAAAATGCATGCTTAAGCAAGACCTGATATTCTATCAAGTGTCTTAAGTTTATACAAGATCAATTTTTAGTACTGTTTGTATGCTCCCCCAATATATTTGGCCATGTCCAGATTTCCTGCATTAAGAGGTTGAGAGGTATGTGCAAATCGCTTTATAGAATTAGGAATATCCAAATCTCTTAACTGTCCCCAATTTTGGCTCAAAATGTTGCTCTCCCCCTAATCTCTCTGCAAAATAGCAATTTTGGAAGAAAACGTGGAGGGTTTACTTTTATAAATAACTGTAATAATCAGAGTTATACATTACTTTTATTTCAGAAATGCATGTAGATTCTCTCATTTTGTCAGCTGATCAAGTTAACTGTGCTCATATTAAAATGGTGTCCCTTCTTTGACAGGTTCCCAGCTGTATTGTCTGGCAATTTTATATTTTTGCATCACATTTTGGTCCGTTTTTCATAACATTGCGGTTTTCTGGCAAATTAGTGGCAAATCATTAAAGACTGAAGTTAGAAAATAATGGCAGACATTTGCGTTTCAGATTTCATACCTTTTAGAAAATCCGTACTAATGCAAGACCTACTACTATTCTATTATCTTTCTAAGTATAAGAGCAATATTTTAAAAAAATGTCCTTATTTTTGGGTCTTTGCCTCAGTTTTATTTATGAGTTTGTTGCTCTAAGAGGTTGAGAGGTATTTTGTGTGTGTGTGTGTGTGTGTGTGTGTGTGTGTGTGTGTGTGAGGTAGGTAGCATACCGCTCAACTGTCCAAATTTTGCAGAATGTCCAGATTTTTGCCCCATATTTTTTGTCTGTTCCTCATAAATTTTGTGATTTCCTAGAAAATCATTGAAGGCTGAAGTTGCTAAATAAGGACAGACATTTGAGTTTCAGACTTCATGTCCTTTAGAAAAATTCATACTAGCACAAATCCTGTTATTCTAGCAACTTTCTCATACTAGCACAAATCCTGTTATTCTAGCAACTTTCTAGGTTCATGAGAGCATTATTTAATATCTGTCCCTGTTTATTTTAGGCTTTGTCCATATTTCTTGCACTAAGAGGTAGGTAGGGGTGTGTGTGTGAATGAAACGTCCTAGTTAGGGGTAGCAGGTGGTTAGTAATTTACTCAAGCTCAAAACCTGTACCTTAATTACAGAAAACAAAAGCATGAATCCTCTACCCCAACTACCATGCTGCATTTTTCAAAGAACTGACTTTCAGGTTCATTTTCAATTCAAGGAACCAAGTTTGAGTGAATCTATATTATATTACTGAAGAGGCATTACAGCGAATGCCTCTTCATCGACACTAAAAGAGCGAACTGTGAATTACGAGAATGGCCATAGCTTGGCTGGGGAGGGGGGTAGCAGTTTGAGAGCTGTGAGTACAAATTTGAAAATCCTAGCTACACCCCTGGGAAGGAACAGACTGTATTAATTTTATGAAAGCATAAACAATGAACAAGCACAGGAATCCATTTAGTTCCACCCTCACCACCACAAGTGCTGAGGAAAAAAAAACAAATAAATTAGTGGTCTTGAAACTTTATTGATGAGTTCAGTCATAATAATTTCCAAAAAATCATGAAACCCAGATAGTGTTTCAAAGCAACACGCCTTTAATCGTCACAGACAAGTGATCCTCATTAACAAAACAACCTGAAATACTTTAACAATGTTAAACATATCAGCTTTTATATACTTAAAAGTAGGTGTGGAAAATGTACATATTGTTTAATTTTAAACCAGGCTATTCATGGCAAACAGTATAAACAGGGCTGTAGAAGTGCATTTTAGAAAAAGTACCTGACCCCCACACACTCCTTCTGATTAGATCAAACTAAATCCTAGTTAAGGAAAACAATACCTATCTATTTGCAACCCACATTCCAAAATCAGATATTAAGAAAAACATAAAATACACATAAAAAGACTTAACTAAAATTGCTTGCACCTACCTAATGTAATACAACCTTCATCAGATCTGTGACAAACTAAAATCAAGAAAAAACCCACAGCTATCTAACTATGAACATAATCTAAGTACAACACTACAAATATAAAAAAAAATATCTGTGTAATAATATCATCTAGTAAATATATATCCATGTGTATTAGTGTGTGCATAAAGAAAAACTAAGTAATTTACAGCTCAGAAAAAATGTCAGTGCTTTGCAAAAATAAATAAATAAAAAAAACTGTCATGACAGTTTTCATGTTTACAACCATAAAACATGTTTATACAATGAAATTTAGTAGGAAAAAATTACAAAAAATACACAAAACAGTGGATGAAGTAAACTAGTAATGTATAAAAGTGTGCAGGTGTGTGCATGAACATCTACCGTTATGGTAAATGGTGGAATTACATCAATACTACATGGTAATAGCGACATGAAAAAAATGTGCATTTTGAATTTACCATTAAAATCTCTGGTGTGATACAATAACTCGAATCAAAGCAGAATTGAGGTTAAAATAACTAAACATATATACATTTTTACACATTGTACACATAATTTGATAGTGGTGCTGCGGTAGCGTTGTCTCCTCACAGCAAGACGTTGTCGTGTTCGATTCTCAGCTAGAGTGTCTTCTGTGTGGAGGCATGCGTGAATGGGCGTGCCTTCGTTGAAGGTTGTGCGTCAGGGCTGGTAACTTGGCACATAAAAATCCACTACCAAACATTAGCGGACCGGAGTTCCACTGTGGCGACCCCTGGCCGAGATAAGCCGAAAGACATAACAAGGAAATAGTTACTGAACTCATATCAATGAAGTTTTAATTTTATGAAAGCACAGATAAGAAACTGGACTGGTATTCCACAGCAGCTGTTGTTATTTGAAAGGGTACATCATGTGCATGCTCCAAAACTGGCTATGAGACAGCAGCCTAGTCCTTTAATAGTAAAGATGCAATCCTACCAACAGGAGTTGATTTTGACAAAACTGTGGCAGAAAGACAAAGTACTAACAGTGGGAACCAGTAGCATGTTTGTGGAAAATGATTACTCATTGTACACCAGGCAGAAGAGGAGTAAATTTATTCCATTACTCAGGAAATGTCAAGAAGCAGGGGTCAGATTCAAATTGCTGCACCCAGCTATCTTCAAAGAATTCTTCCCTAGAGAAACAAAATAATTTATTGATGAAGTACATGCTAAGGAGGAAATATAAAAGTTTGTCCAACAAAAAGTGAGTTGTGAAACACGAGAAGATTCTGCTTCTTGTTCTTTTGGTAATAAAAACCAGAGAGAGACTGTACCAGTGAAACGTTTTCCAACATCTCAATGGAAAATGCTGGAGAGAAGGAAGGCAGCATGAGATCTGACTAGAAGAATTGAGAGTATGTTGGAAATTAAGTAGAGACAGAATTTGGAGATTGAGATGACAGGAATAAAACCAATAACTTGGAAACTGACAAATGTGGGATTACACAGCAATAATTATATATGGCCCAATCTGATGAAGTTGCGTTTTATTGAACAAAGAAACAAAAGCACTCAGGTTACAACTGGAGTCCATAGCATCTTTCCTTCAGCAGTGTTACTTTGTGTTTTTTGAGTAGTCAGTAATTATATTTGTGAAATATGACAGAATAAGAAAGTCTGGAAATACTGGACTTTGTTGGACTTGTGGGGGACTCAAATATATGCCATACTTCATTTCATTAATGTTTGGAAAAATACTTAGGGGAGGAGAAGAGAAGGGAGAAGGTTAACTGCATGTAAAACCCTTTTTCTTCATAGTACTACTTTTAAAGTGTACAATTTTCTTTGCATGCTATAAAGTAAATAACTGTAATGTGAATACTCAAAAGTATCCACAAGCACAGGACCCGGAGCCCACCAAGAATCAAAGCAAAGATTTAAGGCAAAGTTTGTCGTATTTCAACAAAGTAAATCCAACCAAGCGCTTTCGCCCGGTACTCTACCAGGCTTTTTCAAGGACTGTCCTTGAAAAAGCCTGGTAGAGTACTGGGCGAAAGCGCTTGGTTGGATTTACTTTGTTTTTTGGAAATACGCATTAAACTTTGCCTTAAATCTTTGCCTTGATTCTTGGTGGGCTCCGGGTCCTAGGCTTGTGGATACTTTTGAGTTATTTGGTTTGGTTGCTGCATTGACTTGGTTCGTGTAATGTGAATACTACTGTAAACAGGTATTCTTGTTTTTTTTCTTTTCTTTCTCCCTTTCTCCTTGTTCAGTTTTAAGAAATGTTGGCACTGCAATGCAAAAAAAAATCTAGTTAAAAGAGCATGACAAAAGAAAAAATAATTTGCTTTTTCTCATTCTGGCATGGGGGAATGACTGGATTAAGGCCCTCATCTTGATCTAGTAACAAGTTTTCAGAGAAAGCAAGTAAATGACAAACTACTGATTCTAACAAATAAATATATGCTTAATAGCAATTCTGTATCTGGTCCTCATATATCCATGGAGACAATATTTCAAATAAATGTATGCTTAGTAGAAATTCTGCATCTGGTCCTCATGTTTCCATGGAGACAATCTGATAAAAAGCAATTGGCTACAATCTGATAAAGCAAAATTGGCTAAAAAAAAAACGTCTAGGAGATCATGTTCTCTAAATGCATTCAGATATTTTTCCCCGCTGGGAGAGCTATAAAGATGAGATAAAACAGGGCAGCACTTAGAAGCAGCACAAGCTGCAACATGAGTCATAGCATGGATAACCCTTCTTTTATGTTAACCCAAGTCTATGAGTGTGGTTGTCACTTTTGGACATTTGCTACTATTAGGAGGGTAAACTTTCAATATTTGAAGATGTACAATGATTTGTTAGTATTAAGTTAATAGGTTTTAGGGGGTGCTGGGGTGGTTTTTTTGAGGGTTTTCAATAAAACAAAAACATTTTTTAAGATATAACATAGGCTCAAATGGATATAGCAAGTAGCAACCATTTACAAGTTCAACCTGCCAAACAGTGTATGCATGTAACACAAAAGCTGGAACTAGGCATTTAGCAAAAAAGCTGTTATAGATAATAGGTGGGAATAATAACTTTTTAATACAATGATGCTTTCTGTAATGTCTTTAAATGTCAATGGTCTTAGAGATAAATACAAAAAATAAATTATTAATTGCAACAGGAGCTCCAATAGTGACAGAATATGATAAAAAAGATAATAACGGCAGATTTGTAGTACTAAGGGGTGACTGGGAAGGGAGGAGGAGGATTGCATTGGCATATATTTCTGTTGTTGTTGTCTTTCGCCTTTTCCCGGTTAGGGGTCGCCACAGCGGAACTCCGGTCCGCTAATGATTGGCAGTAGATTTTCACAGTGCCGAGTTGCCAGCTCGACGCCCAACCTTCAATGAAGGCACACCCATTCACGCATGTTTTTCGGAACGCCACTCGACCCGCAGGGAGGTCATGCAGGCTCCACACAGAAGGCACTCCCCACACACTAGCTGAGAATCGAACGGGAGAACCTCTTGCTGTGAGGCAACAACGCTACCGCTGCACCACAGCTGAATACACTGGCATATATTTATACTCCTCATAAAACTGCTATAATGGAGATTAAGAAAATTCTGAGAGAAACAATCAGCTTTCAGCAAGGAATACTATTCATAGCTGGGGAATGGAATTTGATTTGCAGCAGTGAAGATGTGTATGGGTGGCCCAGAAGGCAAAGTATAACAAAGGAAGGTGGACTTTTGAAGAAATTTATGAAAATATTTGGTAGATGTGAATTCAGTACTAGGAGTCTGGAGTGAATTTACATATTATTCCCCAATATACAAAACTGGGCTAGGCTACCAGACAGATTTTACATTTCACAGAAACGTATGCATTTAATTGAAGGCTGAACTGGCACTGAATAACTATTTCAGATCATGTGCTAATAATAACTAAAATAAAAACACAGGGTATTGAAATAAAAATGCGATACTGGTGCTTTCCCACCTATCTGTTGAAAAGAGAAGAACTTAAGAAATGGGTAGTGGAAATTATTCAGGAGCTATTAGAGAAGATAGAAATGTTTTCTTAAAATATAACTAGGGAAGTGGGATAAAATTAAACTGGATTTTAAAAATAGGGTGGAAATAAAAGAAAGGGAGATGTGGTAACAAGAATTATTTAGAGGGACTGAACATTAAAGTATTTCAGAATAAGGGGAATCTCGCAGAACAAGAGGAGGGCAACTGCAGAATGCTAAACTGGAAATAAGGATTACTTGCTAATATGCATGGGTTTAGAAAGACTGCTATTAAGCAACTTTTAGCGCAATGCCTCAGGCAATAGAAAGTAGAAAGGGCTGTCGCCAAGCTTAGGGAGCCTATAACAAGAAAGGTAACAAGAGATCCTGTAAAGGTATTAGAAATATTTTGGAAATTCTACGAAAGTCTGTACAAAGCAGAGAAATATGGAAATCAAGAAAAGGTACAAATGTAAAGGTTTATGGGAGAACTAAATAAGCCTCATCTACTTCTAACCTTGGCATAATTAATAACAGTTAGGACAGGGGGTGATGAGACAAAAATGGTGATGTATAACCAATCTACAGGAAAGTCCCCAGGAAGAGATGGTATTCTTGTGGAAGTCTGGAAGCAAGGAGGGAAAAATGATAAAAATCTGGAAAGTTTTGTTTAACAGTATTTTAAGAGGAGAAGTACCAACATCCTGGAAGAAAGGATGTAATACCTAAAAAGGGTAAAGTTCCATCACATCCAGCTTCATATATAGGCCCATTTCAATACTAAACCATGATTATAAAGTGTTTATATCTATAATGGCTAAAAGAAATGCAAAAGTAATGCCAAAATTGACTGATGTGGATCAACGTGGTTTTGTGGAAGGGAAGAAAACATTTGACAACATTAACAGAACACTGATGATCCAGAGAGAAGCAGAAGGTAAGAAAATACCAATGCTGTTGGTGGGTCTTGATGAAGAGAAAACATTTGTCTGAGGAAACTGGGAGTTTATGAGCAGAGCAAAGGAAGCATTTACATTCCCTGATAAATTTATAAGGTTGATTATGAGGATATATGAGGTATCGGAAGTGAAAATTAAAGTGGATGGGTTCCTCTCTGATAATTTCTGTTAGAGCAGAGGAACCAGGCAGGGGTGTCCTTTCCCCTTTGTTATGTGCACTATGTTTACAACCATTGGCAAAGAAAATAAGCGACTCAGAAATTCAAGGATATAATTGGTATGGCAGTCAAGAAAAGTTGGCTCTATTTGCAGAGGATATTATTTTATAAGACTGCAGTGTTTGGTATGGTAGTCACGAAAAGTTGGCTCTATTTGCAGAGGATATTATTTTATACCAGGTAAGACTGTGGTGGTGGTGCTGCGGTAGCGTTATCGCCTCACAGTTAGATGTTGCCCGTTCGATTCTCAGTTAGAGCGTCTTCTGTGTGGTGACATGCGTGAATGGGCGTTCCTTCGATGAAGGTTGTGCATTAGGGCCCAGCAAGCCAGCACGTAAAACTCTACTGCCAATCATTAGCGGACTGGAGTTCCGCTGTGGTGACCCCTAACCGGGAAAAGCCGAAAGACACAAACAAATTATTTTATACCAGATAAAACCAGAAAAGGACATTTCAGTATTGTAGAACATTTTGAGGCAGTTTAAAAACTTTTCAGGATACAAAATTAATGAAGCTAAAACAAAGGCAATAGCTGTAAATTATGTAGCCACACATGAATTGGTTCAGCAATATCCATATTTATGGGGACATGATAAAATTAAGTACTTAGGAGTATGGATTAAAAAGGATTCTGGTGTGGCAGCTAAGGATGTGTGGAAGAGACTAAACAAAAGATAATACAAAAACTGAGTTATTGGAAGCTCTGTTATATGGATATGGATAGCAAGATTCAAGCAGTTAAAATACTTTTAGTCTTCAGTTTTATACACTGGTCAGGCATAGTATTATAAAACCAGAGGAGAAGCTGTGGATGGAAATAAAGAGTTGAAGGATTTTATCTGGGAGGGGAAGACAAGAGTTAAGTGGGATAAGCTGATTCTTCCAATTGAACAAACCAGTTTGATATGAAGGAGTATTTCAGAGCTATACAATTAAGACTCCTCTACACAGCAGAAGGAGGAAGCTATAATTCAAAGTTGAAAGGGATGATAATAAAACAGGGGGGAAGCTCAAGTAACAATCAGAGACTGACATTTTGGATACAGGTCCTTATGGAGAATAACAATAACAATGCAAAATATTATATTGATAAAACGGCAGAAAGAATTCTAAGAACTAATCCAAAATGGGAATGGAGAAAGGATTTTTAGCCAATAGGGATGACTGTGATTAGGGATACAGACAATAGGCAAGAGGGGGCTGGATAATGAAACAGGGGGGAAGCTCAAGTAACAATCAGAGACTGACATTTTGGATACAGGTCCTTATGGAGAATAACAATAACAATGCAAAATATTATATTGATAAAACAGCAGAAAGAATTCTAAGAACTAATCCAAAATGGGAATGGAGAAAGGATTTTTAGTCAATATGGATGACTGTGATTAGGGATACAGACAATAGGCAAGAGGGGACTGGAACTTATTGGAGAAAACTGGCAAAAGAACCAAGGTATTTGGGAGCAACTAATTGGGAGAGGGAAAGGTAATAGAATGAGAAGAGACCAAAAAATTATTTGGGCTGCAGGCTTGAGATTGCTTTCCCTATCAAGGATTGATAGAGTATAGGCAAAGAGAAAGAAACAGGGGATCCTAAGCAAAATACCAGCATTGGTAGAGCTTTTAGTAGAGTCTAGAACAGAAACCTTTGTTGAAAAGGAGTAATTAGTAGAGCATACAAAATATTGCATTATAACTATAAAAATGAATAAATAAAAATGTATTATTTGCAGAAAAAAATTAACATCAACCCCAGCTAGGGAGACTGGAAAGGATGGCTTAGTAACAGTGAACTTATGTGGCAAATTAGGTTATGTGCTACCTTCACATCAGGACTGAATGAGTATGTATCTATAGTACTAGTTTTGATCATAAGGGCTAATAAACTGTAAATAATCATTTTAAGTATGCATTCTTTTAAGGGTTATGCTGGTGCATTGTGTGGAAAAGTATTTAGCATAATGTCTATATAGCACATATGTAGAGTGATCTTTTTAGAAATTTGGAGCTTTAAGAAAGCAATTGGTGATGTAACTAATTATTTAATTACTTTTAATTAGCCAATAGAATGTTTTTAGAATAGTATTTAAAGATGACTATTCAACTGCTTTTAATTCTGATGAAGATTCCTTACGGGACCGAAAAGCGCTCAATTCTTTAATAAATCTTGATTTTAAAATATTTGGATCCTCAGCAGCATTATCACAGTTATTATAGTTATTATAATTAGTATAGCAAGTTATAGCTCCACCCACCTATTAAACCTCACATTAACCAAACACTCTACAAGCCCTCCTACAATGTTCTACACATCAGCACTCATAATTACTCCATTAGCCCTACCAATCTCTCTCTCCTGTCTGACCTATCTCACACAGTTTCCCAACCCTTACCATACTTCACTTACACACTCCACTGCGTCATACCATCATCCTCGGTCTCCTTCTTACTCATCCATCTCACATGAACACTTCAGCTCCAACACTACATATCTATTCAAACCTAAGCTACTTCACTCCACATCTGCCCTACACTCACCTCCTAAATGTCATACCAAAAAATCACTAGTCTCACTCATCCCATACTACCCATCTCCACCACACTACCGTACTCTACTCGTCCACCAATTTTCTCTCTCACTTGCTGGTGACATCCACCCTAACCCCGGACCCAACTCTAACATTAATGTCTCCAATCCCTCCTCTCAACCCACAAAACCTAAGTCCATTCGCCTCACTACACTTAATGTTCAAAGCCTTAGAAACAAAATCCCTAACCTACCATGCCTGGCTCTCCCATAACCACCACGACCTAACCGCCACTTCTGAAACCTGGCTCAAATCCTACATAAAAGATCACAAAATCCTACCACCAGATTACCAAATCATTCACAATGACAGAGCCCATAAAAAAAAGGAGGTGGAGTAGCTATAATCTACTCCTCCTCCCATACCATAACACCCTACACCAATAAAATTCCAACCTTTGCCAATGCTGAAATTACAATAGGCTTATTAAAAATAAAGAACCACAAATCCATATGTATCACTGCCCTCTACATCCCCCCAGGTGATAACATCAAAAGACTTGAGAACATCCTAGCCTGGTTCTCCTCCCACAAATAATGAAACCTATTATCCTTGGTAATACCAACATCAACTGAACCACTATTAACTCTGATGCCCCTTCCCACACTATCAACCTATACAATTTCTCCCAACTAATTCATTCACCAACCAGATCAAATAAAGATGGTACCTGGAACCATCATTGACTGGATCCCAACAACACATCCAAATCTAATCACCAAAACTGGAATAATACCAGATCCTCTCAGCGATCACTTACCTGCCTTCACTGACCGGCTACCATCTCCTCTACAAAAACACCACCATTACATTCAAACCCACAATCACTCCTCTTTTAATCCCCAAACTTTCTCAGAATGCCTAAAGTGCATTGACTGGTCCCCTCTAAAAACCCTCCCACTAGATGATGCCGTATCCTACTTTAACCACTCATTCCTGACCCTCCTCAACCAGCAAGCCCCCCCCCCCCACGAGAACCAAACGCATCAAAACCAATCCCTGATCATGGTTATCAAAAGAAACTAAACTAGCCATGCAACAAAGGGACAAAAAATGGAGACAGCATCAAAAACATAAAAACCCAAACTCCCTCTTAGAATTTAAGCATCTCCGAAACTCCACAAAAAAAGCTAATAACTAAAGATCGCAAAGCTCACTACTGCAAACTTCAGCCCTTGCACTCAACAAACCCCCCAAAATTCTGGGACTGCATCTCACCAATTCTGCACCCTGGTAATAAAAAAAAACCCTGTCCTAATCCTGCCCTCTCCAACCCGGACACAGCCTCCCAAGTTCAACTCATTCTTCATAGACTGCATAGCCAAACTACCCACCTCCTTCCCACCTCCCCCCTCCAACCCCAGCCCCTCCCACCACAACCTCCACCCCAATCACCTACCCCCCTGCACACCCTTCTGCCTTACTCCCATTCCCACAAGCACTATAAAAAGACTCGTCCTCAAACTCAAACCCTGTCGCAATGCACCTGACAATATTCCACCTACCTTCCTTACAGTACCTGCAGACAGCATCTCCTATCCCATCTCTCTTCTTATAAATAGATCCATACAAGAATCATACATCCCTTCCATCTGGCGCCATGCCTACATCATCCCCATACACAAAGGTGGCAAGAATACTGACACCATCAACTTCAGGCCTATTCCCATCCTTTCCCCTTTCTAAAATTCTACAGAAAACCATCCAAGTCCAACTAATGACACACCTAACCCAAAACAATCTCCTCTCCCCTACCCAACACACTTCCGCCCTGGCCACTCCACCATAAAAGCCCTTCTTTCCTTTCTAGAAACCATCAACACTGAATGAGACTCGGGCAAATTTGTATCTACGCTATTCCTAGATTTGTCAAAAGCATTTGACACCCTCTCCCACACCCTACTCATATCCCAACTATCCACCCTACATCTCTCTCTCCGTCCACCATAGCCTGGTTTTCCAGCTACCTGTCCAACCACCAAAAAGCTGTCCAATGGAAAGCTTCAACCTCCCCCTTCCTCTCTACACCCACAGACATCTCTCAAGGTTCTGTTCTTGGCCCTCTACTCTTTAACCTGTTTATTAACAACTTTCACCACTCTATCCCAGAGTCATCTGTCATCCAATATGCAGACAACTTAACTATCATCTGCTCAGCCTTCTCACCTTCTGAGCTCCTTGCAAAAACCCAATTAGCCTTCTCCACAACTGAAACCCGGATGCAGTCCAACCACTTAGCTCTAAATGCAAATAAAACCAAACTAATGATCTTTTCCCCAACCAAAAACTCTTTTATTGACAACACCTAATTCACCGTACAGAGCCAGAACACGCCCCCCCTTGAAATCATTCCCACCACCAAACTTCTCGGCATCCTCATTGATGAAGTAAAATTTGACACCCACATTCACTCCACAATCAAAAAAAAAAAAAAAAAAAAAAACACCAAAAGATAGGTCTCCTCTACAGATACAACTGCTTCCTCAGCCCCTCTACCTGTCAAACCCTGGCATCCACCTTCCTGCTCCCCTCCCTGATGTATGGTTCCCCTCTGCTCACAAATCTCCATCTCGGCTTAAAATCCAAACTTGAATCCTGCTACCACAAGATCTGCAAATTTGCAACCAATTCAAAAAAACTCATCCCACCACAGTCACTCCCTCCTCACCCTCAATTGGCTTGAACTCCCCAACTACCTCAGTTACCTACAACTCACCATTGCCCACAAGCTCATTTTTAAACCCACAAACTGCCCATCTCTCACTGCATCCTTAAAACCCTATATGCCCAACTGCCAACTCAGATCCACACACCAAAATCTCCTTCAGGTCCACAAACCAGCATGACCTCCTGGCCATCTACTACGGTCCTGCTCCTTAGCCAAGCAGTGAAACTCCCCCCCCCCCACCTTCACAACCTTCCACACCATACCAATTTTAAATCTCAGCTATCCTCTCATCTATCAGCCAAATGGAAAGGCCCATGTCACGCTCCAACATAAACCCCTCTCCACCCCATCTCTTTCTACCCTGCACTGAAATCATTACCATTTGCCAATTCTATTGCTTCATCTCAACCTAAAACAGTCTTGCCCTACCAGGGACTGAGTTTCTTTCTGCTATCTAATGTACTATACTTTCCATAATCCAATTTTCTTGTACTCTCTCCATGCAAAATGGTCCACCTAACCTTCATTGGACTAGTAGCTACTTGTTTAATGTTTACTTACAAAGAGCTTATTTGACAAAAATGTTTTTTCTGCAAATGTTCAGTTTATCCAACCTCCAAAAGGGCTAGTAACCTTCTGTTTAAATGTTAACTCACTAAAAGCTTATTACATAATGTATTATATTTTTGTAAATGTTTTAATTGTTCTGTACAAATCTTTGCTACTCTTTTGTAACATGTAATATGTAATTTGCAATATTTGGAGCTTTTCTCCCTGGGCCTCCACTGAAAATGGGCTCTTTATGGCCCAGTGGACTTCCCCGGTCATCAAACTTAAATAAATAAATAAATAAAACATTTTCATTTGGTTTTAGCATTGAAGATAGCCCCATGGAAATTGGGGTAAAATGTGTCGGATGCAATACTTCACATCCAAATGGCGCCAAAGGAGGATGCAATGGGATTGTCACAGACTCCAAAACCACCAGCACCAAAGCACCGTCAGGGAAGGAACAGCAGTTCCTTGGGTTTATGAGCCAATCTGATCCACACTGAAAACAGAGGAGTGTGGAATGATGCCCATGTGTATTTGTGCCTTGACAAAAACCTTACATAGGATTGCAGTTGATTTCAGCAATACTCCTGGCAGACCTGAACTTTGAGGCAGAGGGGGATGGCAGAATGGGAGACAAGAATATTACAGAGTTCTCTCTCTAAGGACTGGCTGCTGGAGATTCCCCTTATCAAGGACCTATGAGAGATAAGTACTGGTTCAATACAAGTGGTGTCCACTGGAATTGGGGGCACTGAAATAGTCATCTCTAATTTGATAAGAGCTAAAGTATCACAGGAGGTAGAAAGTTTTGGCACATTAGGGATAGGAGACAAGAAAGAGGCAATCTTCAAGTTCCCTTCTCTCTCTCTCTGCTCTTTCTCTTTAGTTCATTTGTTTACTGGCCTACCCCAGAACAAGTGAGAAAAGCTCCTTAAATATCAGCTTGCTTCTTTGTTCAAGCAAGGAACAAGGTCAGAATCCCTTACAGATCTCATAGGAGGCTTGGAGGTGCTCCAGACCTAGGCACATGATGTAAAGGTCATATATGTCCTGAGGCAGAATCTTTTGCCCACACTTGGCGCATTTTTTAAAAGACTTGTCTATCACAAAAATGTAAAACTGGCACAATAAGCTCTATGCACATACAGTAACAGAATAGAAAACACAAATGAAAACACCCTACCAACAACTGTATAAAATGTTTAAAAGTGAATAAACAGTAGCAATTATGAATGGAAAAAAATGTAAATACTAACATACATGCCTGCCAAAGGAAGCACAGAAGGAAGAAATATACTGAAAAATAACTTAGACTTAGAATTAAACTTCAGCCTAATCAGATGTGATGTAGGAAGCTAAAGTTTTTTTTGGCAATAAACTAGTCAGAAAGAGAGGTGCAAGAAAACAAAACTTTTCACTACACATTTGAGAGGAGATCCCAAAATGGCTTCTTAAAAAAGTAACTAGAATAGTTATAGATGACCACGTGTAGCACATAGCAGCAAAAAAATATCAGAGGAGTAGTGGAGACATCGATGCATTAAAGGAGAAGAGAAGAGCTCTTGTACTGGAGAAAACTTATGTAACAGGAGATGTTGCCAGCTTGGATCCTCACCTAGGGCAGATAACTCAATAATCAAGGTAGATGGCAAGGATAACATAAGAGCAACCACTAACATGAATTATACATGTAGCAAAGTAAGTAGCCACACAGCAGTTACTGGCATGTGATTTGCGGGTTTATATAAACAAGTAGTTTTGGCATATAACATGCAATAATGCACAATTGTATATACAAAGCAGCAGTAACATACTGTTCTGGATATAGCTAGGCACATTATGAAAAGGAATAATATACTGTATATAAAACCTAAGTATTTGCCTTGGTTATATTAACTAAATAGATACTGAAGTACTGTACATAGTATGTACAGCTCAAGTATTCATGCTGCATATTAAAAGATGGATGGGGGTGTTCAAGCATTATGACAGTGCACTACAACTACTTCACAATAAGCAGAAATACCTACACATGACCCATGCCAAAAAATATACTATTCCATCATATGCTGCCAAAGCAATTAAACATCAGTTATGCAGATCAATATATGTGTGTATATCTTTAAGAAGCTATCCAAGGGCTTGCACAAGTGTATAAGTACTGAGCACATGAGAGCCTGACATTTTGTAGTAAGCCACTGAGATGTAAGCATGTATGTTTGTAAGGTCTGTTAACTAGTTTGTTCGTATTTTATGATGCTGCTGTCCATCCCGATGTGTTTCTATGTATTAAAGCATCTAAATGAAACCCCCTGCCTGCTTGTCTTATTTGTTAGAAAAGGACCAGCGCCATGGTGTCAGAAGCAGGATGTCTAAAGGACATGGAATCAGAAATGGCATATCCAAGGAGCATGAAGTTAGAGGCGGCATGGCTAAAATGACTTAAGGCACTTGCTAGGAGCTGGTGGAATATACAGGAGTGAATCATCCCTAAAATGTGCAAAATTTGCAAAACAGTTCAGAAACAAATTTCAGGTATTAAAACTTACTCAGCACAATTTCTTTTTGCATAATATGAAATGGGGCATATAGAATGTTCTAAATGATATTTGCATAAACCGATATGTACAATATTGATAAAAATATTTGAATTACTACTGAAAATGTTTGAAATAAAGTCTGAATTGCATAAAACGAATAAAACAAGGGGAACGACCACATTTTCACAAAGCATGTATTTTTCACATTAAGCAAAGATATTTGAGTTATCAGAAGTGTATAAAAGTGTTCGCTTGTTTGTGCAGTGTTACAGTAAAGCTATTTCTCAAAGTACAGCCATTACAGGGCATATTTCGCAAAGTACAGACATTACAGAGCTTATTTTGCTAAGTACAGTATTTCAGAAAGTTTACTTTGCATTTGAATGTAATTACAAGCTCACAGGACTGTTTGCTCGAACATAATTACAAGGGCCATATTTCCAGTGTGTTTGTACATACTTTGTGGGCAAGGCAGATGGATTTTGAAAATCCAGTGCACTTGTGTTTGACAGTAATATTGCTGAGAACCGGAGTGTGTTTGAGCAAGAGTTTGACATTTTCATACAGGCTGCATTTTCTGATAAAGATGACCATACAAAGGCATTTATTATGCTTTATTTAGCTGGGTCAGAAGCCATAGAAAGTGAACACTTATTTGTGTATGCACTTGCTATCTATACAGGAGAGAGGGAAAACGTCATATTGTTGTACAGGCTGAGTCAAGGGAGGACCCTGAGTGCTTAAAACGTAAATTTAGAGAAATGTATAACCCCCAAAATAGAAGTTATGTCCTTACCATAACGTTCCATGTGGAGTGTTCATCTCGCCTTTGTTATTACACATGGGTTCGGAGCCGATCCTCGGCTCCGTGTCGGCTGCCTGCAAGCTCTGCATCGAGAAGAAGCTCGAGATCACCTAATACCCACAATCCCCCTCTGCCTTTACCTCAGATCTAGTTTGCAAGCAAACCAGCCATAGAGAGCACACACATACCAAAAATTTACCTAATGATAGGATCATCTATATACATATATACATATATATATATATATATATATATATATATACACAAGTGTATCATGCAATACAACTAATGCAACTGCAGAAGGAGAATACTCCAGACCAGGCACCAAATCGAACGTTCTTCCTAAGGGTGGGAAGGGTGGGAGTGTAATAACAAAGGCGAGATGAACACTCCACATGGAACGTTATGGTAAGGACATAACTTCTATATGTGAGAGTGTTCAATCTCGCCTTTGTTCTTACACATGGGTAGCGTCCCTAGCTCCATGATCCTGAGGAACTCACGGGAGAACGTTCTTGAGCACAGTGGAACCAAAGGTTGCCCTATCCCTAGAAACCCTGTCCACTTTGTAATGAAAGATAAATGTATGTGGTTTAGCCCAAGTAGCAGCCGCACAAATCGTGTCTAATGGTAAGCGAGCTGCCTGAGCTAAGGATGTAGACACTGATCTCATAGAATGTCCTTTAGGTTTGACCGATAATGTTTGATTAGAAGCCTCATAAACGTATGTGATACAATCAGTTAGCCATTTGGAAAGAGTTTGTTTCGTAACTGCTACACCCTTTCTGCTGTCAGCAAAGGCTACAAACAGTTGATCAGATTTCCTGTGATCTTTTGTTCTATCCAAACAAAATCTGAGTTGTCTATGGACATCCAATTTGTGCAACATATACTCTAATTTATTAGAGTGATTTTTGAAGAAGGTGGGTAATTCAATGGACTGATTAATATTATTAGTAGAGCAAACTTTGGGGAGAAAGGATGGATTAGTGCGAAGGGATACTCTGTCAGAGTGGAAAATTAAATAAGGGTGCTTAATAGAAAGAGCTTGAAGCTCAGACACTCGCCTAGCGGATGTAATGGCCACCAGGAATAGAGTTTTCCACGATAAAAATTTCAATGGGCAGATTGAGGCTGGTTCAAAGGGGGGCAACATCAATTTAGAAAGTAAGAGGTTCAAATTCCATGGTGATGTAGGAACTCTAACTGGTGGTCTGATATGAAAAGATCCTTTTAAAAAAGCTTTACAAAGTCTGTGAGCCATAATAGGCGCACCACATTCTTCCACATGATAGTTAGAAATGGCAGCCAACTGCACTCTTAAAGTAGCAGGAGAAGCTCCTTCATGAAACAATTCTGTCAAAAACTCCAAGATCTTGTTCAACGGAGCTATAACAGGGTCCAAATGATGTGAATTAGCCCAGAAGACGAAACGTTTCCATTTACTGGTGTAGGTCTTTGTAGTGGAAGCTTTATGAGAAGCCACTAAAATATTCTGAACCGCCGGTGTAAGGGAATCAGACCTGGCTAGAAAGGGCGGAGCAGCCAAGCTGCTAGATGGAGTGATTCGAGAGATGGGTGAGGAACTCCTGACGAGTGAGTCAGTAGATCTGGCTCTGGGTCCAGCATCCAAGGTCCCCGAATGCGGTGATGCAATAGAAAGGGGAACCAAATCTGACGAGGCCAGAATGGGGCAATGAGGATTATCGTCCTCTGAAGGTTGTTGGCTTTCTGCAGAAACTTTGCAATCAGGGGAAAAGGAGGAAAAGCATACAGGAGACCCGGGGCCAATCGTGCACCAGCGCGTCCCTGGGGACTTCCCTGGAGGGGTAATAGGGCAAAGTAGCTCCTGCATTTGGCGTTCATTGGAGACGCAAACAGATCGCAGGAAGGCTGGCCCCACTTGCGAAATATCATGTTCGCAACTGACTGTTTGAGGGACCACTCATGAGGCAACAGTATTGCTCTGCTCAGCCTGTCGGCTATGACGTTGGATGACCCCGGGATGTGCGTTGCGATCAGAAAGCGACCCGTGGACTCCGCCCATTGCCAAATTCTCATGGCCTCTCTGCATAGTTGATAAGACCTGGTTCCCCCTTGCTTGTTTATGTACCAGACTACGGACATGTTGTCTGTCTGAACTGCAATAGTCCCTAGAGGAAGAAGGGGAGCAAAGTGTTGCAACGCTAAAAACACTGCCCTCAACTCCAGAACATTGATGTGCAGATTGTACTCCAGATTGGTCCATTCGCCTTGGACTGTCTGTCCCTGAAAGATGCCCCCCCACCCTATCAGGGAAGCGTCCGTGGTTATCGTCGCTGACGGTGTGGGTAGCACAAATGGTCTTCCGCTTTAAAGGTTGCAAGTCTGAAGCCACCAAGTTAGGTGTGATTTGCATGTGTTTGTTATCAGAATTTCGTGTGTCAGAGGTAGTTGTTGGAATGACCATTGTGTAAACAGCAGCCATTGTAGAACTCTCATGTGCAGTCTTCCCAATGGTATCGCAATGAGAGAAGCTGCCATGAGACCCAAGACCTTCAGAACCAGCTTTGCCGGGGATTTTTTGGACGACAGAAGGAGAGAAATGTTGTTTTGAAGTGCGACTATCCTTTCTGTAGGAAGCCTTAGAACCAAATGATGCGTATCTAATTCCGCTCCTATGAATAAGATATGCTGTGATGGCTGTAGTAAAGATTTTTCGAAATTTACGGAAATTCCGAGGTGAATACAAAGTTGTAGGGTGTAATCCCTGGCCTGTATCAGTTGACGCCTGGTGGTGGCAGACAGGAGCCAGTCGTCCAGATACGGAAACACCTGGAATCCTAGGCGCCTCAGATGAGACGCTACCACTGCCATGCATTTGGTGAAAACCCTGGGGCTGAGGTCAGACCAAAGGGCAGGGCTCGAAACTGGTAGTGACTGGCTCCCAGCCGGAAGCGCAAATGATCCCTGGACGCCCTGGCCATTTTGATGTGGTAGTATGCGTCCTTCAGATCTATTGAGCACATCCAGTCGCCCTTCTGTAGGAATGGAAGGATCGATTGAAGCGTGACCATTCGAACTTTTCCTTCTTGACAAAGGTGTTGAGGTTGCTTAGGTCCAGAATCGGCCTCCAGTCCCCTGTCTTCTTTGGAACTAAAAGAACCTTGAGTAAGTCCCGAATCCTATTTGGTCCGCTGGGACTGGTTGGATGACTCTTTTTCTAGCAGCTTTGAAATTTCTATAGCTGCTGGGTCTCGCAGATGGGGTGGTACATCTGGGAGTTTTTTCTTTGGAATGGGGGTGGATAGGAATGGTATTTTGTAACCTCTGGTAACAACGCTTTTTACCCAGTTGTCTGTAGTAATGTTTTGCCAGGCCTGAGGGTATAAAGCTAAGCGACCCCCGACTGCCTCCAGAGCAGGACAGTCGGGCCTCCTCTCAGGAGTGCTGGAAAGGTTTACCAGGGGGGGTATCCCTGTCACCTTGGTTTTGCGGACCCCCTCTGCCGCCCGGGCGGCGTCTTCCACCTCTGCCCCCTCCTCTGCCTCTAGAGGGGGCATCGAGGGGGCATCACCCTGTGTGCCTGGGAAAGATCCTTGGGGTTTTCGAAACCACATTTTCCCACCACGTTGCCCTTTGGGGTACGGTCTGGAAGGGGTGGAAAAACGGACTCCGACAGCAGACAGAGTCTTTCCCTCCTGTTCACACCGGGTAAGGGTCTCCTTTACTTTAGGGCCAAAACGTGTGGCACCATCAAATGGGGCGTTAGTAAAGGAAGACTTGAAGGCTTCTGCAAATGAACATAAGCGCATCCAGGATTGCCTACGAAGAGCAATCGCTGAAGCCGCTGCCCTACTCGATCCTTCGGCTGCGTATGATATCAGCCTCATGGATGAGTTAACAATGGATGTAAGGGTATTTAGATGTGCGAAACTTTCTCTGAGACCGCAGCATCTGTAGTACCCTGGAGGGTATCTCCCAACTCTTTGACTAGATCCCTCTGTAAGCGTGTAAAATTAGTCAAATAGTTCAGGGACCGCATAGAAAAAGCCGCTGAACTAAAAATGCGCTTCCCGTATCTGTCCATAGTCCTAGAATCTCTGTTAGGCAGATGGACAGATGAGGAAGACTCCGACATCTCCTTTTTCGTGGCCGCTGCCACCACCATGGCGTCTACTGGAACTCCTTTAGTGAGGTAAGCCTTGTCTTGGGGTGCAGTGATGTACTTATTAGGCTTTCTAGGGACCGGTTCCACCGTGTCAGGTGTCTCCCACGCCCTTCGAGCAATCAACTCATCGAAGGGCGGAGTGACCCAGGAGGAGGAAGGGCGAGCACCAAATGCCTTCAGCAAGACTGACTCATCCTCAGAAGGGGGGAGGGACTGCCAATCACCTCTCTGCTTCAGGATCTCCAAGATGTCAGAAAAGGAGACATCTTCTGAAGGTGACTTTGGGGACCGTTCTGACTCATCCAAGTCAGTATCGGATGTTAAAGATTCTTGTGGAGAATCTAAGTGTCTCCTCTTACACAATCTTTTCCTAGGGACCTCTTCGGGGGGAGCATCCGAAGAAGCCTCCGAGGAAGAGGGGGCACCCTCCAGGGGTGGCTGAGACACCGGTGCTTGATGCTTGGATGTGGCCGTTGGTGCAGAGGAAGATAACGGTCCTTTATGGGGAGGAGAGGCTGCTTCTACTGATGTGGTTGTCTGGGTAGACAACACCTTCCTCATGAGATCGAAGGCCCCCGGGTCCCGAGTCGAAGAATCTCCCAGTTCCGAAGAAATGGGAAGAATCCCCGAAACAGGCACCGAAGGCATCGACCCCGAGGACGGAGCCGAATCGATCCGCGCCGAGGCCCCGAGGGGAAGAGTCGGAACCGAAACGTCGGTTCGACTCTCGGCCCCGGAACCAAGGACAGATCGTCGGCTCCGAGACTCCGGTACCGGATCCGACGGAGTCGAGGTGAAAGGAGCAGACCGAGAAAAGGACGGTTCTGGCCCCGAGGGCTCCACAATCAGTAGATCAACCTCTTCCGGCTCCAAAGACTGGACAGGTCTCGGAGGAGGAATGGATGGAGATAATGGGAGGCCTTCAAGTTTCGACACCAACTGGGTGGAAACCGAAATAAGCTTGGATAGGGCCGAATGTTCCAACACCACACGGTCCACATCGATATCGGAGAGCTTAGAAGAACGGGTCGAAGGAACCGAAGACGGAGCCGACCTCAATAGTGTCGAGGGAGGGAGCTCCATCACCGGTTCCAAGACTCGAGGCTCGGAAACTGACAACAGTTGAACACTCGGCCCCGAAGTCTGTGGAACCGGTGATCTAACTTTAGTGGAAGAGCTCGGAGCCGATGACTTGGGCTCCGACGTCTTCGATTCCTTCGAGGACTTGGATGCCTGGTCAGAAGCATCCAGAGCCTCCTGAAAGGAAGGTTTTAATAAACCCCTGTCCATTAATTTCCTGCGCCTATCTGTCATGACCCTCCCACTGAAAGAATGACAAATAGAGCAGTCTTCTTGCAGATGGAGAGGGCCAAGACAGTAGACACAGGAACTATGGTTGTCAGTTACTGACATTTTTTGCCCACATTGGCAACGCTTGAACCCTGATTTGGCCTTTTCAGACATGTCAAAGTAAGTAGAAAGATAGTCAAATCCAGAAAAAGAATCAAGTCCGGTAAAATTGTCAAATCCAGTAGTGAAGTCAATCCGGTTGTCAAATCCAATAAGGGGTGGTAGGCCCCGAAGAGAACTCTGACTAAGTTTTATAACTTTAACGGAACCGAGATTCCCTTATACCTTACCACACTCACACAAATTATTATTAAACAGCTTCTAATACTAAAGTACCAGAGAAAAAACAAGAATAAAATTCTAAATCTTATCTGAGGTGCTCGAGCTCGACCCAGTGATGCGAACGCTGCAGCGGCAAACTAGATCTGAGGTAAAGGCAGAGGGGGATTGTGGGTATTAGGTGATCTCGAGCTTCTTCTCGATGCAGAGCTTGCAGGCGGCCGACACGGAGCCGAGGATCGGCTCCGAACCCATGTGTAAGAACAAAGGCGAGATTGAACACTCTCACATCAAATGTTACAATGGAAAAGCACTTATTTTACACAAAGGATCAAAAGCCTGGTGAAACTTTTGCAGCATATATAACTGACATGAGAAACAAAGCTAAAGCGTGCAGATTTGATGATTTAAGGAATGAGTTGATAAAGGACAGACTTGTGTGTGGTATAAAAGATGATGCTATGAGAAAGATTTTGCTTCATGCCAGTGATTTAACTTTGAATAAAGCCATTATGATTTATCAGATATACGACCTTACAGAAAATCACACAAATATGCTTACAAATGAGAACAGCTTTAGAAAGCACAGTGATAAAGCTCATGTTGATAGTATGCAGTTATTAAAAGAAACAGGTCCAAGCACACGGCAGCAACTGTAACCCCTGCAGCACTCAGTGGTAAACCCCAGAGCTTTTTAGCAAATTCCAGAGTTTGTACAGCCTCAGTGAACCATAAGAGTGAGTCAGCAAATTCAAAGCATGTGCCCCAACCCATTTTCATTGCCGTTACTGTGGTGGAATTCATGAACCTAAAAGGAAAAAATGTTTAGCTTTTGGTCAACAATGCCACAAATGTAATAAATAGAATCATTTTAAAAAGGTTTTGTACATCAAAAGGCCCATATTCTTTCATTAAAAGGGAACATTTTAAGAAACAAGTTGATCAATTAGAAAGCCATAAAGTAGGGTTGCAGGCTACTCTTTATGTGGATGGTGTGCCAGCGCTTCATGAAACAGTCAATACAGTAGATTTAAGGACAAAAAATTAAGTATTTTATACTGTTTGGATAAATGGCAAACCCATAGACATCAAAGCTGACACAGGTTCCAAGTGCAATATTATGTCAACAGAAGTATTTGCTAAAGTGTGTCATGGTGAAAGGCTTGATTTGGCAAGGTGTGCAGAAGCTTGCTGCTTTTGGAGGTGAAGAAATTCAAACCGAAGGCTCAGTAGTACTTTCATGTTACTCTGCTGGGAGAAGCTACGACTTGTTAGTTTCTGTGGTCAAGAGGCACGTCCAGTCATCAGGGCTCAGAAACAGTTTGAAAAAGGGACTGCTTTCATTTAATAAGGAAGTTCACCATGTTAGCTTAAAAGACCACTACTCCAATTTTGCCCAGCACAGTTTTTCTACCTATGCTGATCTGCTCGACTACATATTAGGCAAGATTCCAGTTGTGTACTCCATGAAGTTAGACCCAGAGTCAGTCCAGTTATCAGGCCAGCACTTAAAGTTCCAATAGCAATGCAGGACAAAATCAAAGGCGAGTTAAATAAAATGGTGTGACAAAGTGTGATTTGTCCAGTTGAAACTCCAACTGAATGGGTATCTTCCATGGTGATAGCTCATAAGAAAAGCTCAGATGACATCGGAATATGTATTGATCCACGAAATTTGAACAAAGAACTAAGATCACCTCATCATCCAATGCGCACAGTCAAAGTCGCAGCCTTGATGCCAAATGCCACTTTTTTTTCTGTCTTAGATGGAGAGAGTTCATTTTGGCAAATTCAGCTCGACAAAAAAATCATCATTGCTCACTACGTTCAGTACTCCGTTTGGCAAGTACAGATTTTTGAGAATGCCATTTGGGATAAATTCTGCAAGTGAAGTCTTTCAGCGTGCAATAGATCAATTTTTTTTCTGGGTATCCTTGTGCTATTATAGTAGATGACATACTAGTGGGAGGTCGTGATGAAGCACAGCATGACAGAAATCTCAGGAAAGTTCTAGAAAGGGCACGTGTCAAATGAATCTTAAGCTTAGCCCACATAAAATGCAAGTTCAGGCTACAAGAAGTTACTTGCATTGGTCATTTATTTACTAGTACAGGCCTGCAACCAGACCCTTCAGAACAAACAGCCATTCTTAAGATGCCAGCACCAGACAATGTTCAAAGCCTTAAAACGTTTTCTTGGCATGGTCAACTACCTATGCAAGTTCATTCCAGACTTGAGCCAACTTTAAGTGCCACTCAGAGAGCTGACATGTAAAGATGTATCCTGGTCTTGGTTAGAGCACCACCAACGAGCATTTGAAGTCCTGAAACAGAGAATTGCTAGTCCACCAACACTCAGATACTATGATGTTCACAAACCAGTTGCACTTTCCTGCGATGCTTTGAAATTTGGTCTAGGTGCAATCATTCTACAAGAGGATCAAGCTGTTGCCTATGCATCGAGAACTTTTACCCAAACTGAAATGCAGTATGCCCAGATCGAGAATGAGGTTTTGGCAATTGTGTTTGCATGTTCAAAGTTTCATGATTATGTACGGCAGACTTATCCAGATTGAAACAGACCACCAACCTTTAGTCACTATCTTGAGAAAGCCTATGCATTCAGCTCCAGCCTGACTGCAACATATGATGCTAAGATTGCAAAATCATAATTTCAACCTTGTCTAGAAGAAAGGCAAACTTCTTTATCTTGCTGATACATTATCCAGAAACACCACAGAACTGCATGAGAATGAGAACCTTGATTCTGAAGTCATGGAAGTGAGAAATGTTTCTTCCACACATCTTTACGAGTTGAGAGATCCAACAGCCACAGATTCAGTTTTACAGAGGCTCGTCCACTTTATCAATCAAGGTTGGCCATCAAAGCAATCTAGTTTACCTCAAGAAGTGCAACCTTACTTTCCATACAGAGATGAGATTTTGGCTGAGAGAGATATCATAATAAATGGTCCGAAAGTCATTGTTCCAAAGTCCTTGCAAAAGGAGTACATTATTATCTTGCATCGCAGTCACCCAGGAACCAACTCTACCAAATGAAGGGTGAGAGAACTAGTATTTTGGCCTTCTATGTCACAAGGCATTGAGAGAGCCCTTTTATCCTGTTCAGTGTGTAATAGTACAAAGAAATCAACAGAAGGAACCACTTCAGCTTAACCAGATTCCGGAACTACCTTGGTCGACAGTAGCCACTGATATCTTTGAATGAATGGTCAACATTATTTGGTGTTAGCAGACTCTTATTCTAACTGATTAGAGATTGATCTACTTCCTAATCTAGCATCCAGTACTGTCATTACTAAGATGAAGCATCACTTTGCAGTACATGATAGTCCGCACAAAGTTATTTCTGAGAATGACATGCAGTTTACAAGCCAACAGTTCAAAAGACTTGCTGTAGAATGGGACTTTACTCATGTCACAAATAGTCCTTAATACCCACAGTCAAATGATTTGGCAGAACGTGCAGTTCAAAGTGCAAAACAGTTACTTGAGAAGTCAAAACGAGATAACAGTGATGTTTTCCTGAATCTCTTGAATCTCAGAAATGTTCGTGATGAGCATCTTGGTTCACCTGCTCATAGACTTCTGTCGAGACAAACCAGAACCACATTACCAATCAATAATCAATTGTTGGTTCCATGTGTCAAGAACAACAGGTCAGTGAAAGCCAATCTGTCGAAGAAGCGCCTAATCCAGAAGTCCTACAATGATAAAACCAGCAAACCACTCAATCCATTACAAGAGGGAGAAGTGGTAAGGATGCAGACATCCAAAGGTTATGATCAGATTGGTGTCGAGAAGAATATTGGTCTTGAGCCAAGATTATACATTGTGGAATAACAAGGAGCAGTTTTTAGGCAGAATAGGAAGCATTTGAGACGGGTGTCCTAGTCTATACCATAGCACATAGCCTGTGAGAAAGACTATCTCAGAGTGAGTTGTCCGGTGTTCCAATTCCAGAGGAAGTTGCAGAGGACATTCTCATTCCTATGAAGAATCCAGAAGTTCCTGATACGAGTTGTGCACCGCAGACTGTCCCTGTTGCTAAACTCTAAACCCTGTAGCAGATACGAACCAACTCGGACATGAACATTGTGCTTTGTTTCTAATGTATTTAGTAATGCATGTCTAGCTCTGATATTATTCTTTCAAAAGGGTAATCTTTTTAAGAGAGAGGATATAGATCAATGTGTGTATATACCTTTAAGAAGCTATCCAAAGGCTTGCACAAGTGTATACATACCAAGCACATGCGAGCCTGACTGCCACTTTGTAGTAAGCCACTGAGATGTAAGCATGTATGTATGTAAGGTCTGTTAACTAGTTCATACTTTATGATGCTAATGTCCATCCTGATGCGTTTCTATGTATTAAAGCATCTAAACAAACCCCCTGCCTACTTGTCTTATGTGTTAGAGAAGGACGAGCGACAAGTTACGCCTGCAACACATGTACAGAATATAAAGCCACCATTTCACTTTAACAAACTGCCACTTTCAAAAAGCTGAACAAAAAATATCTTAACATGCCAGATTTGCATATATGGCTCTGTAGCTCCAGTATGAGGGCAATAAAAATTACAGTTTGTGAGGTATGCACTCTAGCATGAGCAGCAGATGGCAATGACTCTGTGAAGATGTCAGGAGCTTGCACCTCAGCTCAGATGTTTCACAGGCTGATATGTGTATTTACCTGTACTGAGATCACTGTAAGCTCAAATTATCAGACCTTGACCAGTAACAAACAGTGCGTCTGGAATTGCTCAGAGACAGAGAGAGCCACCAGCCCATACCTCCGACAAATATGTAACCATTACTGCCATTTTGTGACATATTCATACTTAAAATACTGATACGTGCTGGGCACACAGTAGCTCTAAAGGGTCACATAAACATACCTAAAATAAATGTACCAAGTGTAGTTTGACATTATCATCACTGAAACGGCAACACCAAGAGTACATTTCCAAGGTCAAACTACAGAAGGGGGTATTACTATTAATTTCATACTGCCACTTATGTGTTAAATTTATTATCGTCTAGATGAAACTGCAAAGGTACTGCTGATGGAAACAGAATAAGCAGACTTTTGTTGTTAAAAAAACAAAAAACATAAATTATTTTCAAATAGAGAGTCTTCTAGATTCTATAAAAAGGTCAGGTTCAGAGTGTCCTTACTTGTCAATTACAGCATGGTCCAACTAACATTAACTGTGGTGTTTAGTTGAAACATTTTTACATACATTTTGCTGAGTGGTTGTGCATAGGTTCTCCCTTGTGTGGGGTTCTGCTACCATTACCCCAACCATTAAATAAACTAAAGGGAAATCATTCCATACCCTCTTTCTTCAAGTTGGTGCAATCTTATAAGCAGCATGTTTTGAGATCAAGGTGTGGTGGCACAACCACATATTAGGGGATCCAAGGGTACAATTCCCTGGCAAAGACATTATATTTATACTTTACATATAGTGTGACAGTCTACCAAGTTCATGTTCAACAGTTGTGTACACTTACCATAAATGTAGATGTTCGAGTGGATTCACTGTTGCAGTCATCACACTTGGGTTATTTGCCTGCAGGTAAGCCCTCAGTCTGGCTGAATACCAGAGACTTAGTATTTCTGCGTCAGTTGCTGTCACTTCAGGACTGACCATCAGGTCGTCAGGGGTATAAAAACAGGCAGCCGACACCATTACACCAGTTTTTCTTGCCCCAAATGTCAGGAGCCCCCAATAGGGAGCTAAGCTATGGTGGAGGAAAACACTACCAGTAAAAAGTAAATACCAATACCCCTGAAAAAGGGGGGGGGGTAAAAGGCATAGAAAGATTAGACAGAGAGAGAGAGAAACTAGGGGATTGGAGGGTAGGAAACCAGGACTGCAACAGTGAATACACTCGAACATCTACATTTATGGTAAGTGTACACAGCTGTACTATGTTCTTCGTGTTTCACTGTTGCAGTCATCACACTTGGGTGGATTCCAAAAGCTGAAGAAGGGTGGAGGCAGTCAGGAAGAATTAGGGCTGGCTAGAATGCCCTGCAGGACTGCTGTTGCAAAACCTGCCCTGGATTTGGAGAAGATAGACAAATGGTAGTGCATGGTGAAAATGTGTACTGAACTCCAGGTAGCAGCTTCCAGATGTCCCTGGTAGGGACTCCCCTGAGAAATGCTGGTGAGGTAGATGTTGCCCTAGTGGAATGTGTTCTGACCCCCCGAGGGGTTGGTTTCCCATGGTGCTTGCAGCAGAAATGGATGCAATGTGCTATCCATTTAGAGATTGTTTGCTTTGAAATGGCCTTGCCCTCTGCCCCTGTTGCAAAGCTGACTAGTAAGTGGTCTGATTTTCTGTAGAGCTTAGTCCTATCCAGGTAAAATCTGAGCTGTCTGTGCATGTCCAAGGAGTGCAGGATCCTTTCCCCTTTATTTTGAGGATTAGGGAAACAAGTTGGCAAATGTATGGATTGGTTGAGAGCCATACTGGACACCACTTTAGGCATAAAGGAAGGGTTTGTCCTGAGGGAGACCCTGTCAGCATGGAAAATAATGAAGAGTTCCACGGCCATAAGTGCTTGTAGTTCAGACTAGCTGAAGTGATGGCCAGAAGCAATGCTGTTTTTCAAGAGAGGAATTTTAGGTCTGCTGATGCCACAGGCTCAAAGGGTGGAAGTGTGAGCTTTTCCAGTAGAAAGATAAGGTCCCAAGCAGGGGTGGGTACTCTCCATGGTGGCCTTAAGTTGTTTTCCCCTCTCAGGAACTGTTTGATAAGAAGGTGCGAGAAGAGAGGTGGCTCAGTGTTGTAATGAGCCAAAATGGGTGAGGCATGTGTTTTAATGGAAGAGAAGGACAAGCCTTTGTGGAGTAGATCTGCTAAGTAATCCAGGATTAAAGGCAGGGAGGGCAGAGTTGTGTCCTCTCCTTTAGCTAGACTCCAGGAGCAGTACCTTTTCCACTTATCCGCATGGGATTTCCTTGTACTGGGTCTTCTGGCTTCAAGAATGATGTCCAGCACCTGCTTGCTTAGAGTTGCTGGGGTAGGATTCAAGGGATAACCCAGGCTACAAGATTTAGGGTTTGCAGTTTTGGATGCAAAACCTGCCCCTCCTGCTGAGAGAGCAGGGTAGGGTTCTGGTCTAGGTGCCAAGGTGGCACCGATGTCAGGCTGCAGAGGAGTGGGTAACAGTGCTGGCGTGGACAGTACGGGGCAATCAGAATTGTCCTCGGTCTGTCCTGTCTTATTTTGAGTAATAATCTTGTGAGAAGGGGCAGAGGTGGGAATGCATAAATTGAGAGATTTACCCACTGAAAAGATAGGGCATCCACTTTCCAGACCTTGCTGTGAGGGTTCCTGGTGCAGACTTTGCTGAGCTGGTGGTTGTAAGGGGAGGCAAAGAGGTCCACCTCTGGGTCCCCCATTTCTGAATCAGAAGGTTGAAGGCGCTGGGCTCTAACTGCCACTCATGTGGGTCTAGGAGATTTCTGCTTAAGTAGTCTGCCAGTGAATTTTGCTTGCCTGGCAGGAATTGAGCTTGCAGATGGACTTGATTGTCCAAGGCCATGTTCCACAGTGCCATGGCTAACCTGCAGAGTGGGTAGGAATGGGTTCCCCCCTGCTTGTTGATGTACCACATAACTGTGGTGTTGTCTGTTTTTATTAGTAGTTGTACTGGAAAGAGTAGGGATCTGAAAGCTGTCAGGGAGTTCTGCACAGCTAGCATCTCTTTTTGGTTCATGTGCAGATTAATTTGACTTGTTGCTGGTACTTCAGCATGTGAAACTGACAATTCAATGCCCTAATGGCAAGAGTTGCAGAGGTCTATACTTTCTTACCCCATCTGTCCAAAGCTCTGGAATCCCTGTCTGAAGGGATGGGATTCTTGGCTGTAGTTGCCTTGATACCTTTAGGCCCCTGAGAAATTATCTCTGGGTCAGCAGTAGGATTCTTGAAAAGAAATTTGTGAGAGTCAGGTACTCTGTAGTAGCTGTCTGGTTTCCTAGGGGCAGTGGGTAAAGTATCAGGCGTAAGACTGGATTCCATAAAGACATCAACAACTTCCAGGACTGGGGGTATTGCTAAAGGCCTGTGCTGTGGCAAATCTAGAAATTCTCTGAGTCTCTTTTTGGACTGAAGATAGTCTTGGCATTCCCAGTGGAAATGCTCTAGTATGTAAAGTTTCACCAAAAGAAAAATGCTCTGGAGGAGAGGCAGAGGGAATGGATTCCTCTGCACCTGAATCCTCATAAGCAGATAAGGGCATGTCTTCATAATCAGATACCTCAGAGTCATCGGACTCCTGGTCTGTTGAAGCTGCAGGGGACTAGTCTCTTTTTCTCTTAGCAGGGGAAGGCTGACTTACTCTAATCAGCATAATAAGGTCTTCTGTCATTCTAAGCATTTGTCGTTGTGGCAAGGAAGCAGGTGCATGCACTTTGGTCATCGGTTTTCTAGGCATGGAAGGTACTCTTGACCTTAGAAACTCGGTAGTTTTAAATAAAAATGACATCATCGGTTTGAGTTGAACATCGATAGTGCGAATAACTGCCTCAGAAGCCGGTGCCTGCTCAGCAGCTCTGGACCCATCCAAGGTAGAGGCATCCACAGGTTGCATAGTCGAAGAAGAGTCTCACGGCGTTCTGGACTCCGAACAGATCTTGGTAGAAGCCTGCAAATCCAATGAAGTGGGCATGAGGGGCTGTGAAAGCGCCTCACTGAGTACTGGCGAACTGGCGACTAGCTTAATGGAAGCGTTGTTGGCAGCTTTGGACCTGTGCATTCTGTCTCTGTCTTTATTCTTACGTTTTTTTGGAATATTGGTAGTCGGATGGCTTACTGAAGCCATTTCGGAATATGGAGATCAACTTCGAAAGAATTTAGCGACAATGAGTGCCTGACGACGAATGGTTTGGGTGTTGAACAAGGTACAAAACCGACAGCGAGGTACGTCTTAGTCTGGGCCTAAACAGGTGATGCAGTAAGAATAAAAATCTCTGTGTGGTATTTGCTTTCCACAGGCAAGGCAATTGTTAACTTTTTCTCACATCGGTTAGAGCAAGAAAAAAGAATCCCCATCTGGGTTCAGAAGACTTCAGGATTATTCAATTCGTAAACGAAAACTCAGGTAGTGGCCGACTGGCACTTGCGAACTTGCTTCTGCTTCAGGCTCCTTGGCAAGAAAGACTGATGTAATGGCGTCAGCTGCCTGTTTTTATACCCCTGATGACCTGACATCAATCCTGGAGTGACAGCAACCGACAAAGAAATACTAAGTCTCTGGTATTCAGGCCAACTGAGGGCTACCTGCAGGCAGATAACCCAAGTGTGATGACTGCAACAGTGAAACACGAAGAACATCAGGATAACTATTCACAATAGTTTGTGCATGACATAATTGTCAGTAAACCTAAATAAACCACCACTCATTCTATAGACTGTTAAATGAGTTGTGTGAGTTGTGTACTTCTAATGCATTGTTGTTTTATTTTGGCATTATTCAACATCTGTAAAGCAAGCAATGGGTTAATCTGCATATCAAGCACCCCTCAGTACAATGATAATATATGCTGAGCAGGTTTCAATCTCACAGTACTCTGCTATGTTCTTTTCTTTGCATTATTCACATTAGTCTGTTAAAAAATGTGGAGTCTGTCTCTTGCCCACCTTACAAAAAATTAAGAGGGAATCTTAAGTCCAACATCATCATCATACAGAAGAAATATTTGCTATTTTATCCTATTATTTTGTTTAATTTTTACAGATGTTCACATATGTTTAAAATAAGAAAATATGTTTTACACCTTTATTTTCCCTATCTGGACCCATTTTAAAGGTACATCTGAACGAAGCACTTCATGCTTTGCAGATATTTCCGAGATGAATAACAATTACAACATGCCTCTATTTTTTTTTCATTTTAGTAGCATTAAAGTTTGAATGCAGCAATGCTTACAGTTTTGTTTTTTCTGTCAGTCAGTCTAGCTTGTTCACCAGGTAGACCCTGTACTTGAACCAAAACTGGAATCCTGGTAGTGGCCAGTGGAGAGGGAGGGGCATACCTATGAGAAGCACTTATAATGTTACTCCTGGTCAGTGGTGTCCTTAGGCAAGCTATAATGAAAGTAAGTAAAGTACTCTCACTAGCAGAGGAAAATGTATTATTTTCACTGTAGGTCTTGACAGCCTTATTCAATTCCACTGCTGATCTACAGGAAATCAAGAATTATCATCCCCTTGTGCAGAACAGAAATGAAAATGTCAATGTGGATCAGTGCTCTACCCCAGTTAAAAAAAAAGACAGACAGATACATATAGATAGATAGATAGATTCACAAAGGTTAGGATGAACAACGACTGTAGTGAGATTGAACTGTGAATTTCTTAGCTGTATTCCAATATTTTGCCAACTTCTGTTGTCATTTAGTACTGACCACTAATTCAGAATCCAGCCCTTTGGCAACCTGCAATATTTCACCCAAGACTGACCACACCACCATTCTTTGCAATATATAATCATATCAACAGTTGTCAACAGCTTCTATTTATCAGACCCATGTCCAACTGTTTTATTATGTAGCATATTCTACACTTATTATGCAGAAATACCTTCCTTCATTTTATGGATATTCATAACAAATGAAGACAATTTAAATAATAGATTAAAACCAGCAATGCATGTGGCATATATTTATTTTTAATATCTCCGTATCCATCATAACTCAAGCTTGCATATAAACTTACTGTAATACAACTGTTTTTTTTATTTTCATTATACATAATGAACTATTTGTTTTTATTATTATTTACATTTATCCTCCAATAATTCTATTGTTTTATGGAGCATTTCTCCCTGGGACTCTGCTGAAAATGGGGCTGTTAGCCTAATCAAGCTATACTGGTCAACAAATATAAATAAATACAAGTCTGCATTTATACAAACTAGCAAACACATTTGGTTTCCCTAACTGCGGCAAATGTTTGTTTTAATCACAAGATGTACTGCACTGTCAAAGACAGGGTTTATACAACTGAGTCTATATCAAAATGTCGTATTACTGCTAAACTGACCAGGCACCTCTAGCATTTGCATGGATTAAAGATGCACAATACTTCCTTCAAATGTGGCATTTAGACAGCATACACAGTACAGCATATACATTCTCATAGCTAGTGTAAATATCGTACAGCACAGGGGCAAGCCATATCATCCCTCTACATAAAGGTGGTACATCTACAGAACTCAATAACTACAGGCAACAGACAAATAGCCATTCTCCCTCCCTGTGCAAAGATTTTTGGAAAAATGCATTCATACAAAATTACTCCAATATCTACTAAATAATACCCTTTTACCTTCATCACAACATGGTTTTAGGACTAAGCACAGTACTCTGCTCATCAGTTTTACTAATTCTATCAACTAACTTAGAAGTACTGGCCTCCGAGTATCCTCTATCATCCTTGACATGTCAAAAGCTTTTGACACAGTCTCTCATCAGAGACTTCTGAATGAGCTAGCATTCTTAAACCTATCCCAATCAACACTCTCTTGGTTCCTAAGTTATTTATCAAGCTGCCAACAGGCTATAAAATGGCATAATCAACTATCTTCTCTCTTATCCGTCACTGTACTTCAAGGATCCAAACTTTTACTACTACTTTTTGCTATTTTCACAAATAAACTCTCCTCTACTACTCAAAACGCTACCATTGTAGAATATGCGGATTCCACCCTTATTTGTTAAGCCCCCCTCTATACCTGCACTTCTACATACAACCCAGATTGCCTTCAATGACACTGAAAACTACCTTTCTGACTCGCAACTTGTTCTCAATCCCGATAAGACAAGGCTCATGCTCTTTACCGGTACCAAACTACAAGATCACCCATCCACCTTCACCATCTCTTCCTCCAATAATACTATAATACAGCCAGTGGGAAAACTCCTGGGAGTGGCCATCGATAATAATCTCAGATTTGACAAACACCTGGCAATAACTATCACAAAGGTGCACATCAAGCTAGGCTCTCTGTATAGAATCAAACCCTTCCTAACAGACTCCATTAGAAAAGCCATATCCAGAGCTCATTTTCTTTCCACTATACTCTATGCACCCCCACTTTTCACAAACCTTAGAAAAACCTGATTTAAACAAATTCAAGCCCTGTTATAATAAACTAGCAAGATTTGCCTCTAATTTATCATATAGGTCACACCATTGCAATGTCCTGCACCTCTTAAAATGGCTTGCACCCACTAATCTACTTACCTTTAACCAACTAAATTTTACTCATACCATCTTCTACCACCCTAACAAATGCCCTGCTCTTAAACACCTAATTCAGTCCTATTCCTGCCCTTGATCCCTAGGGTCCTCCAACAAAAACTTACTAAAACTAAACAAATCTAATAATAGCTATGGTGATTCCCTATTCTCAAAACAACTATCTACACATTACCAACACTTCCAACTTTAAACATATAGTAAATGAACACCTCACCAACAACTGGCTTTGCTCTTCTATCAAATCAGGATGAAAATTGACTCTGTTACCCTCATACTGTCTTGCTACAACTTTCTACCAATATCTTTGTTACACCCCTATACATTTCATCCTTATCCAGCTTGTATTTAATTCTTTATCTCCCTATTCACTCCTATCACTCTACTTTCTGTCTCTGCTACTATATATCATGAGACTATTTTTCTCAAGTTTTTTTTTAATTTTATCATGTACTTGATTTACATATCATGCATTTGGATTAGTATTCCATGTATTATATAGTATCATATAGTTGACTGTTTCTCAAAATGTTTTGTTAATATATTCCATTATTGTTAAACATTACCTTTTGTAAATGTTTTATAAATTTTTGAAATTTCATTATTTGGAGCTTCACTCCTGGGCCTCCACTGAAAATGTGCTACTGGCCCAGTCGGACATTCCTAGTAAACAAATTTAAAATAAAAATAAATATTACATTATCAAGTACTAGAACAATTTTCTATATAATGCTATGTGCAACTTGTTATTCAGTTGAGAAATATCTACAAAGCAAGCAGTGCTTCAATCCTATGCAACTTTAAGTTGACTGAAAACAGGACCATAGAAGTGTACACCTTTTTTCTACTGTTAAACAGAAGTGAACAGCTTTAAAATTATGGTATTTCAGGATCTTTGAGAGGAATTAGTTATTTCTGGTGAAAACAGTCTGGTGAGAAATCAAAATCAACGCAGAACATGTAAGTAATACTTAAAGATGATAAGTAATACTTAAAGATGGTAAAGACTATTCAAATCCACCTTCATAGATAGGCCCATTTCAATTCTAAACCAATGACTACAAAGTGTTTACATCTACAATGTCTAAAAGAATTGCAAAGGTGATGCCAAAATTGATATATATGGATCAGTGTGGTTTTGTGTACAGGAGGCAAACATTTGACAACATCAACAGAACAATGATGACCCAGAGCAATGCAGAATGTAAAAACAATACCACTATTGGTGGTCATTCTTGAATAAGAGAAATCATTTGATAGAGTAACCTAGGAGTTCATGAGCACGGCTGGAGAAGCATTTACATTCCCTCATAAAAGTATAAGGTTGACTAGGAGGATATATGGGAGAATCAGAGGCAAAAATTAAAGTGGGTGGGTTCTTCTCTGATAATTTCTGTTTGAGCAGAGGAACCAAGCAGGGGTGTCCTCTTTCCCTTTGTTATTTGTGTTATATTTAAAACCACTGGCAAAGAAAATAAAGGACTCAGAAATTCAAGGATATAATTGGTATGGTAGTCAAAAAAGCTAACTTAATTTCCAGATGATATTATTTTATACCTGATAAAACCAGAAAAGGACACTTCAGTGTTGTGGATCATTTTGAGACAGTTACAAGTATTTTCAGAATACAAAATAAATGAAGCTAAAACAAAGACAAAAGCTGTAGACTATGTACCCACACATGAATTGACTCAGCAATATCCATATTTATGGGGACATGATACAATGAAGTACTTCAGACTATGGATTAGAAAGGGTTCTGTTATGGTAGCTAAGGATATGAGGGAACAGACTAAAAAGATAATACAAAACGTGAGAAATTGGAAGCTATGTTTTATGGACAGCAAGATACAAGAAGTTAAATATTTTTAGCTCCTTTAGTTTTATACTCAGATCAGGCATATGTTTTATCAACCAGAGGAGAAGATGTGGATAGTAATTAATAAAGGGCTGTAGGATTTTATCTGGGAGGGGAAGACAGCAAGAGTCAGTGGGATAATCTGAATTTTTCCAATAGAACAAGGTGGTTTGGGATTACCTGATCTGAAGAGATATTTCAGACATACACAGTTAAGGCTCTTAATCATAGTACAAGCAGAAAGCTACAATTTAAAATGGAAGGGGGTGATAACAAAACAGGGAAAGCTCAAGAAACAAGGAGATGCTAGGATTTTTATGCAGATCCCTAATGTGAATAACAATAACCATATAGAATATTAAACTCAAATAAGCAGAAAGGATTCTAAGAACTAAGCCAACAGAGGAATGGAGAAAGGAATGACTCCGATACGGATGACTCCAATTAGGTATACAGACAATAGGGGGCTGGAATTTATTGGAAAAAATCGGCAAAGGAACCAAGGTATTGGCAGCAAATAATTAGAGAGGGGAATGTAATAGAATGGGAGAGGCCAATAATGTATTTGGACTGCATGCTACAGATTGTTTTCCCTATCAAGAATTGATATCAGAGTACAGGCAAAGAGAAAGAAACTGGGGAATCCTAAGTGAAAGACCAGCACTGGTAGAATTTTTAATAGAATATAGAATAGAGCCTGCTGTTAAAAAGGGGATAAATAATACATAAAAACTGCATGATAACTATAAGAATCAATCAGAGAAGGTAAGAAAGGATTGGGAAGAGAGACTGAATAAGCAATTCACAAAGAAACAATGGGGAGATATACATTTGTCCCCTAAATATGCAACAAAGTCTAGAAGATTTAGGATTTTTGCTTGGAAATGTTTACATAAGTATTTTTATACCCCAAGTAGACTCCAAAGAATTTTTCCTCAGGTAGACTGCAAATGTTGAAGGTGTGATAAGGATGACAGGTAATTGAGAACATATTTATTTGGCAGTGTAATGAGTTAGCAGACTTTAAAAATTCCCTGCAGACTACTCTATTAGAAATACTGGGTGAAATAGAAACAGAATTGCCTAGACATAGTAAGGGCTTGCTGAGTCTAATTACGGTAGCTGCCAAAAAAGCAATTACTAGAAAATGGAAATCAAAGTCTAAACCAACTGTACTAGTAGTAGTGAATACAGAAACAGAGATAAAACAACCAGAAATGAGATTTTTACAAAAGGTTAGGAACAAATTACATTAAAAAATGGGAATTGTGGGAACAATACGTGCAAAAAAGAAGTTACGTACTTACCATAACATTCCATGAGAGTGGTTCATCTCGCCTTCATTCTTACAGATTGGTTCGGAGCCAAGTCGACCTACTACAAAGCTCGAAGTCTTTAGATAGCTTGAGGCCAAGTCTCTATCCCATGATGCACCTAGAGTTACCTCAGATCTTGTTTGCTGCAAATAATAATACCATATGTCATTCTATCACTCTATAAGAGAAAGCTATAGAAGGTATGAGCAACCAGGAAGAATCCAGTATCTCAGTCTTCAAAAAACCCTGGAGGGGGTAGGAGGGTGAGAAGTAAGAATGAAGGCGAGATGAACAGCTCCCATGGAACATTATGCTAAGTACATAACTTCTTTATGTGAAATTGTTCTATCTCGCCTTTCATTCTTACAGATGGGTAGCATCCCAAGCACCATCTATCTCGGGTGGCTCACGTGAGTATGTTTCTCAGGACAGTAGACCCAAAGGAGGCCCTGTCAACTTTGTAATGAGCAATAAAGGTATGAGGTCTTGACCAAGTGGCTGCTGCACAACTGTTATCTATAGGAAGTCTAGTAGAAAAGGCAGAGGATGTAGACACTGCTCTGGTAGAATGAGCCTTAATTTTTTGTTGTAAGGGCATATTAGCAGCTGAATAAGCAAATGTGATGCAGATAACCACTTAGACAGAGTTGTTTTTGCCACTGGCATACCTTTTCTGGAGTCTGAAAAGGAAATGAAAAGCTGTTCTGATTTTCTAAAGTTTTTTGCCCGATCCAAGTAAAATCTGAGCTGTCTATGAACATCAAGTTTGTGCAGCATATACTCTACGTTGTTGGAGTGATTGGGGAAGAATACTGGCAAATCAATACTTTGATTAAGGTTAGCTTCAGTACAGACTTTAGGCAAAGAGGAGGGATTAGTTCGTAGTGACAGACTGTCAGCATGGAAAATCAAATAAGGAGGTTTAATCGACAAGGCTTGAAGCTCTGACACTGTGCGGGCAGAAGTGATAGCTACTAAAAATATAGTCTTCCATGACAAATATTTCAAATCACATGAGGACGCTGGTTTGAATGGAGGGAGAATAATGTGAGAAAGCACAAAATTTAGATTCCATGGGTTATAGGGAGATTTTACAGGTGGTCTGAGATGAAAGATCCCTTTGAGAAAGGCTTTGGCTAGTTTGTGTAACATTATGTTCAACCCTTCAAATCCAAGGTGAAAATTAGAGACAGCAGCAAGTTGAACATGAACTGTTCCTGCTGCAGCTCCTTTGTTGAAGATCAAGGTCAAGAACTCTAGTATAGAGGCCATAGGGGCTAGGTAGGGATCAATATTTTTTTGACAGGCCCATATAGAAAATTGTTTCATTTTATAAGGTATAGCTTCCTCGTAGAGGATTTATGAGAGGATATGAGAATTTGCTTTGTCTCATTAGAAAGGTTATGGAACCTGGCTATGATGAGAATTGGAGCAGCCAAGCTGTAAGCTTCAGGAACTGAAGAGAGGGATGAAGTTTCCCCGACGAGTGCGTCAGAACATCTGGAACTGGGTCCAGAATTCAGGGGTCCTCAAAGAGATGAAGTCGAAGGAAGGGGAACCAAACCTGGTGAGGCCAATGAGGGGCTATTAGAATGATGGTCCTTCCCAGGGCTTTGACTTTCTGTAGTACCTTGGGTATCAACAGAATTGGTGAGAATGCATAGAGGAGACCCAAAGGCCAATCACGTACGAGTGCGTCCCTTGGGGCTTCTCCCAGAAGGGGAATCAGGGCAAAGTAGCTTCTGCATTTCATGTTCATGTGGTTGGCAAAAAGGTTGTAGCAAGGCTGGCCCCACCTGTAGAATATTCTGCCCACTATTTCTTTTTTGAGGGACCACTCATGAGGCAACAAAAGTGCTCTGCTCACCTTGTCTGCTATCATGTTGGATTTCCCCAGGATGTGCATTGCTAACAGATATAGCCCACTGCCATACTCTTAGAGCCTTGCGACAAAGGGGGTAGGACCTGGTTCCTCCTTGTTTGTTCAAGTACCAGACCACTGACATATCTGTCTGAATCGCAACTGTACCCAGAGGAAGATAGTCCTGGAAGTATTGCAACGCTAAAAGTGCTGCTCTCATCTCTAGGACATTGATATCCAGATGTGTCTCTTGATCGGTTCATGTGCCTTGGGCTGTTCTTCCCTGAAAATGCCCCCACACCCTATCAGGGAGGCATCCGTGGTCACTTTGGCCGCTGGTGGGGGCAGAACAAAAGGATGACCTATCATGACATGAAGAGAAGTCAACCAACACTGAAGATCCTTTTTGCATGTGTCCGTGATCATTATAAGATGAGACACTGGGAGCTCTTGGTAAGACCATTGAGTGAACAACAGCCATTGCAGAATCAGCATGTGCATACGACCCAGTGGTATAGCTAATATTGCAGCTGCTATCATGCCTAACAATTTTAGTACTTCTGATGCTGGAGCCTTGTTTTTGGATATGACATTGCAGACCTGCTGATGGAGTAGTAAGACTCTTTCTGCTGGAAGTCTCAGAGTGGTAATGATGGTGTCCAATTCTGCTCCGATAAAAATGGTATGTTGCAATGGTGACAAGGCAGATTTTCCCGAGATTATTGTAATGCCCAGCTGACTGCAGAGTGAAAGAGTGGTGTCCCTGACTTGTATGAGTTGATGCCTGATGGTGGCGATGAGGAGCTAATTGTCTAGGTATGGAAACACCTGGAATCCTAAACGTCTCAGGTGAGCAGTGACCACTGCCATGCATTTGAACACTCTGGGGGCTGTAATGAGACCAAAAGGCAGGGCCCAAAACTGGTAATGATTGGCTCCCAGCCGGAAGCACAGATGATCCCTGGATGGTCTGGCCATTTTTATGTGGTAGTATGCATCCTGGAGATCCATCGAGCACATCCAATTATCTTTCCCTAAAAAGGGAAGTATCAACTGAAGCGTGACCACCCGAAACTTCTCTTTCTTGACAGATCTGTTTAGTCTGCTGAGGTCCAATATAGGTCTCCAGTCCCCTGTCTTTTTTGGAACTAAAAAGAATCTTAAGTTCCGGATCCTATCTTGTCTGCTGGGACTGGTTGGATGACTCTTTTTGTTAGCAACGATCGGACCTCTATTGTTGCCTGTCCCCTGTAACTGGGTGGAATGTCCAGGATTTTTCTGGTCAGTGGAGGGCGTGTGGCGAAAGGAATGAAATGTTTTCTGGAAATTATACTTTGTACCCAGTTGTCATTTGTTATTTTGAGCCAGGCATCCGGATAAAAAGATAAGCGACCCCCAACTGCCTCCTGAGAAGGACAGTCGGGTCTCCTTTCAGGAGGGCTGGTAGGACTTCCCAAAGAACTGATCTCTGTTGCCCTGGTTTTGCGGACCCCCTCTGCCACAAGGGTGGCATCTTCCATTATTGCCCCCTCCTCTGCCCCTGGAGGGGGGGGTTCACCACGTGTGTCCTGAAAGGCTCCTTGAGCTTTGTGGAACCACATTTTCCTCCCCTTTGACCCTTGGGGTAGGGTCTGGTAGGGGTGAAAAAACACACTCCGATGGCAGACAGATTCTTTCCTTCCTGCTCACACCTGGTCAAAGTTTCCTTAACTTTGGGCCCGGAATGGGACGAGCCATCAAAAGGGGTATTTACAAAGGATGACTTAAAGGGCTCCGTGAAGGAACACAATTGCATCCAGGAGTGTCACCTAAGAGCAATTCCTGTATCCGCTGCCCTGCTCGCTCCAGCAGCTGCATATGAAATGAGGTGCATGGATGAGTTTACTATGGAGTTGAGGGTAGCAAGCTGGGAGGCAACTTTATCTGAAGCTCCTGCAGCTACTGTATCCTGAAGAGCATCTCCGAGCTCTTTAAGGAGATCTCTTTGTAGTCTAGTAAAATGGGTTAGATAGTTGAGCGAACGCAGTGCAAAAGTCGCTGAACTGTAAGTGCGCTTCCCATATCTAGCCATGATCCTAGAATCTCTGTTAGGAGGATGGATGGAAGAGGAAGTTTGTGAAATTTCCTTTTTGTTGGCTGCCGCCACCACTTTGGCATCAACTGGCACACCCTTAGTAAGAAAGGATTTGTCCTGGGGGGCAGAAAAAAATGTATTAGGCCTCCTGTGGACACGCTCCATGGTGTCTGGAGACTCCCAAGCCCTTCTTGAGACCAGATGCATAAGCTCATTGATGGATGGAGACACCCAACAGGTGGAGGGCTGAGACCCAAAAGCCTTCAGGAGAACCGACTAGTCTTCAGTAGGGTTGGTGGACTGCCGGTCACCCGTCTGCCTAAGGATTTCTAATATCGCAGCAAATGAGATATCCTCAGAGGGGGACCGTGGGGACCTTTCTGATTCATCCAAGTCAGTATTGGATGTGAGGGACTCCTGTGGGGAGTCTAAATGCTTCCGCTTACAGATTCTCTTCCTGGGAACCTCATCAGTGGGGGCCTTCTGGTGAGGTCTCGGAAGAGCACGGGCCACCCAATGGGGCTTCCTGAGGCCTCTGGGTCTCTACGTTTGGCAAGGATCTGTGAAGCAGAAGCAGACACAGGCACTTTTAGGGATGAGGCAGCCGGATCTGAGGTCGAAGATGTCTTAGGAGACTTAACTCTCTTCATGGCTTCGAAGGCACCTCTGCTCCAATGAGAAGGGACCGACGGATCTGAGAAAACCATCGATATCCCCAATACCGGGAAAGTGGGCTCCGAGCCAGAGGTAGAAGCCGAGCTCATCCGAGCCAAAGCCCCGAGAGGTAAAACTGGAACTGACAAGTCGGTCCGACTATCCTCCCCTGACCTGACCAGAGAGTGTCATCTCCTAGATTCCTCGATCGGCACTGAGGACGTCAGAGTAAATGGAGCATAAGACACTGGAGCAGGCATCGGCTCCAAAGGCTCAATGATCATCAAGTCCAACTCCTTCGGCTCCGAAGGACTGGTATGGCACGGAGGAGGAAGAGTAGTAGATGGTAAAAGGGTCTTAGGTTCCGAAGCCATTTGGGTTGGAGCCAATAAGAATTTAGCAAAGGCCAGTGCCTGTAAAAGCTTCTTCACCACACAATCCACATCCAAATCGGAAAGGCTAATCGAAGACCGAGATGAGTGGATAGGAGGAGGTACAGATTGTAGGAGTGGAGACTTAGGCACTTTGGATGTTCTTTGTGTTTCATTGTTGCAGTCATTACATTTGGGTAATCTGCTGGCAGGCTGCCCTCAGTCGGCCTGATTAACAAAGTCTTTGGTCCTATGTCGGTTGCTGTCCCTTCTTCCATGACGTCAGTTCATCAGGGGTATAAAACATGCAGCTGACGCCATTACATCAGTCTTTCTTGCCGCACGGTGCCCGAAGCAGTTCACAAGTGCCGGTGAGCCGACTCCTGAAATTTTCATTTTCGAGTTTCAGAACCGAGGTCTTCAACTAAAAGCTAAGTACCCCATTGGGGAAACTTTTTCTTGCTCCTTACCGATGTCAATAAAAGTTAATAATTGCATTACTTGTGGGAAGCAAATACCTCATAAGGATGTTCATTTGTACTGTATTCCTTGCCTAGGCCCTGACCACAACGTGCCTTGCTGTCAGTTTTGTGCTAAATTTAATCAATGCACGATTAAACTTCGGTATATTTTTGCTTCTAAATATTTTGGCTCAAGATTTAACTATCCAGAAATGTCATTGGTTAGCAATCCGACTACCGGAATAACTAAAACAAATGCAAAGAAAAAGACAGACAGACCGTCGAGGTCCAAAACTGAAGACAACGCTTCTCCTAAGCCAGTCGCCGGTTCGCCGGTACTCAGTGAGGCGCGTTCGCAGCCCCTGATACCTGCTACTTTTTATTCGCAGGCCTCTACTGAGATCCATTCTGAGTCTGGTATGCTGCGAAATGCTTTAAGTACTGAACGCGAGGATGTCTCTACCTTAGATGGGTCCAGAGCTGCTGAGCAGGCACCGGCTTCAGAGGGTGTTTTCAGGCCTAAAGATTTGTATATTAAACCAACGCCATCTTCAAAACTAAGGCCAAAGTCTACTTCTATGTCTAAAAAAACGACGCTTGGGCCATGTGTACAGGCCCCAATGCCTAAAAAACAAATGATCAAAATGGCTGAAGATTTAATTACCTTGATCAGGGGTACCCATCCCCCTCCTGCTAAGAGACCTAGGCAAGGCACTGACTATGAATCTTCAGATCAGGTTTCTATTGCTTCTGATTCTTCTTCTGAACAGGATTTATCTATACCTACTTATGAGGACTCTGACACAGAAGATTCCATCCCTTCTTCTTCCCCCCCTGAGGATTTTTCTTTTGGAGAGACTTTACATACCTTAGGGGAAAATTTCCACTGGGAAAAATCAGGATTTTTCTGAATCTAAAAAGAGACTTAGGGATTTTCTTCTTCTTCCTCAGCATAGGCCTTTGGCTATACCTCCTGTTCTAGACATTGTTGATAATGTTTTCTCCGAATCCAGTATGACTCCTGATTCTCTGCCAGATACTAAAGGGTTCCGGATTCCCACAAATTCCTTTTCAAAAACCCTATTGCTGACCCTGAAACCATTTCTCAGAGTCCCAAGGGCGTTAAGGCCTCTACTGCTAAAAATCCTACCCCTTCTGACAGAGATTCCAGGGCACTGGATAGATGGGGTAAGGAGGTTTACACGTCTGCAATCAGGGCTTTAAATTGTCAATTTCATATGCTTAAATATCAACAGCATATGTCATGGGTTTACTTAAACAGAAAATGATGTTGATCTTGGACTGTGTGGAAAAGAAAGAGTTGCGAGTTGCAGGATTTATTACATTCAGCTGAACAAGTTGGAAAATATACTTTGCAATGTGGTTTTGATTCTTTGGAGGCCTCTTGCGGGGCTGCTGTAGCTGGATCTGTGATAGGAAGGCATGCTTGGCTCAAAGAGCAAAATCTGCCTGACCATGTTAAAGCAAAATTGTTGGATGCTCCTTTACAACAGGACAGTCTCTTTGGTAAGAAGGCCGAAGAAGTTTTAAAAAAGATGGAAGATAAGGCTAAATCTATGCAGACTGTGAAAGACTTCTTACAAGTGCAGCCATCCAGATTTAGTAGGCACTGGCCAACTAAGAACTGGTCCTTTCCAGTTCCCTCGAGAGCCACTCAAGTCAAATCCAGACATTCCAAAGGCTCCAGGTTTCAGTTACAAGGAACTTTTAGAACAAAACAATGGGGTGCCTCCACCTCCAAACCTGGAAGCAACAAGGCACCTCCCTATGGTAAACAGTCTCAATGACTTTCCTCAACAAATACCAAGCACTTACCTTTTGGCCGCCCCTTTGGGGGGAATACTGGCACTTCATGTACGAAACTGGCAACTGATTACCCAGGACAAATGGGTTTTAAATATAGTATCCCAGGGATACAGATTTCATTTCCACACATTGTCAATCCCAAACGGATGTCCAGATTTGCCTCCAAATCAGTGGGCAGAGGCCCAGAAACAAGTTCTGTCCCTCATGAATATGGGGGTTATTCAACCAGTACCAGAGGAGGAAAAGGGACAAGGTTTCTATTCAAGACTTTTCCTGGTACCCAGAAAAGACAAATCATGGTGTCCTGTTCTGGACTTATCCATTCTAAATACATTTCTGGACATTTCAAAATTCAAGATGCTGACTCTTCAACAGTTATGACCTATGCTAGGCAAAGATGCCTGATTGGTAACTCTAGACTTAAAAGAGGCTTACCTGCATATCCCAATCAGGGAATCCTGCAGAAGATACCTCTGCTTCAAAGCAGGCTACTTGCATTATCAGTTCTCTGCACTGCCCTTTGGCTTATCTACTGTGCCCAGGGTCTTCACAAAGTGCCTGGCACCAGTAATTGCATTTTGCAGGCAAAGAAATATTCAAATTTATTCATACCTGGACGATTGTCTAATTCAGGCAGAAAAACAAGGACACTCTTCTAAAGCATCTGGCATTTGTAAAAAGGGTTCTTACTTGTCTAGGGTACACCATAAACGAAAAGAAATCACAACTGGTACCCTCTCAAAAAATTACATTCCTGGGTGCAAGCTTGAATACAACTGCCTAGATGACATACCTTATGCCAGAAAAGCAAATTCAATTGATGACTCACTTCAAACAGGTGGCCACAAAAACCCAGCTATCTGCAAGGCAAATTCTGCAGTCCTTGGGGTTCATGGCCTCCTGCATTCTTCTAATTCCATATGCAAGAAAGCATATGAGGAAACTTCAATGGTACCTAAAAAGTTTATGCAGTCAACATTGTCACAGCCTGGAAACAATGACTCCTATCATACCTTGCCTGCAACTAGATAGGTTCATAGGTTAGTACTAGGCTAACTGCCCTTGCGAACCATTGTAAGCCTAGCCAATTATCCCTTGTGAGAATCGAACCCTGCACCTTGTGTTTGTAAGGCAAACACCTGAACCATTAGGCCACCCTCCCAACCCTATGGTGGGCAGAGGCCTGCCACCAAAACAAGGGACTGTCATTCACTCCACCCACTGCCACCCAACCCTAACTACAGACGCATCAGACTATGCTTGGGGGGCACATCTGGCAGGGAAATGCATTCGGGGCAAATGGAGCCCAAATCAAATGCACCTACATATCAATCAGAAAGAGATGCTAGCTGTACAGAATGCTCTGACAGCCTTCAAGGACTACCTTCATCCAGGACAACTACTGATAAAGACATACAACACCACAGTCATGTGGTACATAAACAAGCAGGGGGGTACGCATTCCTACCCCCTTTTCAGACTAGCCATGGCACTGTGGAACACTGCCTTGACTTATCAAATACATCTACAAGCTCATTTCCTGCCAGGAAAGCAAAATACTCTGGCAGACGACCTAAGGAGAAATCTTATGGACCCACAGGAATGGAAACTGGAATCACAAATTTTCAGCATGCTGACATGCAAATGGGGGAGCCCAGACATAGATCTTTTTGCATCACCCCAGAACTATCAGTTGGACAAATTCTGCACAAGAATTCATCACAAAAAAGCTTGGAAAGTGGATGCTCTATCATTCGGCTGGAAAAACCTATCAGTCTATGCTTTTCCCCCTCTGCGTCTGCTCTCCAAAGTCCTACTAAAAGTCAGACAGGACAAACCAAAAATGATTCTGATTGCTCCAGAATGGCCTCGCCAACACTGGTACCTGCTCCTGCGCAATGTACCACACCTTCCTCCGTGACCCCTGCCTCAGACACCTTACCTACTTGTCTCAGCATAACTACCAAATTCTGCACACTACGCTCCAAACTTTGAATCTTGCAGCATGACTAATCAACTAATTTCACCCTTGACATCTCTCAGCAAACCTGTGATGGATGTCATTTTGGAGGCTAGAAGGCCTAGTACTAGAAACTCTTATGCTGACAAATGGAAAAGATTCTGTGCCTGGAACCAAACACAAGGAATAAGCACAGCAATGCTCAATATTCCTCAGATTCTGCAATACTTAACCGAGATGCTTCACAAGGGCCTATATTTTTCTTCCATAAAAATCCATGCCTCTGCCATTTCAGCTCATTACAACACAGAACCCCCCCCCCCCCCCCGTTCTCTCATCCTCTGCTAAAGCAGTATCTCAGAGGGGCCAAAAACTTAAGACCTCCCAGGAGAGCACCAACTCCTGCATGGGACCTCGATTTTGTTTTGGATAAAATCACTCTACCTCCTTTTGAGCCAGCAGCTACTGAGGACCTAAAATTTCTCCCTTGGAAAACAGCTTTTCTTTTAGCAGTCACTTCAGCTAGAAGGAATTCAGAACTACAGGCTCTTATGGCAGTGGAGCCTTTCATTATTTTTTACCTGGACAGGGTGTCTCTCAGGATCAATCCATCCTTTATGCCTAAGGTGGTATCCAGTGTGGCTCTTAATCAGACCATTCATCTGCCAACTTTCTTCCCTAATCCACAGAATAAGGGTGAGCAGATTCTGCATACATTGGATGCACACAGACAATTAAGATTCTACTTAAAAAGGACAAAATCTCTAAGAAAATCTGAACTATTGGTGGCATTTGCTGCACGGGCAGAGGGAAAGGCCATTTCAAAGTAGACTATTTCCAAATGGATAAGCCATTGTATTTGTTTCTGCTATATGCACCATGGTAAACCTGCCCCCAAGGGGATCAGATCTCACTCCACCAGAGCTGCATCTACTTCTGCAGAGGGGTTCCTACCAGAGACATTCTAGAAGCTGCTACCTGGAGCTCAGTTCATACGTTCACCAAACAGTACCATTTACCTCTCTTCTCTAAATCCAGAGCTGGCTTTGCCATTGCTGTCCTGCAGGGCCTTATAGCTGCTCCTAATGCTGTATAAATCCATCCTCCCAACCACAGCTTTGGGATTCTACCCAAATGTAATGACTGCAACAGTGAAACACGAAAAACATAGTACAGTTGTGTACACTTACCATAAATATAGATGTTCGAGTGTATTCACTATTGCAGTCCTGGTTACCCTCCCCCCAGCCCCCTGTTTTTCTCTAACTATACCTCTCCTTTCTTTTACTATGATTAAAAGCCTTTTATGTATTTGCTTTTGTTTGGAGGTATATGTTTTGTGTTTTAAATTATATACATACATATATATATATATATATATATATATATATATATATATATTGCTCCCCATTTGATCAGGCCAACTGAGGTCAACGTGCCTGCAGATTACCCAAATGTAATGACTGCAATAATGAATACACACGAACATCTACATTTACGGTAAGTGCACACAACTGTACTATACCGGTTCCAAAACCGGGGACTGGCTCAGAAAGGACAAGATAGTCAGCTTCGAGGTCAGTGGAACCGATGTCAAAGATTTTTTTGGTTTCTTTACCTCAGAAGTAGACTTTGAGGATTTACTGGACCCATCCTAGTCGCTCAAAGCCTCTTGGAATGAAGGTTTAAGTAAATCTCTGTTGATTAACTTTCTCTTTCTCTCCTGGAGAACCCTAGAAGAGAAAGAATGACAGATGGCGCAGCTTTCATGGAGATGCAATGTTCCTAAACAATAAACACAGTTCACATGACTGCCAGTGGACAAACATTTTCTTCCCACATTTGGGACATTTTTTTAAACCCTGATTTAGGGTGTCCGTCTTTGTCTTGGTCAGCCATACTATAACACACAATATCAATAGGATGCTGTAAAAACTAGACACACCCAAACAGGAATTATTAAACAAACCCTTTTAAAACTATGGGCTAAAAAGTAGTCAGCACACACACACACACACACACACACACACACACACACACACACACACACACACACACACACACAAAAGCATTTATATCAAAGTTGTGACAGAAAGTCACAATCTAAAGGCACACAACTACACTATAAACTACTATTACACTCAGTTATAGCTAAGCTCTAACAGTAATTATTTTAAAGCTGTAACAGAAAAAATTTCACTATTCAAACTATAAAGCATACACTACAATCTAAGTAGTAATAAAGATTTAACTAGGCCTAAATAAAATGAGGCCAAAAGGGCTAAATATTAGTTTAAGAAAAAAGGAACACCATGGAAAGGGAAACTACACAAAAAGCTATAAGTATCTTAATATGTAAATCAGAAAGTTTTATCAATATTTTAAGAAAATAAGGTTTTTACTGGCCCAAGCTAGCAAGAACCTCTGACCTATTGCAGCGGCAAACTAGATCTGAGGTAACACTAGGTGCACCATGGGATGGGGACTTGGCATCAAGCTATCTGAAGACCTCGAGCTTTGTAGTAGGCCGACTCGGAGCCGAGGATCGTCTCTGAACCCATCTGTAAGAATGAACGGCGAGATAGAACAACTTCACATATAATGTTTAGGAGGATGAATGAGGTTTAAGAGAAGGCAGGATGTGAATGAGCTATGTAATGTTTGACTGACAATAGCTGTATAGGTTATAAGTGATGTATAATGTTTGCAACTGTCAATATGGTTTATTTTCATTTATATAAAAGTATGATTGCCTATGTCATAAATGATAATTTAGTAAAGATATTAAAAAAAAGAATCAGAGTGGGGGAAAAAAGGAAAAGTACTGAGTATAATTTTGGCAGGGAATTCATGCAGGACTGGGATAAAGTAGAAATAAAGGTCATGCTGAGGTTGTTTAACATTGTAATTCTTTAACAATAACAGCATTATGTTTTAAGTTGGTGATATTACCTTACTACCTTATCTGTGCTTTCTACACACATGTGCTGTGGTGGTACTGTTGTCCATCTCTCAGCTTCCTTCACCATGGCTTCTGCATCCATTAAACCAAATCCATAAAGGTGACTCACTGTCAAAAATGGAACAGAAATGTAATATTAAAATGCAAAGAGAAAAAATGTTTAGCATTACCTTAATGTATGTCTCTATCTTCTACCATACGAGATGGCATAAACATTATCTGCAAAAACAATACGTTCATGAAAAATATTTAGTAGCATCTGAAGTAGCTACCAGTTAAGTGTATGATATGGAGCTCAGCACTGAAATAATGCAATCATGCAGCGAATTGTCATTATTGCTGCTTTGTAAACAAACCCACACCACTTCAGCATTTCCCCCCCTTTGCATACCCTCCATTTGATCACCACATGCTTACCTCTGCTCCTATAGCACCACCAGTTCTTTAGTATCACCAGTACTACCCCCCCCCCCTCCCAGGCTGGGAAACCTTCATTTGTAAGGTGAGGAGGGCAAGTGTCTCACAGCAGGGCAGCCAGCAGTATCACAGATGCAATCCTGACTGCATGGGAATTTTTCTATATGTCCTAATTGGTCAGCTCTATTAATGTCACCCACATCACCTCACTCAGTGAGCCCAGTGCACACTCATGCTGAACTTTAATGACAGTGTACCCTGCAACTGCAGCACTGTCTCCATCACCAAGGTGTGCGTGTCAGACTGCCATCAGAAAACCCTTGCTAATTTTCGCCTGGAATGAGGCAGAATTCAAAAAGCCACCCCCACCCTGGCTCTTCCAGTACTCAAACCATTAACCCATTTTGGTTCACTGGGGGCCACCATACAGGCTGCCATCCTTTTAATTCACAGATTCAGGAAAGACTACTTTTGTTGACACAAAGCTCTTTAAAGATACAGTCAGCACTGTGAGTATGCTGTTGTGACACACTGAAAACAAGTGACTAGTGGGTTCATTGATCATTTCAGAGTAGGAACTAGCATAACTATACAAAGTAAGTTTTACAGAATGAACTGTAGTTCATATGGTCAAAGTCTGGTTCACACTGAACTTAACAATCCCTCAGAAGCCCAGGCGAATAAGATAAAGGCAAGCCTGTAGACAGCTGAAAGTTAAGAGATGCCTTTCTTTTTGATGAAAACAAGTTAGAATGATTAATGCTTCTCTGGTGGAAGGAGTCATGTTTCTAATGACAACAAACAGGTTGAAACTTTCTTATACTACAGGTTCTATTTACAGAACACAATGACAATGAGAGGATTTAACAGAACAACCATCACTTAATGACCTCAATTTTCTAGTAAAATCTCTCCAGGTGCAACATGTCTGCACTTGTGCTAAATGTCCTTTTGCGGATGCTTAGTTAAGCCTGATGTAAAAATCAATGTACTTAGTCAAATGTTTAGAAGCATAGGTACAACGTTTGCACAACTCTGCCAAGATGTTGACATCTTTGTCTGGGGCATCACAAGTTTAGTTAATTTGAGTGGTCACTGACTGCTGAGATATTGATTTGGCTGTTGGGATGAAGACATCTCATTATGAGTCCATTTTTTTACACATACATGTATAAAAGTTTATGATGTTAATAAAATGAAAAGAATGACGTACTACAAGACAACAGATTTAAGATGGACAAAATAAGATACTTTAAAGTCCTGATAAACCCAGACTGGGCAAATTATATAGTAAAACTATGCTAACAACTGAATGGTCATACTTTGACAAATAAACCTACTGAAGGTAAATTAATGTTATGTCACAAGACTCCTAAAGCAATAAGAAGCTCCCAGATTTCCAGTCAAATACAACTTACTTAAATTGTGCACTTCAGTGAAATTACAATTATAGATCCAAAGTCATTGCACAATGAAAAGATATATTTGTGTGTTGTGTGTGCTTTGAGGAAGAGAGGAATTGAAAGGCTCCTCACATTCTCCATCTTGAGGACTATATTCCCCTGCTCATACTAATAATAATCTAATCTTAGTGTCTTTGGGTGAACAGGACATTTCATAACTGCAGCAATACTCTCTTGATAAAAAGATGTTATGTACTCACCATAACGTTCCTTCTGTGTTGTCAGTCTCCATTCATCTTTGACCTTTGGGTACTTGGTTCCAATCTTCGGAACCGGCTTGGCTGTTGCACAGTTCGCACCAGCCAAAAACTCTTGAGCCAAGACTCTACTCACAATACCCCTCTCTACATTACCTCAGATAGAGTTTGCAACCACATAGTAAGACAGAGGAGTAACAATAGGAAGAAGCCATGTCCAAGGTCAAACCTAATAAGTTTCCAGGACTAGCGTCCAATCCTCCTGGAAGTCTACAGGAGGGGGAAGGAGGGTGGGGTGCCAAGGATGAATGTAGATCGACAACAAAGATGGAATGTTATGGTGAGTACATAACTTCTTTATCTGATGTCAATCTACATTCATCCTTGACCTTTGGGACAGAGTCCCCAGCTACTTTAGGTCCTGGGTGGCCTTATGGATGGATATTCCTGACAACTATAGAGCCAAAGGATGCTCTTCCCCTGGAGACCATATCCAATTTGTAATGAGTGATAAAGGTATGTGGAGTAGCCCATGTTGCAGCCGCGCATATTTAATCCATGGAAGCCTTGGAGTAGAAAACAGCTGACGTGGCTATTGATCTGGTTGAATGCGCTCTCACAGGCGCAGGTAACTTGAGGTTATTGTGATTGCAAATGAAGTTAACAATCTCTCATTTAGACAAGGTAACATTTGAGACAGATTTTCTCAGAGTTGGACTGGAAAATGATAAAAATAACTGGTCAGTTTTTCCAGATTTTTTAGTCTTGCTGAGGTTAAATTGTAACTGACTTATTAATGTCTAGCAAATGTAAGCAATATTCACCTTTGCTGGAAAAACTGGGGAAGAAAATGGGCAAATCAATAGTTTGATCAATATTGGTTTCTGAGACCACCTTAGGAAGAAAGGAAGGGTTGGTTCTTAGTGAAACTCTATCCTTATGAAAAAAACAGATATGGGGGTTTTCAACATAATGCTTGAATTACAGAAACTCTTCTGGCAGAAGTAATTGCTATTAGAAAATATTTTCCAAGAGAGAAATTTTAGGTGGCAAGTTGCTGCTGGTTCAAAGTGGGGAAGCACCAACGAGTGTAAGATAAAAGTCAGATCCTATGGAGCTACAGGATCTCTAAATGGAGGTTTTAATCGTAAGACTCTTTTAAGGAACACTTTACATAAGTGGTGGGAAATTAATGAATGGTCCTCAAAGCCAGTGTGGAAGTTAGAAAGTACAGTTGTGTACACTTACCATAAATGTAGATGTTCGAGTGTATTCACTCTGTTGCAGTCATCACATTTGGGTTATCCTGCCAGGGGTAGCCCTCAGTCGTCCCGAAAACCAGAGTATTTCTGCATCGGTTGCTGTCGCTCCAGGACTGACGTCAGGTCATCAGTGGTATAAAATCAGGCAGCCGACGCCATTAGCGTTCCTGCAATACCAGCCTACAACTCTTACCAAACTTTTCGGCCACCAAACCAGGACCGAAACACTAACGGTGGAGAAGTGTACATATTTACCAAGAATATTCACACCACCAGGTTAGTTGCTCAACACAATGCATCTGAAATTCTCCAGCTGCAACTAACACTAGGTAAGACTGCAATCCACATTGTAGCTAGCTACAGATCCCCCACCATGCCCCAAGATTCTCACTACACCTTTCTAAACATACTGGAAAAAATTAAGATGCAAACAAACACCTTAATACTGGGTGATTTCAACTACCCTGCCATTAACTGGGAAAACTACTCATGTACCAACACTTTTGCCCAACGGTTCTTGGAATTCATAAATTCCAATGCCCTGGATCAACTAATCCATAGTCCCACCAGGGGCTCCAATATCCTAGACCTGGTCATTACCAACATGGGAAATCGATGCTCCACACCTATGGTCACCCCCTCGCTGGTCAGGTCTGACCATAAGCTAATCACCCTTGACATCCACATCCCTCCCCCATCCCCCAGTAAGGAAACCTCCATAAAAAACTTCTCCAAAGCCAACTTCATGCTACTCAGGTCAGAAGTGACAAACTCCATGGCACTCGTGCAGATGGGAACTGAAAGTTCAACTGGTGACTCTTACATTAAGGCACTGTAAGAGCACATCCACTCGTACATGAATCATGCCATCCCAAATAGAATCAAGACTCTCTCCTCCAAAAAAAGGAAGCCAATCTGGTGGTCCCCTGCCATAAACAAACTTTACAACAAAAGGAAGAAACTTACAGAAAAGAGGAAAATCCCAGGATGCAAAAAACTCCCTCACCAGCCTCAGTAAGAAGCTGAGATCCCTCCTAAAATCCTCCAAAGCTAGTTGCGAAAATAAAATTGCCAAAGATTCCAAAGACAACCACAAGGCATTCTATAGCTATGCCAAGAATCTAAATGGCTATGCTCAGATCTGCTCTAAGCTACAACAGAATGGCATTAAATATACTGATTCCAAGGATATTGCCAATATCCTGGCAGATAAATTCAGTGCCAACTTCACCCCTCTCTCACCCCTAAAGGGCCCATCTCAATACCGGAAGATTGCCAAATTCCAGTAATAACAGCCACACAGGTAAAAACTACACTCTCCAAAGCTAAGAATAAAGCATCCATGGGACCAGATGACATCCTGGGCTGTGTACTACATGAGCTACAAAATGAACTGGCACCTAACCCAAGTGTCATGTTTAATCATAGCCTCACCTCAGGCTTCGTGACCACTGAGTGGCGCACAGCTACAGTTATCCCACTCCACAAGGGGAGATCCACCTTGGATCCAACTACCGCCCCATCAGTCTGACGAGCCTGATCTGCAAGGCCATGAAACGTATTATCATGGAACTTTTAAACAAAGACATTGGCAACCTTCAAACACTGGACCCCACCCAGTTTGGGTTGGTGAAGAGCCGATCTTGTCTCCTGAACCTGATTGACTTCTTCGAATCAGTCTCCAGAGCTGTGGACGAGGGTAAGGCGGTCCACACAGCCTAGCTGGACCTCGCCAAGGCCTTTGACACCATCCTGGAAAAAGAGAAAAGCCCTGCAAGTAGGATCCAAGTGCAAGGCAAAACAAACTATCAGTAACTGAAAAAATGCCAGCACAAAACTCAGTATATATCAGCAACAAAACTACAGCAACACTAAGGTAAAACTTAAGTGTTTTAACACATATCAAACAATTCAATAATCCAGACCGGTTTCAGCCTAACATGGCTTTCCTCAGTGGAACAAGAAAAGTACAAACTTTTCTTGTTCCACTGAGGAAAGCCATGTTAGGCTGAAACCAGTCTGGATTATTGAATTGTTTGATATGTATTAAAATACTTAAGTTTTACCTTAGTGTTGCTGTAGTTTTGTTGCTGATATATACTGAGTTTTGTGCTGGCATTTTTTCAGTTACTTCGACACCATCCCCCACTCTGGAATCATAGATAAACTTACTAAGCTAGGCATTAATCCCTACGTCACTCGATGGGTTGCCAACTGGCTTACTGACAGAACCCACACTGTAAAAGTAGCAGACTCCAAATCCAGCTCCAGACTAGTGACAAGTGGAATACCTCAGGGTTCAGTCCTGGGACCGCTCTTGTTTGGCATCTACTTCTCTGAAGTACAGCCCAACACTAAGGGACTCTGGCAAACAAAGTTTGCAGATGACTGCAAACTGGGAGCCATTACTAAATCCCCAAAAGATGTGGATATTCTACAAAAGGACCTTACAGAAACAGAGGCTTGGTGCCAGAGCCATGGGTTCAAGCTCAATGCCAAGAAATATATAGTTATCCCCTTTGGGGAAAAAACATGTACCTGTGAATTGCTACAAAGGTGGCAGTGCACTAAACACTAAAAGTGTGATAAGAGACTTACGGACACAGGTGGACAGTGGTCTCACCGTCGATAACCACATTGCCACAACAGTCAGAAAATCCTTCTATGTGTCACACCTCATCACTAAGGGTTTTTCATCCAGAAAAAAGGAGGTCATTGTCCCACTGTACTCATCCCTCATTAGACCCATTATAGAATACAACGCCCCATTTGGTATGTACCTCTTCAAGACATCTGCAACAACTGGAAAAGCCACAGAAATCCCTCACAAACATAATCACAGGTCTAAAACAGATGCCCTATGCTAACCATCTAAAAAAACTGCAGCTATACTCTGTCGCATACATCGTCTACTCGGAGGCAATCTCTGCTTAACATACAAGGCCATGTCCAACCCAGAGCTGTTGGACATGCTACACTTAAAGAAATCCCAATCCCTCAGAGACACATGCTCCAGGGTTCTAAACCTTGTTATCACAATGAACAAAACATGCTGGAGGGATAGGTTCCTGATCCAGAGACTCCCCAGACTCTGGAATAGACTGCCCATACATGTCAAGCAGAGCACCTCTTTGGCCCTCTTCAAAAGGAACTTGACGATTGGATGGGAGATAGGAAATTCACCTCAGGGATCACGTCAGTCGCCCTGCTAGACAGGGGTCCGGGGAAGTAAATATTGTGGGAAGAAATACCCAGGGAATTGTTATGGCTAGGCTTGTATAGGCCCTAGGGCCGATAGCTTGGTACCAACTTATGAAACTATTACATCAGTTTTTCTTGCCCCAACTGTCAGGAGCCCCCAAATAGGGAGCTAGGTTATGGTGGAAGAACACCACCAGTAGAAAGTAAATATCAAAAATTCCCTGTAAAGACAGACGAATAGATAGATAGAGACAGACAAGGGGGATGGGGGGGGGCAGGACTGCAACAGTGAATACACTCAAACATCTACATTTATGGTTAAGTGTACACAACTGCACTATGTTCTTCGTGTTTCACTGTTGCAGTCATCACATTTGGGTTGATTCCCAAAGCTGAAGAAAAGGGTGGAGGCAGTCAAGAAGACAAGGGGGCTGGCTAGGATGCCCTGCAAGACTGCAGTGACAAAGCCTTCACTGGATCTGGAGAAGATAGGCAGGTGATAATGCTTGGTGATAGTATCAACAGAAGTCCATGTTGCGGCCTCCAGGATGTCCCTGGAGGGTCCCCTCTGAGAAAAGCTGCAGAGGTGGAAGTTGCCCTAGTGGAATGTGTCCTGAACCCCTTTGGGGGCGGTTTCCCATGCTGTTTGTAGCAGAAATGGATGCACTGTGCTATCCATTTGGAGATTGTTTGGATATGGCCTTGCCCTCTGCCCCGCTGTGAAGCTGACTAGTAATTAGTCTGTTTTTCTAAAAGATTTAGACCTATCTAGATAGAATCTGAGCTGTCTGTGCACATCTAGAGAGTGCGGAATTCTCTCCCCTTGTTTTTTGGGCTAGGGAAAAAGGTGGGCAAATGAATGGATTGGTTGAGAGCCACACTGGACACCACTTTAGGCATGAAGGATGGGTTAGTCCTGAGAAAGACCCTGTCAGCATGGAAAATGATGAAGGGCTCTACAGCCATGAGTGCTTGTAGCTCTGAAACTCTCCTAGCTGAAGTGATGGCCAGAAGCAAGGCTGTTTTCCAAGAGAGGAATTTTAACTCTACTGAAGCTGCAGGTTCAAAGGGGGGTAGGGTGAGCTTTTCCAACACAAAGTTAAGGTCCCAAGCTGGAATAGGATCTCTTCTGGGTGGCCTTAAGTTGTTAGCCCCTCTTAGTTAGTTTGATAAAAGCATGTGAGAAGAAAGGTGGCTCTGTGTTGTAATGAGCAGAGATGGCAGAGGCATGAATTTTAATAGAATAGAAGATTAGACCTCTGTGCAGTAGGTCTGCTAGGTAATCTAGGATGAAAGGTAGAGAGGGCTGTGCTGTTTTGGCTCCCTTAGCCTGGATCCAGGTGCAAAACCTTTTCCACTTGTCAGCATAGGATTTTCTAGAGCTGGGGCATCTGGCCTCATGTATAACATCTAGGACTTGTTTGCTTAGGCTGGCAACTTGAGGAAAGGTCAGTGAATAAGCCAGGCTGCCAGGTTGAGGGTCTGCAACTGGGGATGCATGAATTCTCCATTCTTCTGGGTCAGAATGTTGGGATCTGAGGTAGGTGCCATGGTGGCAGGAGTGACAGGCTGCGCAGCAGTGGGTACCAATGCTGGCATGGCCAGTCTGGGGCAATCAGGACTGCCCTGGATTTTCCTCCCTTATTTTGAGCAGAACCCTTGAAATGAGTTGTAGAGGGGGAAATGCGTAGACCGAGAGGTTTACCCACTGGAAGGATAGCATCCGCTTTACAGGCCTTGCTGTGAGGTTCCCTGGTGCAGAATTTGCTGAGCTGATGATTGGAGTGGGATGCAAAGAGAACCACCTTCAGGGTGCCCCATTTCCTCCTTACAAGGGTGAAGATTCTGTGGTCTAGCTGCCACTCATGTCGGTCTAGCAAGTTTCTGCTTAAGTTGTCTGCCAGACAGATTAGGGAGCCTGACAAGAATTGTGCTAGCAGGTGTAGTTGCATGGCTGAGGCCGTATGTCAAAGGGTCATGGCGAGCCTGCAGAGAGGATAAGAGTGAGTCTCTTCCCTGCTTGTTGATCTACAACATCACTGTGGTGTTGTCTGTTTTGATCAGTAGAGGCCCCGGGGAGAGTAGGGGTCTGAAAGCTGTCAGGGTGTGCTGAACAGCTAGCATCTCTTTTTGGTTGATGTGCAGATGTATTTGATTTGGGCTCTATTGGCCCTGAATGCACCTGCTGTCCAGGTGTGCACCCCAGTCATAGTTTGATGAGTCTGTGGTGAGGGTCTAGGCGGCATGGGGTTGTGAGAAGGGAAGTCCCTTGTTGTGTTTGCATGATGCTGCCCACCAAAGAAAATGTTTCCTTAGACAAGGCATCATTGGAATGATAGTTTCCAGGTCATGACAGTGTTGACACCAAAGGCTTTTTATGTAACACTGCAGTTTTCTCATATGCAGTCTGGCATATGGAATGAGTAAAAAGTAGAAGGCCATGAACCCTAGAGCTTGCAGGATTGTTCCTTGAGGATACCTGGATTCTGGTGGCTAGCTGAGAGAAGTAGTCTGTCAGGTAGACTTGTTTTTCTGGAGTAAGGAATGCCATCTGGGATGCTGTGTCCAGACTTACTCCCAGGAATACAATTTTTTGTGTGGATACTAGTTTTTTTTCTTTTCATTGTTAGTATACCCCAGGGAGGTCAGTAGGCCCTTTATAAAGGTCAGGTGCTGTAACAGCTTTTCCTGACAGTCTGCCTGAATCAGGCAGTCATCTAAGTAGGGGTAAATTTGAATATTTATTTGTCTGCAAAAAGCAATGCTGGAGCCAGGCATTTTGTGAAAACTCTGGGAGCAGTGGATAAGCCAAAGGGAAGTGCACAGATCCTGCCCTGAAACGTAGATATTTCTTGTAAGATTCCCTGATTGGGATGTGTAGGTAGGCCTCTTTTAGGTCTAGGGTGACTAACCAAGCATTCCTGGAAAGCATGGGAAGAAGCTGCTGGAGGGTGAGCATTTTGAATTTTGGTATCACCAGAAAGGCGTTTAGAATGGATAGACCGAGGATTGGGCACCAGGTGCCCTCTTTTCTGGGTACCAAGAAGAGTATGGAATAAAAATCTTGGCCTAGCTGGTCTGCAGGTACATGCTGTATTGCCCTCATGGAGAGCAGGGAAAGGACTTGCTTTTTGGCCTCTGCCCACTGGTTTGGAGGAAGATCTGGGAACCCTTTTGGGGTTGGTAAAGTGTGGAAATAAAATTTGTATCCCTGGGACACTATGTTGAGGACTCATCGGTCGTTGGTAATAAAGGCCCAGTTGTTTGCATGGAAGTAGAGGTTTCCTCCTAGGGGCACAAGCAGGTGGGCAGAGGTAAGGGGTGGAGGTGTAAAGTCATTGTGAGTTCTTACCATAAGGGGGTGGTGCAGCACTCCCTGTTTTTGAAGAGGAGGAACTCCATTGCTTAGATCTCTGCATTCCCTGGGGCTGCTGTCTGGGGGGTCTGCTTCCCCTGGGTCTGGGCTGAGCTGGCCTGGAGGGGGCAGGAAAGGACCAGTGCTTGGAGGGGCAATGCCTACTGAACCTCGAAGGCTGGACTTGTAAAAAGTCGTTAACTGTCTGCATAGATTTAGCTTTTTCTTCCATCTTTTTTAAGACCTCTTCTGCTTTGGTGCCAAACAAATTGTCTTTGTTCAATGGTGCTTCCAATAATTTTGATTTGACATGGTCTGGCAAGGTCTGTTCCTTAAGCAAAGCATGCCTTCTAAGGACAGAACCAGTGACTGCTGTCCTGCAACACTTCTAGGGCATTAAAGACACATTGCAAGGTGTGCTTATTAACTTGGCTTGCAGAATGCATAAGCTCTTGTAATTCTTTATTTTCCGCACAAGCAGAAAAGGAAGATATTTTTTGTTTGAGGAGTCCCATGGTATGCTACTATTTCAGCATGTGGAACTGACAATTTAGTGCTCTAATAGCAAGAGTAGCAGAGGTGTATACTTTTTTACACCATCTGTTTAAAGCTCGGGAATCCTTTGTCTGTGGGGTTGGGATTCTTAGCTAAGGTTGCTTCAATTCCTTTAGGTCCTTGAGAGATGATCTCTGGGTCAGCAGTAGGATTATTGATAAGGAATTTGTGAGAGTCAGGGACTCTGGAGTACCGGTCAGGTTTCCTGGGAGCAGGAGTCAAATTAGATTCCATAAAAACATCATCAACATCCAGGACAGGAGGAATGGCCAAAGGTCTGTGCTGTAGTAAATCTAAGAATTCCCACAGTCTCTTTTTTGATTGAGGGTAGTCCTGACATTCCCATTGGAAATGCTCCCTTTGAGTATGAAGGGTTTTCACCAAATGAAAAATTCTCAGGTGGAGAGGCAGAAGGAATGGATTCCTCTGCATCAGAATCCTCATAAGCAGAGAGGGGTTGCATGGCTTCATATTCAGAAGCATCAGAGTCATCGGACTCCTCTTCAGATAAAACTACTTGGGACAAGTCTCTTTCTTTTGGAAGGGGTAGCCTGTCTTCCCTTTATAAGCATAACAAGGTATTTTGCCATTTTAAGCATTTGAGACTGAGACAAGGAAGCAGGTGCCTGAGTTTGGGTTGTCAGTTTTTTGGGTATAGTTCGTATCCTGGGCCTTAGAAATTCGGTAGTTTTAGAAAGAACTGAAGATGTGAAAGAAGTCATCAGTTTGTGTTGAGTATCGGTAGTGCAAAGTACTTCCTCAGAAGCCTGTGCCTGCTCAGTGGCTCCGGACCCATCCAAGATAGACACATCCGCAGGAACCTTAGTTGGAGAAGAATCTCGCGGCATACCGGACTCCGAAAGGGTCTAGGTAGCGGCCTGCCAATCCAAAGAAGCAGGCATCAGGGGCTGTGAAAGCGCCTCACTGAGGACTGGTGAACTGACGACTAGCTTAATGGAAGCGTCGGCAGTTTTGGACCTGTGCGGTCTGTCTCTGTCTTTATCCATACGTTTTTTCTGAAGATGGGTAGTTGGATGGCTTAGTGAAGCTATATCGGAATTTGAGGACTGAGAGCAAAAATATCTAGCTACAATAAGGGCCTGACAACATATAGTTCTGGCGTGGAACAAAAGCAATAGCGAGGGACGTTATGATCTGGGCCTAAACAGATGATGCAGTAAGAATGAAACTCTCGGTGTGGTATTTGCTTTCCACAGACGAGACAATTGTTAACTTTTTCAAACATCAGTTAAAGCAAGAAAAAAGGATCCACAATAGGGTAGTTAGCTTTAGAAGACTTCAACTTCAATTCGGGAATGAAAATTCAGGTAGTGGCTGACCGGCATTTGTACGAACTGCTTCTGCTTCGGGCTCCTCAGCAAGATAGACTGATGTAATGGTGTTGGCTGCCTGATTTTATACCACTGACGACCTGATGTCAGTCCTGGAGCGACAGCAACTGATGCAGAAATAGTAACCCTCTGGTATTCGGGCCAACTGAGGGCTATCCCTGGCAGGATAACCCAAATGTGATGACTGAAACAGTGAAATACATAGAACATATGGCCTCTAATTGAACCTTGACTCTGGAAGCAGAAGCTCCTTGATCAAAAAGGGTAGCTAAGATTTCCAAACCTTTCTCGACTGGTGCCAAGAAGGGATTGAGGTCATTATAGGTTCATAGGTTGGTACTAGGCTATTGGCCCTAGAGCCTATACAAGCCTAGCCATAACAATTCCCTGGCTATTTCTACCCACACTTTTTACTTCCCTGGACCCCTGTCTAGCAGGGTGACTGATGTGATCCCCGGGCTGAATTTCCTTTCTCCCATCCAATCATCAAGGTTCCTTTTGAAGAGGGCCAAAGAGGCGCTCTGCTTGACATGTATGGCAGTCTATTCCAGAGTCTGGGGAGTCTCTGGGTCAGGAACCTATGCCTTCAGCATGTTTTGTTTATTGTGATGACAACATCTAGATCCCTAGAGCGTGTCTCTCTGAGGGATTGGGATTTCTTTAAGTGTAGCATGTCCAACAGCTCTGGGTTTGACATGGCCTTGTATGTTAAGCAGAGATTGCCTCGGAGTAGACGATATGCGACAGAGTATAGCTGGAGATTTTTAAGACTGTCAGCATAGGGCATCTGCTTTAGTCTTGTGATTCTTTTAGTGAGGTATTTCTGTGGCCTTTCCAGTTGTTGCAGAAGTCTTGAGAGGTACATACCAAATGGGGCGTTGTATTCTACAATGGGTCTAATGAGGGATGAGTACAGAGGGACAATGACCTCCTTTATTTTGGATGAAAAGCCCTTAGTGATGAGCTGTGCCACATAGAAGGATTTCCTGACTGTTGTGGCGATGTGATTATTAAAGGTGAGACCACTGTCCACCTGTTTCCCTAAGTCTCTTTTCACACTTTCAGTGTTTAGTGTACAGCCACATATGTGGTAATTCATGGGTACATGTTTTTCCCCAAAGGGGATAACTATACATTTCTTGGCATTGAGCTTGAACCAATGGCTCTGGCACCAAGCATCTGTTTCTGTAAGGCCCTTTTACAGAGTATCCACATCATTTGGGGATTCAATAATGGCTCCCAGTTTGCAGTCATCTGCGAACTTTGTTAGCCAGAGTCCCTTAGTGTTGGACTGTACTTCAGAGAAGTACATGCCAAACAAGAGAGGTCCCAGGACTGAACCCCGAGGTACTCCACTTGTCACTTGTTTGGAAACTGGATTTGGAGTCAGCTACTTTTACAGTGTGGGGTCTGTCAGTAAGCCAGTTGGCAACCCATTGAGTGATGTAGGGATTAATGCCCAGCTTAGTAATTTTATCTATGACTCCAGAGTGGGGGATGGTGTCAAAGGCCTTGGCGAGGTCCAGATAGGCTGTGTGGACTGCATTACCCTTGTCCACGGCTCTGGAGACTGATTCGAAGAAGTCAATCAGGTTCAGGAGACAAGATTGGCCATTCACAAACCCAAACTGGGTGGGATCCAGTGTTTTAAGGTTACCAATGTCTTTGTTTATAAGTTCCATGATAATACGTTCCATGAACTTGCAGATCAGGCTCATCAGCCTGATGAGAAGGTGGATCCCCCATTGTGGAGTGGGATAACTGTAGCTGTGCATCACTCAGTGGGCACGAACCTTGAGGTGAGGGTATAATTAAACATGACACTTAGGTGAGGTGCCAGTTCATTTTGTAGTTCATGTAGTACACAGCCCGGGATGTCATCTGGTCCCATGGATGCTGTATTCTTAGCTTTGGGGAGTGCATTTTTTACCTGTGTGGCCATTATTACCAGAATGTGGCAATCATCCGGTATTGAGATGGGCTATTTAGGGGGTGAGAGGGGGTGAAGTTGCCACTGAATCAATCTGCCAGGATATTGGCAATATCCTTGGGATCAGTATATTTAATGCCATTCTGTTGTAACTCAGAGCAGATCTGAGCATTGCCATTTAGATTCTTGACATAGTTATAGAATGCCTTGTGGTTGTCTTTGGAATCTTTGGCAATTTTATTTTCGTAACTAGCTTTGGAGGATTTTAAGAGGGATCTCAGCTTCTTACTGAGGCTGGTAAGGGTGTTTTTTGCATCCTGGGATTTTCCTCTTTTCTGCAACAGTTTCTTCCTTTTGTTGTAAAGTTTGTTTATGGCAGGGGAACGCCAGACTGGCTTCCTTTTTTTGGAGAGCATCTTGGTTCTATTTGGGATGGCACGATTCATGCATGAGTGGATGTGCTCGTACAGTGCCTTAGTGTAGGACTCAGCTGTCAAACTTTCAGTTCCCGTCTGCATGGGTGTCATGAAGTTTGTAACTTCTGACTTGAGTAGCATGAAGTTGGCTTTGGAGAAGTTTTTTATGGAGGTTTCCTTACTGGGTGGTGGGGGTGGGATGTAGATGTTAAGGGTAGTTAGCTTATGGTCTGACCTGACCAATGAGGGGGTGATCACATTTCCCATGTTGGTAATGACCAGGTCTAGGATATTACCTTCAGATTCTGCATGCTTGTACCTGTTATGGTGGTGGTTTTGTCCTTTGAACTTTGCCTTAAAAAGGCACTATAGGAGTGGCAAGAGCCTTAGCCAGTAACCTGAATCCCAGGGGCAACCATCTCTGGCAAAGCATCGTGGTCTGTTGATCATGTCGTCCCAGGCAGACAGACACCAGAAGCTTAGCCAATTGTTGAAGTCAATCATTTTGTCCTTATATTTCTTGAGATCCTGATGGTTGGGGTGGCACCATTCCCTGGAACTGAGACAGCAGGTCTGGTACTGGGTCCAGAATCCATGGACGGTGAATTAGGTGAAGCCATAGGAAGGGGAACCAGACGTTTTGGGGGCAGAAGGGTGCAACGAGGATGACTTTGCTTCTCAAACTGTGAGCTTTCTTCAAAAAGAAGGGGATGAGAGGGAAAGCATAGAGAAGACCCATGGGCCAATCAAGAAGAACAGCGTCTCTCGGGGACTCCCCCTGAGGGGGAATTAGGGCAAAGTAGGTGCATTTGTTGTTCATGGGTGATGCAAAGAGGTCACAGCAAGGCTGTCCCCAGCGAAGAAAAATCTCCTTCACTCTGGGATTGAGAGACCAATTGTGAGGCAGAAGAATGCATCTGCTCAGTTTGTCCACTATCACTTTAGAGCTCCCCGGGATGTGCATTTCTATTAGAAAGCAGCTGGAGGATATCACTCACTGCCACACTCTGAGTGCTTCCCAATACAGGGGATAAGACTTGGTTTCACCCTGCTTGTTGATGTACCACACAACCAACATGTCTGATTGAATTGCAATTGATCCTTGAGGGAGAACAGATTGAAAGGCTTGCAATGCTAAGAGCACTGGCCTCAATTCTAGGACAATGATATGCAGGTTGTCCTCTAGCGGGGACCAAGTGCTTTGGACTGTTCTTCCAGATAATTCCCCCCACCCCTTGAGGGGAATGAAGGGACAATCCCAAAAGAATTTCCTCAGATTTCATCCACCAGGATAAGGCCTTCTTTCAGGGAGTAGTCATTAGAATTGGGTTTGTCATTCGATGCGTTAGGATGGACCATTGGGAAGCCAAGAGCCATTGAAGTAGCCTCATGTGAAATCTCACTAGAGGAACCAAAGTAATGGTCGCTGCCATGAATCCTAAGGTTTGGAGGACTAGAAGTGCAGGAACTTTGTCCCTGGAGAGAATGGCTTGTACTTGGGATATTATCTTCTGCAGTCTGTGAAGAGGAAGGAAAGCTACAGAAACAGATTGCATTCAAATGGGCTCCTATGAACTCTAGGTCTTGAGTGGGAGTTAGGTGGGATATTTCTTGACTCACTGTAAAACCCAGATGAGTGAAGAGGTGCAGAATGAAGTTTGAGGCTTGCAGCAGTAGATGCCTGGTGGGAGTGGTGATGAGCCAGTCATCTAGATAAGGAAACACCCAGAATCCATGAAGTCTCAAGTGAGCTGTAACTGCCACCATGCACTTGGTGAACACCCTGGGGGCTGTGGTGAGACCAAAAGGCCAGCACTCTGAACTGGAAATCACTGGCTCCTAGCCAAAAGCTGAGAAACCTTCTAGAGCGTTTGTCCATTTTTATGTGGTAATACACGTCTTGAAGGTCTATAGGGCACATCCAATCATTTTCCTCTAAAAAAAGGAGGTATAGACTAAACTGTAACCATCTGGAATTTTGTTTTCTGAACAAACTTGTCCATATGGCGGAGATCCAAAATTGGTCTCAAGTCCCCTGTCTTTTTTCGCACCAAGGAGGAGGAAGATTTGCTGGAGTTCTGGAAAAAAACACCCCAACTCCAAAAGAGTGAGGGGACTGGGAGGAAACAAATATTACTGGCCACTAGGACCTGTTCCACCAACCTACAGTTCAGTGAGACTCCTGGAGGAATGGACAGATTATCCAGAGGGGGATTCTGGCCTTTCCAAAAAATGACTGGGAAGCTGCCCCATGAAGGGATCGATGGAAGGTGAATATCTTGTCCTGGGTAAGTACATCATTTCTGATTTCAACACCAAAGGGGTGGGTAATGTCTGCTGCAGTGCAGTAGGTGAGGTCAGCATCGACCAGGAAACTAAAGTAGTCGGTACCGACGAGACAGGTGTCGAGTCTTGTGATGCCATATTAGTAACCGGTGCCAAGGAGGTTGCCTGTTCTGACAGTCTCGGAACCTTAGCCTTTGGTTCCATAGATGTGGAGGTGATGGAAGGCTTATGCTTTTTGCCACCGGTGTTGAAGGAGAAGTTGGCACCAAGTGACTTTTCTTCATACCACAGTCAGATTTAGATTGAGAAGTCTCTGACAAGGCTTCCTCGAAAAAGACTTAAGCCTTTCAATATTAATTTATTTTTATGCTCAACCAAGGCCCTGTTACTAAAGGCCTGGCAGACGCAACATTTTTGATCCAAATGAACTGCACTCAGACAATAAACACAATAAGACTGCCATCTAAATTCAGCATCTTCCTTCTACAATCCAGGCACTGTTTAAACCCTATAGTGCCTTTTGGTTTATCAGCCATGTTGATGAATGGAAGGACAGGAGTCACATGGCAGAAACACTATCACACAAACACTCACTAAAAAAAGAACAGGAGGGAAAAATTTACCAACTAAACTAGAAAGAAATACCAAGGATTGGTGAAGAGAAGAAAATACCAACTATGGTAAGACAGAGAGCTACCTGACAAGGTAGAGAAGGAAAAGGAGGTGGTTACCAATGATGGTAGAGAGAATACTGTAAGGTATGAGGAAAAAGCACTCAATCAGAAAATTCAGGTAGAGAGTAATATAATATAAATATAAATATAATGAATAGAAATGAGATGAGAAAAACTTGCAAAAATAAAGAAATTTTACTTAGCTGCAAAAGGAATGGCTGACATGTCTTGCAACAAGAGCAACAAATGAGATCTGAGGTAATATGGAGAGTGGTATTGTGGGTAGAGTCTTAGGTCCAGAGTTTTTGGCTGGCGTGAGCTGTGTAATGGCTAAGCCAGTTCCAACGATCGGAACAGAGTAGTCAAAAGTCAAGGATGAATGAAGACTTACAACATCAGATCATAAATTTCACTGAACTGTGCCATTCAAGGAAGTTATCTTCAATTAATTAGCTGCCCAACTTCAGTCATACAGCAGTATGACTTTCTAAGCAGTTTTTCTGGAAACTGCACTGGGCAATGAACTGTCACATTTTCCAAAAACTCTGAAAGAATGTTATCACTCTCATCACACTTTCAGTGTTATCCAGGTCAGTCATCAGCTGCAAAATAAAAAATATATATATATACAGCTCAGCTATTAGTTGATTAACTCATTAGAGAGACAGTCAAAGACAGATTTCTCACTCAGGACAATGGGAAACATGGATAGGAAATGTCAAAAGCTGTAGGACTTAAAATGCGTTCAAGTTCTTTCACAGCTGTACTGTTGTACTTCAGAAAGAAGCCTACAGAGGTGATTCATTACTTCTCTGGACACAGACCATACTAAATACCTCCCCAGAGCACTAGTGAAAACATTGGAAAAGAAAATCAGAGGTCAAGAAAGAAGCCCTTACAGCTCTGAAATATGAAACATGATCTAGAAGATTTAGAATTTTTGACTGGAAGTGTCTGAATACATACTTTTTCACCCCAAGCAGACTTTAAAGAATTTTTCCTCAGGTAGACTGCAAATATTGGAGGAGTGACAGGGAAGAAAGAGGTAAGTGGGACCACACGATTTGGGAGTGTAATGAGTTGGTACACAAACAATTCACTACAGAATACTCTGTCAGGAATAACGGGCAAGCAAATGAGTGTAACTAAGGAAATTATTTTTTTGAGCTGGGAAACAGGATCTGAACTGCCTAGACATAGTAAAGCCTTGTTAAGTTTAATTCTGGTGGCTGTCAAAAAAGCATTTACTAGAAAATGGAAATCAAAATTTAAATCAACTATACTAGAAGTAGTGAATATTGTGACAGAGATAAAAGAACAGTAAATGGGATCTATAGAAAAGAGTAAGAGCAAATTACTTGGAAAAAATGGAAACTGAGGGAACAATAGATCTAGAAAAATGTTTTGAAGGAGGAATGGGGTTTAAGAGAAGGCAGGGATCGAACAATTTATGTAGTGTTGCTCTCATTAGATGGTAGAGAACAATGTATTGATTTATGCTTGTAAATGTGAACTTCTTAACATGGTTTGATTACCTCTACATAAATATAAGTTTACCTATGTTCCAAGTGAAAACTCAGTAAAGGTATTTGAAAAAAAAAAAGGAAGAAATAAGTCCTTAAGTGACTGCCTTAATGAAGCCATTGTTGCTCCGGAAGGTTGTGTGAAGGGGGCATTACTGGGTAATGTATGGTCTAATCTCCAGGCCAATTAGACATCTAGTGCTGCAACAACAATGTACGAAAATAACTGCAACAACCAGATCCAAACCAATTTCAGGAATGCACAGAAAAAAGCGCATAAGTTGCAAAATAAAAATATTTATTCTATAATAACAAATTCTAGCGCCTCGGTGTCACCACCTTCATGGCATATCAGTTCATTTCTAAAACACACTTTTATATTCTTCAGATTCTTCAGCACCAATTAATTAACTAATTATGTAATTAAATACATCAAATACTTAAAGTAAACATTTCCAATTTAACTCATTATTTAGTCCCTTAAGGACCACTGTATCATACTTCAAAATATGATTCTTTATATAATAAGTTTCATCACTTCCTCATTATCCCGCATACAATCAATTTGTTCTAAAATAGTACCTTTTAAAAGGTTGACATTACCTTGGTGGTAGGTTTTAAAATGTAAGGAAATCATTTTGTCTTCCCTTTGATGTTTAACATCTCTCAAATGTTCCATAAATCTAGTGCGAAACATTTGTTTCGTTTCGCCTACATGAAATAAAGTACAGTTTTGTACCTACCATAAATGTAGATGTTTGCAGTCCTGACTATTCCCAGATGTCAGAAGACCCAAAAAGAAGTCCCAAAACAACCTGCACCAATAAACATGTACAATATATACAGGAATATATATACAAAAATATAGAGGCTGGCAAATTATAAAGTAGCAGGAGCTGACAACATGCCTTGTAAAACAGCTGTGGCAAAACCAGCTCTAGACTTAGAGTATATAGGCAGGTGATAATGCCTAGAAATGCTGTTGAAGTGGCAGTAGCCCTAGTGGAATGAGGCCTAATCCCAGCTGGAACCTCTTTGCCATGATGGGAATAACAAAATGCAATGCAAGCCAATCCACCTAGAAATAGTTTGTTTTGACACAGGTTTGAAACAAGTAACTGCTGAGACTGCCTAAAATCTTTAGTCCTGCTCAAATAATACCTGTGTACATCTAAAGTGTGCAAAATCTTTTCCCCTTTATTTTGAGGATCTGCGGCAAATGAATAGTTTGGTTTAAAGCCACACTAGAAACCACCTTAGGCATAAAGGAAGGATTAGTCCTGTCCTTATGGAAAATCAAAAGGGCTCTACTGCCATAAGGGCCTGCAACTCAGACACCCTTCTTGCAGAAGTAATAGCCAACAGAAAAGCCGTCTTCCATGACAAATATTTCAATTCAGCAGTAGCTGAAGGTTGTAGAGTAAGTTTTTCCAACACAAAATTGAGATCCCAAGCAGGAGTAGGAGGGGGTCTTATATTCTTTGCCTCTAAGAAACTGCTTGAACAAAGGATAACAAAGGTGGGTCACAATCATAGTGAGCTGAAATTGCTGCAGCATGAATCTTTATGGAAGAGAAAGACAAACCCTTGTCCAATAACTCAGTAAGATATTGAAGAGCCACACTCAAATTAGGCTCTGAAATCTTTGCTGTACACCAAAATAAAAATCTCTTCCATTTTTCCTCCTAGTACTAGGCCTTCTAGCTTCCATAATCACATTTAAAACTTGTTGAGGAAGCTGAGACCTTCCATGTTTCAACACAGAATATGCCAAGCTGTGAGATGGAGAGATTGAAGCTTGACATTGAGCAGATGACCGTCCTTCTGAGATAACAAATGAGGAATCAGAGGTAAAGGCCATGGAGGCTTCTTTACAAGACTCCTTAGAAGTGGGTACCAGTGTTGCCGAGGCCAATCTGGAGCTATCAAAATCATCCTTGGCCTGTCCTGTCTGACCTTTAGTAATACCTTTGGAAGAAGAGGTAGAGGTGGAAAAGCATAGACATGAAGGTTTTTCCAACTGAAAGACAGAGCATCCACTTTCCAAGCTGTGTGATGAAACCCCTTTGTGCAATACTTTGCTGGTGGTTTAGTGGAGAAGCGAACAGATCTATGTCTGGAGTTCCCCATGACACTGTCAATTTCTGAAATACATGAAGATCCAGTTTGGATCCATGATTTGTCTGCATAATACAACTGCTAGGGAGTTCTGTGCTCCTGGCAGAAACCTTGCCTGAAGAGTCAGTTGCAGGCTTAACGCAGTCTCCATAAAATCATTGCTTGCCTGCATAGAGGATAAGAATGTGTTCCCCTTGCTTGTTGATGTACCACATGACAGTTGTGTTGTCTGTCAGAATCAACACCTGCCCTGGAAGAAGTAACTCCATCAATGCAAACTGGACTGCTAACATCTCCTTCATGTTGATATGTAGATGCTGTAGTCTGGCAGGCCACTTGTCTTGTATCCACTTTCCATTTAGATGAGCTCCCAAGCAGTGTCCGAGGCATCTGTCGTTAAAATCTGACTCTGGCCGGGTCACAGAGAGTCCCTTGTTTAGGTGACATTCCTGAGCCCACCACAAGAATTCCTTTTGAAGGCAAGGTATTATTTGAATGACAGTGTCCAAATCTTGGCAGTGCTGTGTCCATACATTTTGAGATACCATTGCAGCTTCCTCATATGCAGTTTGGCATTGGGAAGCACCAGAATACAAGATGCCATGAACCCTAATGCTTGAAGGACTGTCCTTGCAGTCAGCACGGACTGATGAGATAGTTGATGGAAGTAAAGTGACAGACTCTGTTGTTTGTCCAGGCCATCTGGGCTGCTGTATTCAGTCTCACACCCAGAAAGCACATGTCTTGAGAGGGTACTAGACTGGACTTTATTTCGTTCACAGAATACCCTAGGCATCTTAGCACTGCTATGACATATTCCAGATGCTGTAGAAGGTGTTCTTTTCTTGAGCCAGAATCAGGCAGTCGTCCAAGTAAGGATAAATTTGAATGCCTTGAAGCCTGAAGTAAGCTATCACTGGAGCCAGAACCTTTGTGAATACTCTAGTAGATAAGCCAAAGGGCAATGCAGAGAACTGATAATGAAAATCTCCAGTTATACTTTCTGCAACTTAGCCTTATGGGCACATGAAGGTAAGCTTCCTTGAGATCCAAAGTTACCATCCAGTGATCCTTGCCCAGCAGAGGTAACAGTTGCTGTAACGTCAACATCTTGAACTTGGGAATGTCCAGATAAGTGTTGAGGAGAGATAAATCCAAAATTGGTCTCCACGTGTTCCCCTTCTTTGGTACTAGGAACAGGCGAGAATAAAATTTCTGACACAGGGACTGGCTGAATAGCCCCTATCTGGAGTAACTGAGAAACTTGCTTGAGAGCCTCTTTTCTTTGTGGAGGAGGAACATCTGGCATGCCTTTGAAAGGCATTGTGTGGAAATAAAATCTGTACCCGTGATGAATGATATCCAGCACCCATCTGTCTTGAGTGATTAAATCCCAATTTTCTTTGAAAAGAGACAATCTTCCTCCCAAAGGAGCTGCCAGAGTCCACTGGCAGCTGAAAGGCAGGTCATTGGTTCTGCTTACGAAAAGGACCCCCCTGCCCTCACCAGAAGTCTGAGCAGGTGAACTGTCTGATCTACCTGAGCCCTGCCCCTACCATGTGTAGCTCTACCCCTAGACTGGGAACCATAAGCAGGATATGTCCACCCCTTAGCAGGCCAATTTCTACTAAACTTGAGGCTGCACCTGCAAAACTTTAACAGTCTGCATAGACTTAGCTTTGTCCTCCATTTTCTTTAAAACTGCTTCCACAGGCGGTCCAAACAACACATCAGACTGTAAAGGAGCATCCAAAATCCTGGTCTTAACATGCTCAGCTAAATTCTGATCCTTCAACCATGCATGTCTGCGAAGAACAGAACTAGTAGCAGCCACCCTCGAGGAGGCCTGAACAGCATCAAAACCACACTGCAAAGAATGCTTACCCACTTGTTCAGACACATGAACCAAATCCAGCAATTCTTTACACTCAATACCTTCCGCCAAAGCATCCACCTTAGATTTCAATTGTGAAAGGAGATAATTCTGATATTTCAGCATATGAAATTGACACCCACCTATCCAAAGCCCTTGCCTCTTTATCAGAGGGTACAGGATTTTTAACAACAGAAGCTTTAACACCTTTAGGCCCCTGAGAAACAGTTTCTGGGTCCGCCCTGGGACTCTTAAACAAATACTTATGAGCTTCGGGCACCCTATAATACCTATCAGGCTTAACAGGAGCAGGAGGCAAGGAATCAGGGTTCAGAGAAGCCTCTGCAAAACATCCTCCACCACATTCAACACAGGAGGAATAGCTAAGGGCCTATCCTGAGGCAAAAACAAGAATTCCCTAAGCCTTTTCTGGAGTCAGAGTAATCTTGGCCTTCCCATTTAAAGTGCTCCCTCATGGAGTGAAGAGTCTCTGAAAATGAAAAATCCTCAGGAGGAGAAGCTGAAGGAGTGGAATCATCCACATCAGAATCAGAATAAGCAGGAAACTCTTGCAAGTCTTCCACAGAAGACTCTGAAGCCTGTGAACACTGTTCAAAACTATCAAACTCCTGTTCCACCCTAGGCCACTTATCAGATGGGGCATAGAACCTCTAATCAGAGTAATCAAATCTTCAGCCATTTTAAGCATATGTTTCTTAGGCACAGAGAGAAGCCCCAGAAGCTGAACTTGGCCTTCCTCTAAAAAAGCTCTGGAAACAGAAGGAGAGGCCCTAACTACCTTGGGAAGAGAGGGAAGAACAGTTACCTGAGAAGCCCCTCAGCCTGGCCTACTTCCTGAGAGGGCACATCCTGTAACAGTAAAGTATCTGCCTGAGACTCCATAGAGACTCCTGGCAAAACCTCTCCCTAGACTTCACTGTTTTGTCCTTGCGCTTCTTAGATGAAGCAGGCCAAACACTAACCTAGCACAATCAAGCCTCCTCTTAATAGTATTAAATCTAGCACAAGCCTAAACAAGGTATACACAATGTATGATAATCCTGGCGTATCTCTGCTTCCCAAGAAATACAGTTATTCACTTTTTCTGACATCCGTAATATACTGAGGCAAGAACTCTGTACTCGGTCTGAAACTTATACCCCAATAGTCAGGACTGCAGCAAGGGAAGACGAAGAACATCTTACAAGGGCAAAACAAAGCATATATAACACCTTTACTTTCACATGAATACATGCCTCTAACATCAAATTTACAATCATTGATGTATTCAACCTTCTCCATAATATGTGTGCAAATTTTACATCTTCCACATTTCACTGTGCCAGTACTATTCAGTGGTCTAGCGGGATTACATATTGGCATACTAAACTCTCCATGAACCAACATATTTCTTAAACTTTTCCCTTTAGTGAACGAGAAGAAAGGTTGACTGGGTAAGATGGTAGATAAACATTTACCTTCAATTAAAAACTTCCAGCTGTGCTTAATTAATTTAACTAATTCATCACTTCTAACACTGTATGTAGAAACAAAATACACCGGATCAATTTTACTACTTTCTTGGATATTATAAACACATTCTCCTGTATAGCCCCTTCGCTTCTCACTTATTGTACTTGCATCCCCCAAAACTTTATCAACTGCCATGCCTACATTCACTGGATCATACTCCCTTTGTATAAACATGTTAGTTGTTGTTCTTTTTTTCCTGTTGTAAATCCTCTTTGTCTGAACAAATTCTAGACAACCTCAAAATTTCCCCATACGGGAGAGCTTTAATAACATACGGAGCATGGCAGCTAGAAGCATGTAAATACTGTGCACCATCTATGAACTTCCTATGTATTCTGCTCACCACTTCTCCAGCTGTTTTACCTTCCAAGATCATATCTAAATATACCACTTTACTGCCTTGTTGTAGTCCATCAAAACTTAATTCATTTGGGTTTTTATGCAACTGAGATATAAAATCTTCAATTTCAGTGAAACCACCTTCACAAATAAAAATTAAACCATCAATAAACCTATAATATGATTTTACATACCTCTTCACAAATTGTTGTTGATATAAAAAGTGTCTTCAAAAAATGACATAAAAATAGTGGCATACATGGGAGCAAATAGTGCTCCCATGGCCGTGCCTTGTTTTTGCCTATATAACTGTTTATTAAAACAAAAATAATTATTTTTTAAACAAAATTCTACTAATTCAGTAACAAAATGAGACAAAGGATATCTCCCAAAACATGAATGATAGCTTTTAAGCCATCTATTTGTTTGATTGATGTGTACAAACTTTTGACCGATTACCAGCCAATAATTATTGTCTTTCTATTTAACTGTAGAAATTTTTTCCAAAAAATCAAAACTATCTTGAATATATGCTAAAGCCTTTTGTGCAAGAGGTAATAACAACTTGTGTAAAATCAAACCCATGTTATGTAAAAAAAAATATTTACAAGCTGAAATAATGGGCCTACCAGGATGGATATACACATGTCCTTATGTATTTTTGGTAAACAAAAAAATATAGCCATTTCACACTGTTTATTAGAAAGTTTATCATTATCTGTAAAATACCCTAATCTAATGCCCTTATTTATCAATTAATCATATTCTTTTAAAGATGACTCATACTTTTTTATATCACTTATTTCCTATACATCCCTATTGTTAAGGTGTTCCATATACATGTTTAAATATTGAACTATATTCATTATAACAATTTTATTACCCTTGTCCGCTGGTTTTATTATTAAATTAGCATTCATTTGCAATTCTTTCAAAGAACGCCATTCTTTAAGTGTTAAGTTATACTTGATAGTAGACTTATTTTTCATGACTTCCTTACATATATTTTCCCCTTCAAAATTAACCATTGAACTAAAATGTGCTATCTGTGCATTCTCAAATGGTGGAATACATTTCTTTTTCACTGGAACTTCAGAGGTAGCAATGTTACAATAAGCATTCGCATTTGCATGCTCAAACATTTCTTCACAACATGAATGAAAAATTCCATCTGACTCTTCATGAATTGGGACCCTAACATTCCTATGAACATTCTCAAAAAAAAAATATCTCAAATGTAATTTTCTTACAAATCTAAAAATGTCCTCCTTAACTACATGTGCCCTAGGAATGACCGTAGGAATAAATTTAAAACCCATATTTAAAATTTCATACTGTTCATTATTTAAATCATATTTAGATAAATTAACAAATGAATTATTTGTTTTTCTAACACTAACAAGATTATTTTTTAAACTTCTTACTGTTGTATTGTCAGTCATAATGTCCATTGTGTTGTCCGTTTCCAAAACCCCTTCTCTGTTGGGTCGCATAATTATTCCTCCCTCTTTTCTGCCCTTGTTGTCATTGATTTTATTCTCCACTGCCTTGGAAACGCTGACGAAAATTTTCAGGTTGCTGAGCTGGCGGTAAGTGAGGGAATTCTTCTTCTCTGCTCCCTTCACTTCCAGATACATTAGTTCCTTTTGAAGAAATAAAAGGCACTGAAGCCCTTCTTTTAAAACTTCTGTTATCCCGCCTTTGGTTCTTCCATTTTTCATTGACGGTGCAACAAAAGCCCGCCCGTTTTCATAGTCTTTGATATGACGTTGCAATTTCATCTTTTTTTGGTCTATTATTTCTTCTTCAAGTGTAGATAACTTTTCATTAATTTTACTCATGAAATTATCGATATTTTGAGTGCCTAAGAAACTAGATATATTATTAGACAGCAAAGATAATTCTTGTTTCAGTTTTTTCTGTTTAACTTGATCCCTCTTGATCAAATATGTAGCCACTCCGAAACACATTTATGGGATGCCGCTAACCACCGTTCTTTGAATTTCTTGTCCACAGAACAGTTCATATCGAATGGTGTACTAGGATTTCTTACAAAGCGGAGACCCCTAGGTGTAATATTTAATTCAATGTATCTCTGTAATCCCAGTATATTAAAATGTACTCGTGTTTCTTTTTCAAGCAGATTCAAAGTTTGGCCTATTGTTACGAAAGGGTTAGATGTTCTTTTAGTCCTCTCATTCTCAAAAGCACTCAAAAGCTGTCCTGTACCTGAATTAATCATACGGCTTTCATTAACCTGAGCAGAAAAAGTCTGTGGAGCACCCAAGAAATGTTCCATAGTAATTTGAGCTCCCCAAACGGAACCCATTCCACCACTTGCTCCTCCCAAAAAGTTGGATTCCTCTCTGAAAACAAGAGGAACATCCAAGTTAGTTTGGATCTGTTTGTTACAATTAGACGTCTAGGTCTACTACAACCACCCATGTCACAAGTGATCAAAGTCAAAGACCAGAGTCTTGCATCCAAGGACTCCAACATCTTGCACAGGCTGCAGCATGAGCTTGAATATGTCAGCATTAGGTAAGGTATGGCAGCCATGCAGACAGAGTGGATCTGACGCACCTTGCCCTAGCATGTAATCAAGTACAGAGAAAGAGTGGGTGTCAAGCACAGGTTTATTGACAGCAATCAGGAGGGGGACTTACACTTAGGGAGTAGGGAGGGGAGATTTAGGGTTAGGAAGTGATCATGGACTTCAGAGTTAACTAACTGCATGGCAGTTTAGAGTGGAAGGGAGGTTTTATGATTATGGAAAGAGGATTCAAGTCAATGTTAAGGATGTGTGACAGATTTAGGGTTACAGGTAGGGCTCTGGTATGGCTATACAGTTTACTAGAGACAGAGTGTAAGAGGGCTAGGTAATTAATGATACAGTTTGTGAGGTTAGGGCACTTGTCACGTACACCAGGTGTGATTAATATTACTAGCATACATGTGAGTACTTAAGATTCCCATGTCCTATACAAAGACATTTCAACATTTGTAAAGCTGTTCACAGGGCTAGCCACTTGCCAAACAACTACCCTGCCCTGCAACTAAGTACTTCTCTCTATTGGTAGTAGGACTTAATGCAGTATATTATTTTTTCAATACAGTCTACTCAGAAAGCAATCTTCTTAACCTTTGGAATGAAAGACCTGATAAGACATCTTCAAGTTCCTGGAATTTATTTTATTTTATTTGTTAATCAGTTAAGCCCAGTGGACACAAATGTCCCTCTTCAAGGGTGACCTGGGAGTACTATCTGGTTAAAAGACTTGCACTGTGTCACACAGTTTTGAAATTGAGGGATTCAAGCCCATGACTATAGGAAGAAACTCATTAGCAATCAAAAGTTTTAATGTTCTGAATTAAACTGTCAGGTTGGATCAAGAAAAAGAGCATCTTATTTATTTCCATCCAGAGTGTAGAAAATCTACCCACTCTCACCTACCTATGTTTCACTTCTTTTCATTCTTGAGGAAAATCAAACAACTAGTGCCTTTCAAACCAAATCCTGGAGGTAAATCCCATTCCCATGATTGAGGAACCAACTCAAAACACCTGTGTGAAAAACCTCACCAGTCTAAAAAGTCATTGCTTACAGGAAAAAAAGCAGTGTCCCTGCTGAAGTAAAAAGACTATAGTAATGGAAAGATCCTTTGCAGTACCACACAACAGAAAGGTGGTTAAAAATGAAAGTACGACTCTCAAAGCTACTTCTTGTCTGAAGACAACTCTATTTGTTACAAGTTTGCAGTTTATGCAGTATAAAAAATATAACTCAATTAATTAATTAACCCTTGATCTAAAGAACAAAAAATAGTCTCCTCTGCATAATCTGTTTTGACAGGAGGCCGAGGCCTACTTTAACAAAGTATTTCTAAGAATACTGGGTAAGCCTTCTACGTTCAGAAAGTATATTCCTACCATGGTGTTTACGTGCTTTACAAAAGGAACAGAAAAACATAACTAGAGTATCTCCGGGCAGCATATCATAAATCCATACTTATTACTACCTCTGTAAAATTTGAGCTGAATACGATAAAATAGAAGAAAAATGTCACTCTCCACAGTAAGCAATCTTACTATTTTCCAGTTGCCAATCAACAGCATGTAAAGAATCCTAACAAACTCTTGGAAAACAAAACTGAATGGTTCCTTACACCATGGTGATAATCACACCCCATCCCTTTCTTCCTCATGATGATGAAGTCACTAAACACTGATTGTTTTGTTTATTATTTCTGAAACAGTTTAACTTGTGTCCAAATCTCCATTTCAATTATCAAATTAAAACCCCACCTCATACCTGGCTCTCCTGCCCGACTTCTTAAGGATTACAGCGTTATCTATAAGTTAAATCTCTTCCCAGAAATAGATCAATCAAAGTAAGAAAAAGTTCCATTCTGAAGCACTTACTTATTTTTTCCTCTACACAAGTGTGGGTCCTCAGCATCAGTTAACAGCTACTGCCCTATTCCACTGTTGCTCCCTTTTCTGAAAATGTTTAAAAAATGTATACTTATTTTTTTTGTAACAATAAATAAATTCATCTAAAATCATCCCAAATGTCTATCATGGTTTCATCCAAATCATGACAGAGAGACTTCTTTCCTTGACCTTGTTGAATAAATATGTGGTAAATCTGACAATGGCAGATTTATCTTATTTTGTTGAATCTCTTTAAAGGCTTTCGTACTGCTTCTCAATCAAAGCTTTTAATGATCCTGGGCAATCTCAGATTCATCCTAAATGTGACTGCATGAAGTCCTGGTTAACTGAATAAGGGAAGCTAGGCAGAAAGACAGAACAGCACAATCTCTCCCTATATAGCAGTTAAAACTGGTGTGCCACAAGGTTCTTTGCTTGACCCACTTCATAGCACAATATATGTGAATGGCATTACCAAGCACTGCAGGACTACGAAAACTAATAGAGCAAACTGATGAATCCATGAATGCCCTGTCTGAAAGCACACCAGAGTCTGTTAATTGTAATAGGCAATCATGTTTTCTCTGTCGTCAAAACAGACAATGTGGGACTCCACCTAAATAACTCTAAAAACAAAGCTATGCTATCAGTTGCTCTCTGTAAAGATCGTTCCAACACCTGTATAGTTTTATGTCTCTAACTGAATTGTTATTGTATGGAGACTTCTTCAGGCTCCACCGACAATTTGTCTTCCCAGTTGGATAGACCTTTATTTATTTGCATTTATTAACTTGGTCACATTCCCAGTCAACAAATGTACATAAATTGCTTAACTATACGGAATCCTAATCTTTAATAAAGATCAAGACTGATATGAAGACTTGCACTTCTTTGCCAGTCACCTACACCTCTCTGCATTAACCCAAATCTTCCTTGTGAAGACTCACAAAATACCTTTTTGGAAATCAATAATAACCAGCTCTCAGTTGCTTAGAGGACTAGCGTTATAAACACAAACACTTACACATATCAAATTAAAACCAAGCTTAAAGTGAAGGATAGTATTTGGAAACAGGAAAATTTCAAAATTATATGAACTCTAAAAGCAATTTCCAATAATTAGTACACTATCTACTTTCTGTGAAATGTGTCAAGTGCAAAACACTTGCTTCAGCCAGCTGATGAATTGCTGATATGAAATAAAGGTTATTATGGGTGCTACTCAAACAGCCCCCCAAGCCTTTCTGTGTCAGAGGGAAGCCTTCTAGCTTGTCAGTGGGAATGGTAAGCACTAGGTAGCCATCTACCACAAGAGGAGTGGTATCTGGCCCAAAATTGTAGATTATTGGCTGTTTGAGCAGTTTTCCATCTCTTTCAACTTTTTGGTCTAAAAGCCCACATTTGCGCTTTTCCCACCTTTCCTATAACTAGCCTAGTCCGGATACAGATTTGCTGTATCCAGGACTGTATGTAAGCTTCTGAGCCCCTCAATTCTTTCTGTGTTGCAGGGAAGCCATCTAGCTTAACAGTGGGAGTGGTAAGCACTAGGAAGTCTATCTACCACAAGAGGAGTGGATTCTGGCCCAGAAATTGTAGTTTATTGGCCATTTGGGCAGTCTTTCCATCTCTTTCAACTTTCTGGTTTGAAAACCTGAGTTTGTGCTGGTTTCCCACCTTTCCTGTAACTAGTCTAGTCCAGATACAGATTTGCTGTATCCAGGACTGTTTGTAAGCATCTGAATGGTGCCAAAGTCTGCTCTTCAATTTTTCCCTTAGATCTGCTAGTTCTCTCCTCTCCTGCACTTTTACTAGCTTATTAGTCTAGCACTTTACCAGACTTCTCGTAGCAATTATTGTAACACATAAAAGTGCTATCAGCACTAAACGTTCTACAAGGAAACAACTCCAATACTTATTATTAATGCCTACCCCTCCAGGCATGTCTAAAGGTCAGTTCCCTGTGCTTTCTCCTATTAACCTGGTGAACTTGGGCATCTAGAGGCAATGTAGCAACTGCCTCATATACACCGGCAACCCTCCCCTCTTACCTCCCAACACCCAGACTTGCGAGAGATGCACTTATATATACAAACTGGAAGCCACGCACTCTCCTGCCAAGACCGGAATAGCTGGTCAAGAGGAGAAGGTCAACACTTGCACCACACCACATGGAACACATAGCCCTCCAGAAAACACACCAGCACTGCCTTCACATAAAACACAAGCCACACACCCACTTTCCCTCAATAAAAATCTACCCAAACAGGAAAGACCTCTAAGGCAGAAACACACTTGACCACCACAACACAACACTAATCGCAAGACACATAACTCTCCTAAACAGTGTGCCACTCAACCAAAGCCCCTAAGGCAAAACAGCATGACCAACACACTAGTCATAGGAGACTTGATAGAGAGGGACTTTGATGTCCCACTCACTAGGTTGAAAAGGGAGAAAGTAAGTCAGCTGCCTGTCAGGTGCCAGGATCCGCCACATAACGCATACACTCAGGTCCCTCAACAACAGGTGCAAATATGACTCGATCATTGTACATGTGGGTGTGAATGACCTGAGAAGTACCTCCCTGGACTACATGAAAAGAGACATGGAGGAGCTCTCGGATTATGTAGCCCAGGCGGGTATGACCCTAGCCCTGAGCAGCATCCTACCATCACCCAGAATTATACCACAGTACAAGCAGAAAATGATTGATTTCAACAATTGGCTAAGTTTCTGATGTCATGCTAAGGGGATCCAGTATCTAAAGTAAAAACCAAAAGATGCAACTGCTCTGATCAAGAGACCAAAACTCACAAGTCCAAAGAATAGTCAAGCAAAAAAGAGGTAGGTCTCACCACGATGTTGTTGAAAATAAAACTCCGTATCTCCTTATAGTAGAGGCAAAAATACAACTTTATTCCATAAACAACAAGGATAAGCGCTTTCGCGTAGGTAATACTACACTTCATCAGATAAGTTTTAGAATGAAAAGAACTCTGTATTTAAATTCAAAAAGGCGGGAACTTAATTAATATCAACATTAATTACAAAATTACAAAATTAAATAATTGAATAATTGTATGCAAGTTGATACTATTCTCACTGTTTTGAAAGACAATGTTCTCCCTTCAAAACAGAAAACAGAGTATACCTATAAAGTATGTATACATATGTAAAATACATTTGTTGAGTAGATTCAAAATAATTATATTTGTATTTAATAAACAATCTATAGACTCATAGACAATATTGATGTATTTGTATGAACCACTTTTTTAAAACCATTTCTAAATTGATCAAATCAGAGTAAATGCTTTAAAATCAACTTATTTGTTGCAACAAAACTTCAATGCAACCTCACTATGTCATAAGTTATAATACTTTATAACTTTAAGTTTATAATCCAGTATCTGAATGCCTGAGATGACATGATTGACAGACCTCGATGTTTTGCCAGAGATGGCCTGCATCTGTCACCCCTGGGCTTCCGGATAGTGGCCAAGGCTCTTGCCACCCCTACAGTGCCTTTTTTAGGCAGTGATCCAAAGACCAAATTGCCACAGAAACAGTTACAAACAAATGCAATCTGAGGGTCATGCTGCTCAATGCTAGAAGTCTGCTGTAACAGAGACTTAGTTCAAGGCAGTAGAAAGCACCCCTAACACTACCAGGCTATAACTCTTTCCACACCTTTCGGCCCCAGAACTTGGAACAAAGCTCCAAAGGCAGTAGTGTTTCCATATTCATAAAGGATGTGCACACCTCCAGACTGGCAGCCAAATATAACACATCAGAGATGCTCCAGGTTCAGCTAACACTGGGTAAGACAGCGATTCAGGTCGTAGCCTGCTATAGGTCCACAACCATGTTGCAAGACTCACACTCCACATTCCTAAGCACACTGGAGAATATTAGGGTCCAACCTACCACTCTCATACTAGGCGACTTCAACTACCCCTCCATTAACTGGGAAGACTACTCCTGTACCAATACACATGCCAAATGTTTCCTGGAGTTCATTAATTCCAATGCTCTGGACCAGCTCGTTCTTACCCCCACTAGAGGTAGCAACATCCTTGACCTGGTCATTACAAACATGGGTGACCATTGCTCTACACCAATAGTCAGTCGTCGTCCCCCCGCAAAGGTAACCACCATGAGAAACTTCTCCAATGCTAACTTTGGGCTCCTAAAAACAGATGTGGCTAACTTCAAGGCACCCATGCAAATGGAGAAAAGTTGCATGACTGCTGAATCATACACCAATGCACTGTATGAACACGTACACAAATGCATGGATTTCACCATAATCAAAAGAACCAAGACGGTCTCCTCCAAAAAAAGAAGCCAATCTGGTGGTCCCCTGTCATAAACAAACTGTACAACAGAAGGAAGAAACTAATGCGGAATAAGGTGAAGTCCCAAGACTGGAGAAACTCCCTTATCTGCCTCAACAAAAGGTTGAGACCCCTCATCAAATCCTTTAAAGCTAGCTATGAAAACAGAATTGCAGCAGACAGTAAAGACAACAGCAAGGCCTTCTACAGTTATGTAAAGAATCTCCACGGCAATACCCAGATTTGCTCTGAGCTACCGTACAATGGTACCTCCTATACAGAGTCAACAGATATTGCCAATATACTAGCCGACAGAGTCAGTGCCAACTTTACCCCTCCAAAGGACCAATCACAATACCAGTAGACTGCCAGGCACCCAGTATTACTGCTGCACAGGTTTAAAAAGCACTGTCCAAGGCCAAGAATACAGCTCCTATGGGACCTGACAATATCCCTGGCTGTGTTCTACATGAACTACAGAGTGAACTGACACCTCACCTGTGTGCCCTGTTCAATCACAGCCTCACCTCACGCTTTGTCCCTACTGAATGGCGCACTATTACAGTCATCCCTCTCCACAAAGAAGGAGCGACTACAGAGCCTAAGAACTACTATCCCATTAGCCTGAAGAGTCTGATATGCAAAGTTATGGAACACATCACCATGGACCTAATAAACAAAGATACAGGGAATCTCCAAACTCTGGATCCCACACAGTTTGGTTTTGTGAAAGGTAGATCATGCCTGCTCAACTTGGTCGACTTCTTTGAGTCAGTCACCAGAGCTGTGGATGAAGGCAAGGTGGTTCATACAGCCTACCTTGATCTGGCCAAGGCCTTTGATACCATTCTCCACTCAGGAATCATAGAAAAACTCACTAAGCTGGGCATCAACCCCTACATCACTAGGTGGGTTGCAAACTGGCTCACAAACTGGCTCACAGACAGAACTCACAGTGTGAAAGTAGTTGACTCCAAGTCAGACTGCCGGCTAGTCACGAGTGGAGTCTCACAGGGTTCGGTTCTGGATCCTATCCTGTTTGGTATCTACTTCTCTGAAGTCCAGGCCAACATGAAGGGTCTCTGCCTGACAAAGTTCACAGATGATTGCAAGTTGCTATTATTAACTCCCCAAGAGATGTTGACATCCTACAGAATGGCCTCAATGAGACCAATGACTGTTGTCAGAACCATGGCCTTAAGCTCAAAGCCAAAAAATGTGTCATTATTCCCTTTGGGAAAAACCCGGTTCCGATAAATTACCACATCGATGGTAGTCCACTGAACACACAGAAGGCATTATAAGAGATCTGGGAACACAGGTTGACAGCAACCTCTTTTTTGACAATCACATTGCCACTGTGGTCAGAACGTCCTTCTATTTGGCACATCTCATTACTAAGTGTTTTGCATCCAGGAAGAAAGAGGTCATTGTCTCCCTCTACTCTTCCCTCATTAGGCCAATCATCAAGTACAATACCCCATTTGGCATGTACCACACTAAACACCTGCAACAACTGGAGAGGCCACAAAAGTACCTCACAAAGAGGATCCTAGGCCTTAAATACTTGTCCTATATGGACAGACTCAAAAAACTCCAACTATTCTCTGTCTCATATCGCCTACTTAGAGGCAATCTCTGCTTGACTTACAAAGCCATGTCTGACCCAGCTCTGTTAGAAATGCTACATCTAAAGAAATCCCAATCCCTCTGCACCACATGCTCCAGAGACCTCAACCTCATTACCACAATCAACGGAACATAATGGGGGGACAGGTTCATAACCCAGAGACTGCCCATGCTACATGTCAAGTAGAGCACCTCGCTGACCCTCTTCAAGAGAGATGTTGATGAGTGGGTGGGAAATAGAAATTACACCCCAGGTATAACTCTAGTGGCTCTACTCAACAGAGGCACTGAGAACTAAGGTTGGGTGGCATGATGCCAGGGTAATCCTATGGCTAGGCTTGTAAAGGCCCCCAGGGCCATTAGCTTAGTACACACCTATGAACCTATGAAAATGTCCTGATATTCTTGCAGACAGCCCATCTTAATACTAATTCCTTTCATGAAAACTTTCTCAATTATTCTTATTTGAGGACATCTCATTGGCTCTACTTCAACATTCCTTCACAGTCTTTTCAGTTACTTTTCCTACTACAAATTGCTTACTCACCTTCACAGAAATGTTACTGCAAGAAGAAACACCTGATTATTTAATCATAGGCACATGATACTAGCAATATTAATATATTATGTCTGTAAGCACTTAAAATGGGGTCCACCTAAACTGCTGACACTTTTACACACTTCATTATTTCAGTGCTTCATGGAGTTGCCCTATTTCTCTTGAAACATGCCAAAATAATCACTTCCCAAAACAAAGAAACCCTGCATCACCTAATGGCTGTTGCGCTGTATCAACACTCTCTGTTTTTCTTAGTCATTAAAAAGTTAGCCAATGAACTAGCTCTCAAATATTTTAATGTCTGGCATCCTCCTTTCTGAGCAACATTATCTTCTTCGAATGGACAAAGTACTCTTATGGCATCCCTTACAGAAGCCGATGAAATTCTTTTCAAAAATTATACTGTAAAGCTGAATGATGCCTTTTCTGTAAATTTGAAAAGTGTTTTACAGAAAGAACCATCAGTGCCTTGTAACATAATTAACATGCTGGCTTTGGGGATGGGTCCTTGTCTTGGTTACCATTTTTTTTTCCAATTTCTGGCTAAACCGTCGAGACACAAGAACCTCATTTCAGGATTGCTACAGTAGCACTGACTGACTTAAGCAGTCAGTGCTACAGTAGCACTGACTGCTTAAGTGACTTGCTCAGACAGACACAGGATGCAAACAGGGACTGAGGAAATCAAACCCAGTAGTACAGGATGAAGGTGGTTTGCAGATCATAGCCTTAATCCTCCACATTAAAATACCAAATTACAAATGGGGCACAACAGCTATGGACAAGTTGCATAAAATGCTCGCTCATTTGGTTTTATTAAATAAATAAAGATTTACTTTTTGGTTTTATCAAATATTGACCACTACAAGGATCAGTAGTTTGTCCTTCGCTTTTTACACTATAATGTGACCAGCTTCACTGCTAATCCACCTGGCCATAGAGCTACATTAAACACAGCTAATTTGGTGATCCTGCATGAAGGACATGCTTTTTGTTACAATCAGGGGTGCCAGATGTCTCTATTTGAGCGGGACTGTCCCAGAATCAGCAGCCTGATCCCGAGTCCCGCACTGCCAGTTAAAATCCTGGCAAAACAGCCTCCAGTTTTTTTTTTTTTTATTGGCTCGCGAGCCAATCAAAAAAAAAAATCACAAAACGGAGCTACTTCTGTTTAATGTGGAACTGCCTGGTGCTCCGCATTGAAGAGAAGAGGGTCCTCTGTGCGATTTTTTGATTGGCTCATATACCGGCATATGAGGTCTATATCACATTGTCGAAGTGCTGTAACTTCAACTGACATATGTTCGAACACATATGTCCGAAGTTACAGAACTTCGACTAGCTATAAAAAAAATAAAAACACAACGGATAAATATAAAAATTGTTGTATGCAGGGGGGGCAAGCCCCCCTGCACCCCCCCCCCGCTACTTAAATATACCAACTCCAACATCTCACCACATTGAAGTGAATGGAAACCTCTGCTTATGGAGATTTCCATTCACACACTCGAATATTTACAGATTCAAACATATGGTCTCGACCATATGTCATTCAAAATTGTAAATGTTCGACTACGTGATAGGAGCCCAGCATACAGGCCAATCAAAAATCGGCAAAATCGCCAAACACGGAGCTACTTGTGTTTAATGTGGAACTACCCGATGTTCCGCATTAAAGACCTTTTATTTTTTTGGTCCCTACCAGTCATGTAAGAAATCTGGCATCCCTGGTTACAACAGACAACCGATTGTAGTTTGAGAACTACAAGAAAAATAAGTATGACTGCCAAGCAAAATGTAATGTAGAATATTCTGTTCAGAACTTGGCCAGCTCACCAGCATTTCTAATTATCCTGAAGGCTCCCTTATTTCTCAAACTATATGACACGCTACACAGTTTCTGAAAATAAAAAGGCCTTTACTCAATAAATAAATGTTAAGTAATTCTATGTTAGGACTTGTAAGCAGAATAAAATCATGTGATAAATACACATTTGTATAACACAAGTTAACACTGAATGAATCAACAAAAGCAAATGTGTTCAAACCTTTCCAAAAATGGGGAACAGGAAGGTCTGTTCCAATTTTGAAGGGATCACAGTCTTTATTCTCATTGGGAACACCTATACCATGGTGCTGGAAGGTAGATTCTGTCTAACAGTTAAGCATCTCACTTATGAACAGCAATGCAGATTCTCTCTCCTGGCCACAGAAGGAAGGATCAGCTCCTTTACCTTTATGAGGATACTGGAGGGGTTACATACGTTTTGTGGATCATGAGAAAGAATTTGGCCATGAACCCCAGAATGTCTGTCTGAGGTTCTGCATCAGGACAGGGACCCTGTACCACCTGATTCCTGTATTTGCAAAGCCAGAGTTGTGCCTGCAGCCTCTGCATTAAGTCAAAAACACTGAAGGTGAACACAAACCTGAGTCATGTCACCCTTCCCTTTCACAATTTTGAGGGAGAGTATATAATGTCATGTCTGAGAAGCAGAAAATATTCAATCAAGGGATGTGAGGGTTGCAACTTTCTTTGTACATACTACCCTTTTTGTATCAAGTGACTGTTATTACCAACATGCAGTGGATGGAGCAGGGTTCACTGATAAACAAACTGACAGGTATGACAATCAGCGCTTTATTCACAAGTCATAGCTCTCTTGAAAAACAGAATTTCTATAGTAAAGAAGAAACAATTTCTATAGTCAAGAAGAAAACAGCAGTTTAAAGTGAAGGAATTTAAGTATGTATGGGTTTTTAAGTGGATTCAGAAAGGATCATGAGACTGACTACATGATGGATATTAGGATGCCTGCCATATGTAAAGGGTAGGATTAACTCAACCGTGTGCATTTTTTTTTTAAGATGGATGGGACTACTTAATCCTATCTGCCTGCCAGACACACTGCATATAATTTCTGTTCCCAAGTTAGAACATGTACAAGTACCAGGTGTTTATCACTACAACCAATCAGCAGTGAAAACACCAGAGGGTGAGGTTTCATCAGAATCAGGAAGATGCAGGAATGAGCAAGACGCTTTCCACTTCAAGGGGCAGTATGGCATCTTCAACTGATAGAGAAAACAAACAGGACTTTCCTCGTTTGCCTGCAGCAAACAATCCTGAACATTTAAACAAGATTTTTCGGAGGGAAAGTGAACCATATAACAATAGTTGCAAAAGAACAAGAAATTATCCAGAATATGGGGTGGATAATTCCACAGAACTGCCGTACAACCCCAGGACTTACAAACGAGGCACTTGGCACCAATGAGACTGATAATACGAATTATGTAGTTAATTTATCAGGTTATAATTTCAAATATGAAGAAATGACAGTGTTAAATAAGGGTTTAAAGTTTAACCCCACTGTGTTGCCAAGAATTCATGAGATAAAATGTGAAATTTTTAGACTGGTGAGAAAACTTCATTTAAAAGATCATTTTAAAGGTTGTAAGCACAATGTTAACAGTGTCAATGATTAAATGAAAAGTTCACAGGAAGGAAATTTTTATTCTTGTGGATCAGACAGTGAAATTAATGCTTATTGTAAATTTAACACTGACAATGTGCTTTATAAAAGTAAGTTTATTCCACCGTTTAGAAATGAAGTTATACAACAATTCTCTAATCAGGTTCAATATACGGTGGAAAAAGAATTAGAAAACATTTTATCAAAACAAGCATAGCATAGAATATAACCTGAGTAAAAGTGAATGACAGAATTTACAAAAACGTAGTCAAAATAAACAGTTGGTATTTAATCCGGCAGATAAAGGCAGCACATTGGTTGTCCTTCATTACATTCAGTATTTAAAAAGGCGCTATGTGCACTTACAGGATGAAAGAGTGTATATGAAGTACTGAATTGTCAGTTGTATGAAAATGCATTAGCAGAATATGGTAACTTAATAAATAAAGGATACAGACTAACGTATTTTTCATATGAAGATGTACAGTATAAATTTAATATACATGAAAGCAAAATGACTTATTTTTACTGTGTCCCAAAGATCCATAAAGTTTACAGGATCCACCTATAGTCTCTGCATGTGGGTATTTTACCCATAACTTTTCTTTTTCACTACATGAATATTTATATAAAGAAAGGATTAAATTACCCTCTTCCATTAAAGATGTTTTGTGCTTATAGAAAAAAAATGAAAGAAGTAGAATGGGAAAGTGACAAGTAATTTATTGTGATTGATGATGTAAGTTTATACCCAAGTATTCAGCATATCTATGAGATGGAAGCATTATTACACTTTTTAAAGGATTCTCCCGGTACCCATTATATTATGGAATTGGTTTGGTTTTGCTTGGAACATAATATTTTTGAATTTGATGGAAATTTATATAGGCAGCTACAAGGAACAGCAATGGGAGCAGCCTTTGCCCCAATGTATGCTAATATGTTCATGGGCCTTTAAGAACAACTATACATCTATAATAACTTTTTATGGGAAACATTGTTAAATACTATAAATATATAGATGATGTGTTATTTTGTATGTAAAGGGGGTAAAGAAAAGGTAGACCAGTTCATCTCTGATTTACATCAAAACAGATTCGATATTAGGTTTGATGGTCTACAAGTAGGGGTAGAAGTATATTATTTAGACATCAATTTGAGAGGTGATGCTAGGGGAAAGGTACAAACAAGAATATACAGAAAATTCGAGGACCAAAATTACATACTACATGGTGAAAAGTTGTCACCCTCCACATTCATAAATCTATCCCATATGGAGAGTTTGCAAGAATTAGAAGGCTCTGTAATAATAAAAATGAAGGGGAACAAGAGACAAAAAAGCTAAATGTAATTTTTTAGATAGAGAGTACCAGCTAAAGTGGATAGAAAAAGCAATGTATAAAATAGATAGGTATAATACTACAAGAATAAGACATAATATGAGAGAACAAAAAGAGGACCCATTACCAGAGTTAGAAAAATATTTTTGGTACTAGGTATTCATTGTATTCACATAAATTAAATACAGTGAGATATTTTTGGGATATCTTGGCAAAATGCACTAATTTATACAATACAAGTCAGTTACAAATTTCTTATTCTAAAGGCAGAAGTATACAATACTTTGTAGTACATGGCAGATTTTGGTTACCTATTATAGATATTAATCAGGAAATACAATACAGGGGAACATCCCTGTGGTATATGTAAATGTTGTGCATATGTAGTAAAATGTTTTGAATACATTAATGGAAAAACATTCCAGGTAAAAGGAATGTATGGATGTCAAAGTGAAAAAGTAATATATGGGATACAATGCCCATATAAGAAATTTTATATTAGAGAAAGCAAAAGAAACTTTGCAACCAGGCTAAGGGAACATATTAGTGATGTAATTAAAGGAAGAGATGAAAATCCAGTTGTATATTTTAAAGAAGCACATAATAGTAATCTTGTAGGTTTAACAGCTACAGTTTTAGAACAAATTACAAGGGATGGTATTAATATTACTAATGTGAAACAAAAATTGTGGAGAAAAGAAACTGTTTTGATTTTAAAATATGGAACTTTAATTCCTGGGGGCATGAATAGAGAATGCAACTGGAAATGTATGCATTAAATTATCTAATTAAGTTTTTAATTAGTAAATTGAATAATAAATTTATTAGTAGATGTATAAAATAGAGAGTTCTGAGGAAAATGGCATACTCTGTAAAGGCAAGGTTGCCAAGGCGCTAGTGAGACTGCATTGGTTGATTATCTTTTATTGTTTTTAATAAATGCACCTAAGTGGATGCTACTGGCTTTTTCTTGTGGTATTTCAACATGTACAAGTTGGTTTACAAATTTCTCCCAAGCTGCATTCATTTCTGTCAAGGTGTGCAAGGAACAGACAGAAATAAACACTTCTGTAAATAAGTTATGTATTCACCATAACATTTCATGTTGGTTGTCCATAATCTCGCCTTCATTCTTGCTGGTTGGGTTCAGAACAGAGCATCGGTTCTGACTCGGCCTAATACTAAAGCCTGAGAGCTTCCACTGGGTTGAGGCTACACCCTATCCCATCATGCTTAAGGAAGATAACCCAGATCTTGTTTGCAAAATAACAACACATCTGAATTTTATACATCAAAAATCCCAATGGTAATAGCTATTAGCCTATGCCTCAAAAGGCAAGAAGGGAAGCAGAGAACACACTTTGCAACCAATAACAATTTATTCTTGATCCTCCAGGAGCGAAGGCTGGGGGAAGGAGGGTGAGATGCAAGAATGAAGGTGAGATTATGGACAACAAACATGGAACATTATGGTGAGCACATAACTTCTTAATGTTATGTTGTCCTATCTCACCTTCATTCTTGCTGGTTGGGACAGCATCCCTAGCACCTTCTTTCTTGGGTGGCTCATGGGAATGAACTCTTCAGAACAGTGTAACCAAAGGAAGCCCTGTTCCAGGAGGCTACACCTACTTTGTAATGAATGATAAAGGTATGAGGTTTGACTCATGTGGCTGCAGCACAGATTGAATCCATAGGTAATCTGGCCTGAAAGGCGGTCAAAGTTGACATGGCTCTTGTTGAGTGGCCTCTAATCTTTCCTGGCAGTTGTCTATGTTGAGAATTATATACGTGGGTAATGGTGTCAGTAGACTATTTTGACAAGGTAATTTTTGATATTAGTGCACCTTTTCTGTTATCTGAGATGGAAACGAATAACTGGTCAGATTTTCTAAATTCCTTTGTTCTATGCAAATAGAAGTGTAACTGTCTGTGTACGTCCAGTTGGTGTAGGGAATATTCTGCCTTGTTGCCATAGTTTGGAAAGAAAACAGGCAGGTCAATGGATTGATTTAAATTGGTTTCAGAACATACTTTGGGAAGAAACGAAGGATTTGTTCTAAGAGAGACTCTGTCGTTGTAAAAAACTAAGTAGGGAGGGCATATGGACAGAGCTTAAAGTTCCGGAACCCTCTTAGCTGAAGTAATGGCTACCAGAAAGGTTATTTTCCAGGTTAGAAATTTTAGTTGGCAAGAGGAAGCTGGTTCGTATGGTGGCAGAATTAGAGTAGACAGTACCAAATTAAGGTCCCAAGGAGGTGGTGTTTCTCTTACTGGAGGCCTTAGTAAAAATTAACCTCTCAGGAAAGCTTTGCACAATCTGAGACATTATTTTTGATCCCATGTCTCCTATGTGGTAGTTAGATATGGCGGCTAATTGTACTCATATGGTAGCTGCTGCTGCACCTTCATTAAAAATTTCTGCTAAGAAATCTAAACTTGTACTTACAGGTGCTGTGAAGTGATCTATGTAATTCTTGGGAGAACAACAAGAAAATCTTTTCCATTTGCTAGCATAAAAGCTTTCTAGTTGCTGTCTGATGAGCTGAAACTAGAATACGTCTTACTGCAAGGGATATGTCTGGAAGCCTGGTTAAGATTGGAAGTGGAGCAGTCAAGCTGTCAGCTTGACAGTCTGGACAGAGGGATGGAGCATTCCTGACTGATGAGTCAAACGATCTGGTACCGGGTCCAGTATCCACAGCTCTTCTCGGAGATGGGGCCATAGGAAAGGAAGCCAGATCTGGCAAGGCCAATATGGAGCGATGAGTATTAACCTGCAACTCAGTGCTTTGGCTTTCTGTAAAACTTTGGGGATTAAACGGAACGGGGGAAAGGCATAAAGGAGTCCCGGGGGCCAATTGTGAATGAGTACATCCCTTGGTGACTCCCCCGGTGGGGGAATTACGGCAAGGTAGTTGCTGCATTTGGTGTTCATGGACATGGCAAACAGGTCACAGCAAGGCTGGCCCCACTTGCAAAAAATCTGGTTGGCAATTTCCTGTCTTAGGGACCACTCGTAAGGCATTAGAATTGCTCTGCTCAATTTGTCCGCTATCATGTTGGATTTCCCTGGAATATGCGCTGCATTCAGAAAATGTTGAGAAGAGACTGCCAACTGCCATACTCTTTGAGCCTCTCAGCACAGGGGGTAGGATCTGGTTCCGTCTTGTTTGTTGATACACCACACCACTGATATATTGTCTGTCTGTATTGCAATCGTGCCTAGTGGAAGAGAGTTCTGGAATGCCTGCAACGCCAGAAGCACCACTCTCATCTCTAGGACACTGATATGCAAGTGGTACTCATGTTTCTGCCAAGTTCCTTGGATGGTCTTTCCCAGATAATGCCCCCCTACCCTATCTGGGAAGCGTCCGTGGTCACTGTGGTGACTGGTTGGGGGAGAGTGAATGGCATGCCTAGACTTATCTGCGTGGAATGAAATCACCAATGTAGGTCTTTCTTACAGGAGTCTGTAATGAAGATCTTGTGGGACATGGATAACTCCTGCATGGACCACTGAGCAAAGAGGAGCCACTGTAGGACTCTCATGTGTAGACGTGCCAGAGGTACTAATGTTATAGCAGCTGCCATAGTGCCCAAGACCTTTAGAACCAACCTTGCCTGTACTTTCTTTTTTGACAGCAAGATGGACATTTGATGCCACAGTGTCTGTACCCTGTTGTGAGGCAATTTTGCTATCATGTCTACTGTGTTTATGTCTGCTCCTATAAACGTAATATACTGTGATGGCAACAAGGCAGATTTTTCAAAATTTATGGTAATGTCCAGCTCCGAGCAAAGATGAACGGTGGTGCCCCTTGCCTTGGTTAGTAAATGCTCGGTGGTGGCGGTCAGGAGCCAGTCGTCTAAGTATGGAAACACCTGGAATCCTAGATGCCTCAAGTGAGCCATGACTACTGCCATGCATTTGGTAAACACCCTGGGGGCTGTAGTGAGACCAAAGGGCAGAGCTCGGAATTCGTAATGACTGGCTCCCAGCCAGAAGAGTAGATGTCTCCTGGAATGCCTGTCCATTTTTATATGGTAGTACGCATCCTGAAGAACGATTGAACACATCCAATTGTCTTTTCCCAAAAAGGGAAGTATAGTGTCACCATCCGGAACTTTGATTTTTTTTTTTTTTTGGAACTAAAAAGAACCTTGAGTAAGTTCCGGATCTGGTTTGGTCTGCAGTGACTTCTTGGATGACTCTTTTTCTTAGCAACTTTTGTATCTCTAGAGTTGTTTGATCCCTCTGACAAGGTGGAATGTCTGGGACTGATCTTGTTTTTGGGGGTGGGGTAAAAGTATCAATGCTTTGGATATAAATGACTCGCATAATCGAAGTAAAATCAACCTTTCTAATTTTACTTTTGACTTTTCTTTATATGATACAAATGACGAGGTTACTAGATTAGGAACGAAACTAAAAAGAACTATTCCAACTAAAACATACTCTACAGCTGCTGGAAAATCCATTCATAGTAAAGGTACTGACAATATTGTTATTGGTTCAGAAATGACTACTGAACAAAGAAATGGACTAGACAATACCAATAGATTTAATAATTTTTTACAGTTTAATTACAAAATGAATGATGTCAATGCTAATGACAATGATTTTGTGTTTGAAAATTATGAGAATGATAATTTAAAGACACTGATTTACAAGCTTGGTAAAAAAATTTAAAAATATTAATGACTTGAGGGTGGACAATGTTTACTTGTCAAAAAATATAGATTTGAAAATAGTTCCTAAAGGTTTGAGATTTTTTAAGTTACCTTTAGGTTTTGAATATTCAGAAAATTTAAAGAAGGAATTCAACAATTTTTTTGATGGTTGCGGATTTAAATTTATGGAGTTACTAATGAAATATAATGATGAAAAACGTAGTAAACATATATTAGAAGCAGAGACATTGAACAATAAAATATTAAATGATTTGGTATTCCCTCAATGGGAATACTTATATAATAAGCAATTCAATGAAGCAAACAAACATTGGTAAGTCTAACAAACGCAAAACTAATAAATTGAAAAGGGACAGTGAACATTATAATACCAACAAAGCCTATATATGGCCAAGCAATAAAGGTAGTAGTAACAACCATGAGTACATAGATCACAATACACAATTACGTGAAGAAAATAGAGAATTTGGACAAGGGGGAAACAATACAATATACAAACACAATAAAGGATACATTAATAGGAAGGATTTTCAGAGAGAAGGGAAACAATCGATACAACTGTTTTGGAATTACAATCAGAGTTATGTAAGAGACACAAGGAATTGGCAGTATTGAATACTAACCAGGATTTAATGTTGAATAAGGATGATAGTAATGAGAAAAAAGTTATTAAAGTAAAAGGCAACATACACACATTTGACAATTTTAACACTTTTAATTACACAGATTGTGTTATTGAAAAGGAACATTTTAATTTATTTAGTAAGGGTATGAAATTTATACCAAACCCCAAATTTAATTTGGTACACACTATTATTGATTTTAAAAAATATATTAGAAAAATTAATTTAGATTTATTTTTTAATAATACACAGACTAATGAAAACCAAATAAGATTACAAGATGATGATCAAATTTCTTCTTTAAAAAAAAACGAGTGTTTTTATTCCACCTACTCATCCGAAAGTAGATTTATTCGATAAAATTACATCAAGGAAAATATATTATGAATACAAGAATTTGAAAGAGATGACTAAATATAACAATTTGAGTATAGAGGACAACAATTTATTAAATATAATTATGAATGACAAGAACATAAGAGTAATGAAGCCTGACAAAGGGGGTGGTATAGTCTTATATGATAATTTTCGGTACATTATGAAAATATATGATATCCTACATCATTCTGGAAATTACATTACCATTTCTATCAATGAACTTAATATAGCTTATTGTAGAATAGATTCATATATAGAAGAATATTATATAGACGCAAGGATTACTAGAGATGAATATGAATTTTTGAGGGTGGAATTTCCACAAATGGCCATGTATGTAGGTATCCCCAAAACACACAAAGATACCTCTGACCCCCCTTTTAGACCTATTGTATCAGGCAGTCATTCCAAAACTTTTCCAATAGGAAGATATATTGACTCAAAACTGAAATTTATCTATGAAAATGTGCCTCATATGGTTAAAGATTCCTGGATATTCTTAATGAATTTTGCAAAAAATATCAACTTAGACAATATAATATTTTTAACCATTGATGTGATAGATTTGTTTTCTTGTATTCCGAAGGACGAAGGACTTATAGCCTTCAGTAATAGTATAAGGAAACACACTAGTATAGAATGGAATAAAATATGTTTATTACAGGAAATGATGTCCATAGTGCTTGAAAATAATTACATATATTTTGAAGGAGAACTTTTTAAACAGATTAGAGGTGTTGCTATGGGTGCTGCATGTGCCCCAATATATGCTAATTTGGTTATGCTTAATTGGGAGGACAATATCTTATTTACTAGTGAATTTTTTAAACACGTTAAATATTACTCAAGATTTTTAGACGACATTTATATATTATGGGAAGCAGATGAGACATTATTAGACACATTTATTCATTTTTTGAACTCAAGTAGTAACTATTTGAAATTTACACATTCTCATAATAAAATTGGTGTACCTTACTTAGATACTTTAATAAAATATGAGACACAGCAAGTATCTTCATTTATTTATAGAAAATACACCTTTTCCAATAGCTATCTTCATTACACTAGCTGCCACCCAAAAAAATTAAAAAATAACATTTTTAAGGGTCAATGTATATGTACAGCACGCATGACCTCCAATGATGAAGATTTAAAATTGGAATTAGAGTATTTAAAGAAATTGTTCTTACAAAGAGGATACCCCAGTTATATGATGGAGTCTACCATCAAATATATTTTGGAATTTAGGGGAACTAGATATCAACCGTTATTAAGTAACAGTTTTAGAGGACAATTAACCGATACAGATTCTAAAAAGGGAGAAATAGATTTGATTTCTAGTAATAGGTACAAAAAATCTTGCGTGATTCAGTATAACATGGCAGCTAGCTACATTAAACACATTATAAGTGATTCATGGCATCTAATATTTAACGATGCTCAAATCATGAAAATAATAGGTACAAAACCCAATTTTATTTTTAAGATGGGTAGTAACATCAAAAATATGGTGGAACATAAGAAAGAAGGAAAGACAGACAAAAACAAAGTGACAAATAAAAGTTTAAAGTGTGGGTCATGCAAACAATGTAAATATATGTCAGACAAAACTATTATTAATTTAAATAATGAACTAAAAAGTTGTGTTTATAGTAGACTAGGTAACTGCAACAGTATATTGGTTATTTATTTAAGTATATGTCAAAAATGTTTTAGTTTTTATGTTGGTAAGACCGAGAGAAACTTAAGAAAAAGAATTTATGATCACACTTACAGCATCAAAACTAAAGACATGAATAATGCACTATATAAGCATATTTTTTATGAAGGAGAAGATCATAATTTTAAATTCATTATTTTAGAAGTATTAAAACCTAGCCCTATGGGAGGGGATATAAAAAGTTTGTTAAGTTACAGAGAAGTATGGTGGCAAATTTATTTGGATGCCACCACCCCCCCAGGTTTAAATGACCACATATCAATTAAGCCTCTATTGTATCCCACAATTTATTAACTGTAATATTATAATACTTTTAACATACTTTACGGTTATTTAGCAGTGTTATAGCTTCCTCATGAAACTGGATTTCATATAGTCACCATACAGATTGTATTCATTTTATACAGATATTTTAGATTTTAACAAATTTTACACAGATTTCTGATTTATGATTCAAAAAGATTTTTAACACACATGTGTATGGGGATAATTTATGTATTTATTTATTTATTTATTCAATAGTTTTATTAAATGTAATATTACAAATAATATCAAAAATTAATGTATCATACATACAATTTTATCTACATTTTCATATTTATAATAATATGTATGTACAAGTTGTTTATATTTATGCAACATCATTAGGTTTTACGTCAAATGTGTTTATTGTTGTCAAATTTATTCACCCTGGTTTTACAAGAATAGTATTTATTTATTCATTGATTCACTCACACAATAGTAGTGTATTTATTTACATGTATTCATAGGATTGAACACGTTTAAACTGTTTATATTTATATATATTTATTTATTTACATATTTTTACACAGGAAACAATATGTATTATGGTTGTATCAGTTGTAGAGATGAAGGACTTATATTATTTGTACATAATTCGTATTTTAAACATATTATCATTGACATTTTTAACTGCAAACATTTTTTATATTTAGTATAGGTACATATTGTCATTGTACATTTGTATTTTATGAAATTTGATATACTTATACTTTCATGTTTTATGTAATATTGTTGTGATATGACTTTAAAGATTTGAAATTATGTTGGTGCCTAAAAAGGCATTTAAGCGACTGAGGGTAATTGTTTCAGAGAGTTCTGATGAAACCCTGTAGCAAAGGGTGAAAGCGCTTAACTCACAGTCATTACTTTCTTTATTGTTTCATTCGTATTGTGGTTTTGTTCGTGATTTAATAAACCAGTAGTATTACACTTCTATATTGGTCGGTGTTCGTTTTGGGTCAACGTTTTGAACTATTCTTTAGGCACTTATAGGTGTTTTCGCAGTTTTTTTATTTACGTAGCAATCCGTTAGCATGTTGTATCTCTAGAGTTGTTTGATCCCTCTGACAAGGTGGAATGTCTGGGACTGATCTTGTTTTTGGGGGTGGGGTGAAGAAGGGTATATTGTATCCCCTGGATATTACTGACTGTACCCATTTATCTTGAGTGATATTTACCCAGGCTTTTGGGTACAGTGATAGTCTTCCCTTGACTGCCTCCAGAGGTGGACAGGCATGCCTGCTTTCAGGAGCACTGGAAAAGTCTGCCAGAGAATATATCTTTGTTGCCCTGATTCTGCAGACCCCTCTGCTGCGAGGTCAGCATCTTCCATTATTTCCCCCTCTGCCTCTGAGGGAAGATTCACCATGTATGTCTGGGCAAAGCTCTTTCAGATTTATGGAACCACATTTTCCTGGCCTTTGGGATAAGGCCTGGTAGGGAAGGAAAAACGTACTCCCACGGCAGACAGAGTTTTGCCTTCTTGTTCACATCTGGTGAGAGTCTCTTTAACTTGGGCCCGAACAAGGATGAGCCGTCAAAAGGGGCATTAGTGAAGGAAGACTTGAAGGGCTCAGCAAACTCGCAAAGGTGCATGCAGGAATGCTTCCTCAGAGCAATTCCTGTACCAGCTGTCCTACTCGCACCATCGGCTGCATAAGAAATAAGCCGCATAGAGGAGTTGACTACTGAATTTAAGGTAGCAAGCTGGATGGTCACCTTATCTGGAACCCCTTCAGCTATGGAACCTTGGCGGGTATCTTGTAGCTCCTTTAGGAGATCCCTCTGAAGTCTGGTAAAATGGGTCAAATAGTTCAGTGATCTGAATGTAAAAGCTGCTGACAAGAACGTCTGCTTCTCATACCTGTCCATCGTTCGAGACTCCTTATTCGGCGGATGGACAGATGAAGTCTCAGCTAACTCCTTTTTGGTGACTGACACCACCTCCATAGCATCTGCTGGGACACCTTTGGTTAAAAAGTCTTTGCCTGATGGAGCAGTTATAAATTTGTTGGGCCTCCTGGGAAGAGGCTCCACAGATTCTGGAGAGCCCTGCACCTTTTGACAAACAAAACGTTAAGGAGCTGGTCAAAGGGCTGAGACACCCAAGAGATGGAGGATCAAGAACGAAATGCCTCCAGGTATACAGACTCATCTTCAGAAGGGGTGAGGGCCTTCCAGCCACCTCTCTGCTTCAGGATCTCTAGGATGTCTGTGAAGGAGACATCTTCAGAGGGTGAATGTGGGGACCCTTCTGAATCATCCAAGTCCATATCTGAAGTGACAGATTCCTCAGGGTAGTCTAGATGTTTCCTCTTACATGTTCTCTTGCAAGGGACCTCCCCTGGAGGGGTCTTCTGCGGAGGTTTGGGAAGAGAGAGACACTCACCAAATGGGGCATCTTGAGGCGTCAGTTCTCTACGTCTGGGGGGGAGGGATGATAGAGAGGCAGACACCTGCACTTTTGGGGGAAGAGTGTTTGATTCCAAGAATGGACCCGTCAAGGGTAACAGCACACTCCTCATCACCTTGAAGGCACTATGATCCAGCTCCAAGGAAGCCTCTGGCTCCACGAAGAGCCAGGAAACTCCTCTCGCACCAAGGAGGTGGGTTTCAAGGCAGATGTAGGAATACCCCGAGAGGTAGATTCAGATCTGACAAGGGTTCAATCCGACTCTCCTCCCTGGACCCGACGGGAAAGCATCAGCTCCCAGACTCTTCCACTGAAGATGGTACTGAAGTGGTCGGAGCAGAAGTTGAGGCCGAAAACCCTGGGGTGAGTCTCAGACCCGACGGTTCCACCGCAAACACATCCAAGCACTCTGGCTCTGAAACCACTTGGGTCTGAGGAGGAATAAAAGAAGGGGCAGATGTCGGTTCCAATTCCTTTTGGGCTGGACTCGAAAGGATCTTAGCTAGAGCCGGAGTTCAAAGCAATCTCTTGACCACCCATTCCACGCCATCATCCAATAGACTCCTGGATGATCGAGATGATGGGGCCAAGTATTTTACACTACCAGCCGCAGACTATAAAATGGGTGACTGGGGAACTGAGGAGACCGACTCTGTATATGACTCCTAGTCGGTTCCAGCAAAACTGGTGGAACCGAAGAAGCAGTCTTTTCAGGCCCAAAAGCCTTCGGGTCCAAAGTCATATTCTTCAATAACTTTTTAGCCGGCTCAGAAGCTCTTTTAGTAGACTTGTCAGATTTTGGTGATTGGGATGATTTGGAAGAGGTCTGGTTCCCTTCTAGTGCCTCAGCAAAAAGAAGCAATCTTTTGATCATCAGTCTGTTTCTACATTCCTGCAGTGCCTTAGAATTGAACCCATGACAGATGGAAAATGAATCTTGGAGGTGTACTGCACCTAAACAGTAGACACAACTAGTGCGCCCGTCGGTTAAGGACATTTTCTGAGAACAGGAGTCACACTTTTTGAAGCCTGACTGCTTCACTTCTTTGCCTTCCTTGGACATAGTGACAAAAACCAGAGCAACAACAAAGAACACTGCCCAGGAACTAGGGAAAAGATAGAGATAATAATGCTAGCAAAAAACTATCAAGCTATCGAACACCACACTAAGGCAAAAGGTAATTATATAACTTCTACTCTACTTTTTCTTTTTAACACTCAAACAGGGGAGAGAAAAGGGCTAGAAGAGAGGTCAATAACTAAAACGATGATCCCCTCTTAGCCAGAGGAGACATCTCTAACTTAAACAATGAAACCTCTTAGGAAGGGGTAGAAAGAAGGAATAGTTGCCTAATTTAAATGGGTTCAACAACGGACAGAAGGAGAAAGAAAGGCGAACCCTCTAACTTAAACGGGTTCATTAAAGGTAAGTAAAGTTTTAAAAGACAGGATAGGGAGTTGTAGGCCTAGCGAAAATGACGGCAGCCACAACAAACATAACAAGCAACAAACTTAGGAATTCACCACAGTGAAACCTCAAAACACAACATACATACAAATTATTTCGAAATAAACGAATAATATCCTAAAAAGTATTTCACTTAGCCTGAGCCTAGTGAGAAGTACCCAATCTAGTTTAGCGGCAAACGAGATCTGGGTTTTCTTACCTAAGCATGATGGGATAGGGTATAGCCTCGAGCTAGTGGAAGCTCTCAAGCTTTAGTATTAGGCTGAGTTGGAACCGATACTCTGTTCCGAACCCAACCAGCAAGAATGAAGGCGAGATAGGACAACATAACATCTGTAGTTTATTTATTTAAAGCATTTTATCTTACTAGTGTACACATCCTGTTTGATTTGGCAGTGATACCTGGAAGCTGCTTTTATAGATCTGCTAAAAATAATTCAGAAAGAAGCAGTATTCATTAGTGGTAATTTAAACAATGTCATGCTTGTAAAGAAAGTAGACAACAACAACTTGAACTAGAAAATAGCAGTACAACACAGAAACAGCAAACCAGGATCCAAAAAAGCCACGTTTATTCTTGGAACACTCTAGCGCCTCAGCCACTGTAAGCCTTCAAGGAGTAAAATACCAATAACAAAACACAGTTTATATAATCACGCAGATCAATCAATAAAACAATTATTCAATTAAATAATAAAATTAATCAATGCTATTAGTTAGATCACATTTTTCCAACAGCATTCTGTATTTAAACCTCTAGGCAATAAAGTGCCAAATTTTAAAATAAAAACAGTTTCCTTTTTTAAAAGTAATTTACCCACCACTAAGTCATCCAACTCCAATTTTGCTACCTGTTGTAAAATGGTAGCTTTTAAGCTATCACTGCTGCCATTATGAAATTCACAAAAATGTTGAGCCAAAGGGCTCTCTATTTTCTTATTACGTATGTCCCTCAAGTGTTCTAAAAGCCTAATTTTGAACATTCTTTTGGTTTGCCCAATATAAAACTTCTTACATCCACATGTAATGGCATAAACCACCCTGTTTGTCCTGCAATTATATAAACCATCTGGACAAAAATGTATATTATTAATATTTAAAAAAACTCTATGTATATATGGGCAAGCCTGACATTTACCACATGGGAATGTCCCTAAATTAGATGGTTGAAATGATATTTTGTCCTCTGGTCTAGAAAATTTTGTATGTACCACCATATCTTTGATACTTTTACCTTTTTTATAAGAAAAAATTAATTTCTTCATTCTTAAATTTCTTAATTCATCAAAATTATCTAAAAACTCCCAAAAGTGTGATATCTTAGATTTTATTATATCACTGCTTACATTTCAAATTTCAACCATCTAATTTAGGGACATTCCCATGTGGTAAATGTCAGGCTTGCCCATATATACATAGAGTTTTTTTAAATATTAATAATATACATTTTTGTCCAGATGGTTTATATAATTGCAGGACAAACAGGGTGGTTTATGCCATTACATGTGGATGTAAGAAGTTTTATATTGGGCAAACCAAAAGAATGTTCAAAATTAGGCTTTTAGAACACTTGAGGGACATACGTAATAAGAAAATAGAGAGCCCTTTGGCTCAACATTTTTGTGAATTTCATAATGGCAGCAGTGATAGCTTAAAAGCTACCATTTTACAACAGGTAGCAAAATTGGAGTCGGATGACTTAGTGGTGGGTAAATTACTTTTAAAAAAGGAAACTGTTTTTATTTTAAAATTTGGTACTTTATTGCCTAGAGGTTTAAATACAGAATGCTGTTGGAAAAATGTGATCTAACTAATAGGCATTGATTAATTTTATGATTTAATTGAATAATTGTTTTATTGATTGATCTACGTGATTATATAAACTGTGTTTTGTTATTGGTATTTTACTCCTTGAAGGCTTACAGTGGCCGAGGCGCTAGAGTGTTCCAAGAATAAACGTGGCTTTTTTGGATCCTGGTTTGCTGTTTCTGTGTTGTAAAGAAAGTAACCTGCTTTATTTTCAAATATAGAATGTGTGTGTGTTATACTTTATATACATATAAACATTGGTTTTGCTGATTTTTCTTTCAGCAGTTTTGGAGCAGTGGTAAATGTGAAATTTTATGCATTATAAAAAGTACATTTTGCTAATTACATTTATAAAGGGGGCTCCTTTCTTTAAAACTAAACAGGGCAGGTAGTTAAGGAGGTGCCAACCCCTCTCCAATAAATCAGCAACATAATTATTAACAGACTACATATAACAAACTTTTCCATATGAGATTACAGGGTTGCTAGTCAAGCATATGCAGTTCAGAAGCTTGCAAAATAACAGTTACATAGATCACTTGGACCGATGTAGCACTTGACAGAAGTCACATTCATCTTTTGCTGCACTGAAAGAACTGCAGGCCTTTTACTGAGCTACAGTGGTGAAGTGAGAGCAGAGTCATATGATGAAATTTGCAATTTTCTGGACTGTTTTGTTCTCCATCCTCACCTATTTTAAGGAGCTTTTTGCTAGTGACTAAAATAAGGCTACTGATGCAATGTACTGACAGAAGCATCATTTGAATAGTGTCTGCTCATGCTTTCAATGGCAGAGTGAAAAGTCAGAAATGCAAGAAAATTCCAGAGTACAACTGCGCCTCTGTGTTGACGTGAGCCCACCAAGGTGATACTGTGATCTAATGAGGGTGTTCTTCATGGAAGAGGTACAGGACAAGTTCAACTTTGATGTGACAAAATTAAATCCTGGCACACTGAAGACATGTCCCTCGGCTTCTCAGCTGATCCTGCAAAATGAGCACTGTACAGTTGCTCTAGATATGGATTTCTCTTCTCTCCTTTTCAACCAGCTATTACTGTAAGCATCACTAGAACAAGTGGTTAGAAAATGAGTGACAGATATATGACAAACTTACAGAGAGAACACCTGTCACATTTCTTAAGTAGTGTCATTAACGTGGGAAATACACACAAAATGTGGAAAGTGTTTGCTGCCAAACTTTAAAATGTATTTACTACTTAAGGGATAGTAATGCTAGAGCAGAAATCTAATAAATTATCATTTGAGGACATGCTTCAGTGAGGTTTGATGAGAACGCTCAGATTTTAAATGCTCAAATCACAAGTAATAACTTCCTTGGGGATCCTAGCACTAACCCTGTGGTGACACTGTTTGAAAAAGGGAAAATTAGTAAAACTTTCATGAAAGTTTAAAATCCTGCAGTACGGCTTTTTCATTGAGACTAAAACTTATAAAATCTAAAGGCAATACTTGCCCAGCAACTCATCCTTACCATTACCAGGAAAATAAAATGTAAAAATATTTTTTTTTTGGATAAAATGGTATAATTTAGTATAGTACATGGTAAGAAGGTTATAACCAAATCCAAAGATTTGTTATTTTTACACTTCTTTAGAACATAACTAATACACTTTACATTTCCCTCACGCAGTTTTCTGGTTAAAAAAAATAAGGTAAACTGTCTTTTAAAACAGTGACATTACTAGCCACCCTTCCAAATTTGTAATTTAAATTATTCCAGTATTTAAACTTTCTGATATGTCCTAAAACAAAGAACAGTGTATGCGAGTTAAAAAAAATGCTTAGTGCTTTTTTTAAATATTGCTTGTTGTCTTGTCTCCTTTTCTGCAAGACTCTTCTGCCTGGCTGGGACTTTCCAAGATGGCAGCACTAGGCCTTTCAATATGGATTAGTGGTTGTGCTTTACTAAAACAAAATCTGAGACTTAATTCTAACACCTGTTAACTAATGCAGCACAACAATTTCAAAAGAAAGAATTATATCTTGAACAATATCAAGTTAGAATGGCATGCAGTTTTTTATGATCGTTTTAATCTTGCATTTATTATCATTAATTACACTAACTTCAAGTTATAACATGACTACAGTAGGGAGTCAATTATACGAAATGTCAGTTACCCGAATGCAGCCTTTCAAAGTTTTCAGGTAGGAAAAATCATAAACTCTGAATATGTAAACATTATACATATTTGTTTCTAAGTGTTTTTTTGAGCTTGCAGCTTGCTTGTCTGTGAAAAATATTCTTTATTCTCCACTGGAATTGCTGAATGGTTTAAAAGTGTATTCCCTGCGTGCAGAAAAAAAAAGAATTTGGAAGTTTTCCAATGTATGTTTGATTATCCAAACTACCCCAGGTCCCAATTAGTTCAGATAATTGACTCTGTACTATATTAATTTTCTTTAAAGACTTCAGGAAAGTTATAAACGGAGATGTAATTAAAAGTTATGTACTCACCATATCTACAGATCTGTATTACCCATTTTCATTCTTCCTCAAAGAATGGGTTATGGATCTGATCTTCATATTTGACTTTTTCGCATACTATAGAATTTGGATCAACACTCGAGCTCCTTCCACTACCCATAATGCCCTAGTCCATCCCCAATACCTCAAATTAAGTTGGCTGCCATAAAGTATTCATTAAGTAATGAAATGAGGAAAAACAGATATTACAGTATGACTCAAACCTGCAACTACACGTTCCAAAGGTCTATCAGGTCACTCCAGGAGATGACAGAAAGGGGGAAGGATGGAGGGAGTTAAGGAAGAATGAAAATGAACAACACAGATTCATAGTTATGGTGAGTACATAACTTGTAAATCTGATGTTCTCCTTTTCATTCTCCTTAATAAATGGGACAAAGTACCCAGCTACTTGAATCTTGGGTGGCCCTCAAGGAAGGATATTCTGGAGAATCACTGTACCAAAGGCAGCTCTACTTCTGGAAAGTAGGTTCGGTTTGTAATGAGTGACAAATGTATGAGCACTGGACCATGTGGCTGCTGCACAAATATCATCTACAGACGTTCTTGACCAAAAAGCAGATGAAGTGGCCATGGCTCTATTAGAATGAGCTTTAGGAGTATGTGGTAGAGAAAGGTCCTGTTGGAAATAAATACAGGAAATGTAGCTGGATATCCATTTGGCCAATGTGACTTTAGAAACTGGAGAACCCAGCCAATTTGGTGAAAAGAAGATCAACAGTTGGCCTGTTTTTCTGAATTCCTTTGTTCTGTGTAAACAGAAACACAATTGTCTATACACATCTAGATGATAAAGCATATATTTTCCTCTGTTTGAAAAATTTGGAAAGGAGATTGATAAACGAATGGTTTGGTTAATATTAGACTCAGAAGACATTTTGGGTAAGAAAGAAGGGTTGGTAAGTAAGGTAACTTGTCTTTATGAAAAACAGTGTACGGGGTGTTAGAGTTCAGAAATCATTTTAGCGGAAGTAATAGCCACTAAAAAGGCTGTTTTCCAAGATAGATACTTTAAGTCAGTTTTTACCAAAGGATCAAAGGGTTTTTGAGTCAAACTTGCAGCACCAGTGCTAGATCAGAGGGTGGTGATGGTGATGGGTCTTTTACTGGAGGTCTAAGAAGGAAGTTACTTTTTGGCTTCTCCCGGTTAGGGGTCACCACAGCAGAACTCCGGTCCGCTAATGATTGGCAGTAGATTTTTACGGTGCCGAGGTGCCAGCTTGACACCCAACCTTCAACGAAGGCGCGGTTACTTTTTAAGAATGCCTTATATAATTTGGAAGCCGCCAAAGCATACTTGTTCTCTGAATGAAAATTTGATATGGCTGCCAAATGTACTTTGATTGTGGATAAAATAGCACCTTCTTTAACAAGAGCAGCTAGAAAATACAGTACCAGCAGAGACAGGGGGAGTAAAAAGGTCAGTATTGTTTTTCAGAGCTCAAAAAGAAAATCTTTTCCATTTACTCTTGTAAATCCTTTTTGTGGAGTCTGATTGTGATGATAATAGTAGGAACCCCAACTGGGGAAGAATGCCTGGACTGTCTGGCTATTAATGGAAATAGAGAAACCATGCGATTAGCCTGAGGGCTGGGATATTAGGATGATTCATTCCCAAAGGATGTGAAAGAAGAAGATCTGGACTTGGGTCCCCTGTCCAGAGGATAACAAAAATGAGACAAAAGGAAGGGGAACCACACCTGGTGAGGACAGAAAAGAGGCAATTCAGATGACCAAGCTCTTCAACCAACTGGCTTTCTGTAAGAATTTTGGAATCAGAGGTACCAAGGAATAGGTGTATAGGAGACTGAAGGGCCAAACGTGGACTAGAGTATATCTTAGTGACTCCCCCTAAGGAGTGACAAGGGCAAAGTACCTGCTGCATTTCTTGTTGTTGGAAGATACAGAGAGATCACAACATGTTTTTTTGCCATTGACTGACTGAAAGACCACTGGTGAGGCATCAGAATAAACCTGCTGAGTTTGTCTGCTACTACGCTTGTTTTCCCCATAATGTACATTGCTACAAGAAAGAGGTTGGTGGAAATTGCCCACTGCCGGACCCTCATGGTTCCTGGCAAAGTGGGTAGGATCAAGTTCCCCCTTCTTTCTTGATGTACCAGACCACAGACATGTTGTCGTTATGAATCACAATAGTCCCTAGAAGGAGAGCATCTTGGAAAGCTTGCTAAAAGGACTGCTCTCATTTCCAGGACATTGATATGCAAATTGATCTCTTGGGGGGAGAAGCAACTCCAGTTGGGAGGTGTCGGTGATCACTGTGGTGATAGGTAAATGTCATCTGACTGGACCCGCCAGTGAATATAGCGTTTGCATACTTGAGTAAGACTGAATGGAAATGATAGGGGCTGTCAAAAAAATAGACCATTGAACAGTTAGAGTCCATTGAAGGACACGCATAAAATAGCATGCTAAGGGAACTAAAACTACAGCCACTGCCAAGGAACCTAAAGCTTGAAGAATTGCTCTTACAGAAGGAGCAGAGTGCAGTATGACATAGAATTCAATGAAACTCTGGCATAGCTAAAAACTTATAGAGGTGGTGTGGTGTGGATTTAAAGGAATCCAGCTCCTTTCATGCTTGGAGAGAGTCTAGGTAGATAAGCTCATCAGCCGGGGGAGTCACCCAAGAGGTTGACTTGATGGTTTGAGCTAAACGTGGCATAAAGTATTTTCTACATTAAGGCTACACAGGTTGACTTACAATATGATGCTCTTCATTACGCCAGCAAAGTAGGCTTAAGTTCCAAGCGCATCTACAAGCAATAACACAAAACAGTATGTTGGGTTGAGGTAGCTCTTCTGGAAGTAATGAGAATTAACACTGTGAGCTTGTAATCTCAAAAGGTTTATTAATAGCATAAACTGTGCTATCACCATCTCGGGATCATCCACTTTGGTGACGGGGGTGCTTTAAATGAGGAACAGGAGAAACTAAGATTCACCAGTTAAAAAGAAGGTCATTAGGATGGGGGATGGTGCTCAATGGTGACACTGTTAATCTAGCTATAAAGAGAGGTGAACCACTTCCTTGGAAAACTACTACTGAATATGAGATTGGTAGTAGTGAAGGAGCTAGTGAGGTTCCCAAAACTTTACATGGCAAGAAAATTGGGGTTTCTAGTAGTCCCCCAGTGGGGAATAGCTTGCAGAGAGGAAAATAAACATGTTTAGTCACCCCTGTGATTAGGTAATTCATGACTAAAATTAGGGCACCACACATCAATAAATCTAAAGTGACAATGACTTGTCACCTCTGGGCCAAAGAGAATATCACCAAGGATGGCACACTTAAGGTCAATGCAAACACTGTTCAGTGCAGTCATTGCTGTAGTTACAGTTATTATAGCCACATGACACACTACTAGTGCTGAAATGTTACACACGGTTAAATAAATGCTTACCTTGACAATAAAAGTAATTTTTTTTCCATTAGTAAGGTAGATCTCTGTTGCCTTCTAAACACATAGCTACTATAATTTTTACAGAGACAAGTTCTTTTGCAGGGTATTCATTCACTGTACACAAGTAAAGAAGTGATAGGAAGGAAGAATTTGTTTCCAAGGAATGGAATACATCTGGCACTCTGGAAACAAATGTTTGTGCCAACAAGTAACTCAAGTAGTGAAGTACTCCTTATATCATTAAAGAACACTAAGAACAAGTGACAACCAACCACTCTCAGTGGTTATGTTACAGTGCTAAAAGAGGCAGAGGCTTCAGAAAGACAGTGAGTGGATGTCATCAGAATTAGTGCTGCACTAAAATGTGACTACCATAACTCTAAGGACAAGGCAGTATTCATAATCTCAAGACCACAGCAGGGTTGTGACAGTGAGGAAGAAACGTGTGTATTCAGGTAGCAGCTGTCGCTAGTCTTGGTTTACAACTGAAGATAAACAAGCGGGATAGTTCATTTATATGCTTTATTACACAGAGAGACATCAGAATGGATAGCAGCAGTACAAAATATAAACAAACTGATTAACTGACAGACTACACAAACATGCATGCTTACATCTCAACAACTTACTACAAAATGGCAGTCAGGCTCGCAGGTGCTCAGTATTTATACACTTGTGCAAGCCAACGGAAAGCTTTTTAAAGGTACACATACATACTGATTTACAGCAGTTGCAGGACCTAGTAGTTAAAGTAGGAAAACATGAGTTGGTGCTGATAATGGGGAGCCTAAATGCATATATCGGGAGACACAGAATAGGATATGAGGACTGCCTGGGTCCACATGGGTTGGGCAACATGAACAAAGGAGGAGAAGCCATTCTAGACTTCTATCTGGCAAACGGCTTTAATGTGGCCAAAACATGGTTTAGCAAGAGTCACAAGATCACATTTAGCAGTGGCCAACATGCAACTCAAGTATACTTCCTCTTAGTAAGGAAAAGGCAGTCAGTGAAACAGTCAGCCCACAGCATAAACCACCGTTTCCACAATCAACTGCAAGCAGTGGTCATAAAAGGCTCTAAGGTCACCAAAGATTATGCTGAAGACCTGGTATTGAAATACGGTACATAAGGAAAGCTGGTGGTGTAATGCAAAAGTCCAGGAAGTCATGAGAAGAAAGAAGCAAAAGAAAGCATGAGTGCAGGGAAAAGTGTGAGACAGAAAAAGATGGACCAGTCTTAGAAGAAATACTGGACAGCTAACAAAGAGAAAAATAATTGGTAGATAGCATTGGGCTGCAAGGCAAACACAGAAAGATAAAGAAAACAGTCATCACACACCCTTCATAGGGAATGTCAGCAACAACCTACTAACCAGTCCACAGGACATCAAAGGCGGATGGAAGGAGTACTCCCAGCAGATTCTAAATGAATAAAAAGTACAGTTGTGTAAGCTGAAATTACCATAACAGTAGATGTTCAAATGATCACCACTGCAATAGCGTCAGCTATGTGTGTTATATCTGCCACTTTTCAAATATTCAGGGCACCTTCCACTTGCCCAAACTATCTAGTACCTTGAGAGGAACTGACTAAAAGACAAGTTTGGATGCAAAGCCTTTCATGGCTTTCATGCCAGCAAAGAGAAGGAGACTGAATCCCGAAAGGACGATGCTAGGAATAACAAAAAATAAATGTCCACATCCACACCCACACCCTAGCGTAAAAACAAACTTAAAAAAAAAGGGGGGGGGGTGGAGGGAGGGAGCATCTATGCCAGCAGTATCAGTCAAACATCTACTGTTATGGCAAGTTCAACTTACACTACTGTACTATGTTCTTCATACTGTAGCAGTATTGCAGTAGCCTTAGCAATATGGGAAGATTACCACAACTAACTATATTTGGGAATAGGAAGAAGGGTCACGAGCTCTTGTAGAATAGTCCTAGCAAAACTTGATTTACACCTACACAAGCAATTAAGCTTATAGTGTTTTGTAAAAGTATGTAAATAGGACCAAGTGTCAGCTTCTAGAATACTTCTAGAATCCAGCCCTTTCCAAAAAGCCATAAATGAAGCCAAGGCCCTATTACAGTGGGCCTGACCCTAACTGCAATAGATTTGTCACAGTGAGTATAACAAAAGTTTAAGGCCTTAGACAATCAATAGTATGATTTGACACAGGCAGTCCCTTTTTACCTACACAAGAAATGAACAACTGATCTGAAGATCTGAAAGATTTACTTCTGTCAAGATACTACCAGAGTTGTCTGTGGGCATACAAGATATGGAGTATCCTTTCTCCCTCATTTTTAGGTTCAGAAAAGAAAAGAAAAAGGGGAGATGAATTGTTTAGCTTAAAGTAAATTCAGATACCATTTTAGGAATAAAAGATGGATTAGTTCTCAAAGAGATTCTAACCCTATAGAAAATAAGGTAGGGTTGATTCACCATAAGAGCTTGCAATTCAATTACTCTTCTTGGCAGAGGTCAGACCAATAAGTAAAATTGTTTTCCATGTTAAGAACTTCAAGTCAGCCAGACTAGCTGGTTCAAATGGAGCAAGTGTTATCTTCTCTAACACAAAATCAAGATCCCAAGGAGGGGCCACCAGTTTACTTGAAGATGTTTCATGCAAAACCCCATTTCAAGAAAAAATTGGCATTAAGACTGCCTTGAAAGAGGAGGATTCCTAGGTAGACATGTGAAATGGCCAATAAATGAACCTTTAAAGAGGAATAAGAAAGGCCATAGGATAGTAGCTCACAAATACTGTAAAATCAGACAACTAGCCCTGAATGGGTGCTGGTTATGTTGCCGGCACCAACTAGAAAACCTTTTACATTTGCTAAAATATGGTTTTCGACTTGCAGGCTTTCTTCTCCTCATTAGTACCTGCTGCAAATCCTCAGAAAACAGGTGCCTAAAAAGAATTATGACCTTATCATCCAGGTAGTCAACTGAAGATATCTGATGTAAGGGTGTATAAAACACCCCTGTTTCTTGTGTGAGTAGATCCATTCTGTGAGGAAGCTTGTGGTAATTGCCCTTGGTCATTTCCAAAATAAGTTAAAAAAAATGTTTGCCTGAGCCAGAATGGAGCTACTACAATGATACTGGGATATTCCTTCTGAATCTTCAGAAGTTCCTTGGATATTAGTGAAAAGGCATACAAGAACATTCCTGCCCACAGAAAAGGCATCAGTCTTCCAGACATCTGGCACAGCGTCCTCAAACAGAATCTCACCAGCTGGTTGTTCAGACAAGAGGCAAAGAGGTCTACCTGAGGAACTCCCCACAGATGGATCAAATCTTGGAAGACCCTCTGATCTAGTTTCCATTCAAGAGGGTCTGCCCTGGTCTTGGAGCAGCTTGTCTGCCACACAATTTTGCTCTGATGGAATATACAATGCCATGTGCAGTGAGACTCTCCTGTGCAACTATATCATACGCCAACATGGTTAGTCTGCAAATGGGGTACGACCTGCTCCCCCTGTACTTGCTGATGTATCACGACTGTGGTATTGTCTGTAACCACTTGAAAAGGTCTCAGAGACCAAAGATGGTTCAGAGTGTTGAGTGACTTGAGCAGGGCAAACATCTTCTTGATATTTATGTGCCTGCATCTCTCCTTGGTGTGCCACACCCCCTGCACTTTTATCCCTTGCAAAACTGTTTCCCAGGCAAAGTCCGAAGTGTCTGTGGTGAATGAATGCTTTGGAGTACGGATGGAGAAGGGGAGACTTAGATTTAAGGGTATCTGTCATCTCCACCAAAAAATTATTTTCTGACAAGCACAAGCAATGGGATCTAAAAATATGACAGATGCTGATGCTGGGACCAAAGAGATTTCAGATACCACTGTATCTTTCTCATGTGAAGTCTTGCCAGGGGTATTATGAGAATCATAGATGCCTTACTTCCCAAAATTCTGAGGTATCCCCTCACAGTGACTGAAGTCTGAGTGAAAAACCTTAGAAGCAGATCTAAATAAAAATCTATTTTTTCCTGGGAAGAAAAACTCTTTGAACTGATGTGTCTAGTTGACATCCCAGGAACACAATCCTGTGAGAGGGATTCAAGAACAACCTTCGAATGCTCACTTGGAATACCAGCTTGTGCAAGAGATCAAGAGACAGACTCCTGACATTTTAAAAAAGACTCTGCAAAGATATGCAAATTGTCTAAATATAGCAAAATGTGGATACCCTGTAGCATATAATGAGCTATAATAGAAGCTAGACACTTTAATAATGTTATCCAGACACACAAAACCTTAAGAAATACCTGAAGTCTGGATGCATAGGGATGCGATAAGCATCTTATAGGTCTAGTGTTACCTGGAAACTTGAAAGAGGAAGAAGAAATAACAGATTGTGAAGTGACATCATTTTGAATTTGGGCACTTAAACAGGTTTAAGAAAGAAAGATCCACAACTGGCATCCAAGCATTCTTTCATTGGCACTAGAACATCCCTGAATAAAACCCCATCCTCATCGGGTCTATATTATAACCTTGACCGATTAAAAAAGCAAACGCTCTTTAATTGACCCCTTAAAATCAAAAACACCAAATCCCAAACACACGGAACAGCGATTTGTTTCCCGGGGGGGGGGGCAAAGCCCCCACTTTATTTTGTGTTTTGATTTTTTATTTTTTTTGCAGAGCAGCGATTTTTTTCCCTGGAAAAAAATCGCTGTTCTGTGTGTTCGGGATTTAGTGATTTTGATTTTTAAGGGTCGATCAAAGAGCGTTCGCTCTTTTAATCGTTCAAGGTTATAATATAGACCCTCCTCATCTGGGAAGGAGGAACTGGTTCCATCACTCCTTAGGGTAGCATACAATGAAGAAGTGGGGGAAAATTAAACAGTCTGATCTGCAGGATGAGGAATAACTCCTGGAAAGGAGGAATTTCCTTCCACTGCTATCTGTAACTCTGTTGAGTGATTTTCATGACCCATTTGTCTGAAACAATCTGTTGCCAAACAGAAAAATGGAGATTCAGATTTTCTGAAAGAGAAGATGGGGCAGGGCGGGAGGGGGTCATAAGGTCTCTTGAAAAGTCATTCAACACTTACTGAATTTACCTTGGTTTTGGGAGGTTTGAGACTTCTTTTTTGGAACCCCCTTGCCTCTTCTTCAAAAATGCCTGTTTACCTGAATTCTGTTGAGACTGTTTATTCTGTTTTTTTGACAAAACTGGATGAGGAGAAAGAAAATCCCTTGGACAATTTACTGAAAGATCTTGGAGATTCCCTCCATCAACTTTGTCCCTTTCATCACGTTCTGATCACCTCTGCAGCAGACGGGCCAAACACAAAATGCCTTATTTTAAATCATTTGGGACGTTCAGAGAATGCAGCCAAACACACCTCCTTAAAACAGTACCAGTGGCCACAGCCCTGGAAGAAGTATCAACAGAATCTTATATACATACACACTGCAAACAAAAAGTAGTGACCTGTGCAATAGATGAAACCAAGTTATTTAAAGCAGTTTTTTTCTTCACAAGAAGAAACTGTAGATAAAACATTCCAGATACTTTCACAATATGTCAGAACAAACTAACTTATGAGCCTGATCATTGAATTTTTTTGAAAATCAAAGCTGTAGAAGTATACACCTTTTCCCCATATCTGTCAATTTCCCCATTCTTATTAGAAATAGTAGAATTAGTATCAATTAAGTGCTTAGCAGCACTGGAGTCAACTAAGACTATAGCTGTTTCATTAAGTTTAGGAATAGTTTATAAACATTCAAAAGACTGAGGAACTTTATGCATTCTATCTGCCTTTTTAGGGACAGCTGGCTGACCATAAGGAAAACTGCAGGCGGTAAGACACACATCCTCTAAATCTCAGGAGAAATGGGTGTAGGTTCTAGAAAAATCCTTCTTTAACAACTCATTTTTTCTGACACAGTGAGAAACCTCAGTGTTCTCCCACTGAAAACACTGGGATATTATAGCAACAGATTCAGGGAAAGAGAAACCCTTAAAGGAAGAACCAGAAACTAAGCTCTGCTCTGGGTCTGAATCAGAAATCTCAGGACAAAATCCTGAATTCATCCTTGCATCTTCCTGTTCAGATTCAGAATCTTAAATCTCTTCAGGAAAAGAGGCATCCCTCTCTCTTTCTTTACCAGAAACCACTCTACAAGAAGGATCAAAGCCTGAATTAAATCCTAGGCAAGTCCCAGTAAACTATTCCCAGCTAAAGAAATGTAAGGAGTACACATATTTGGTTTTCTGTTTCTTTTTGACAGGAAAACTGGGGCCAACCATGTTACTAATGGTAGCCGCTGCTTCCCCAGGGATGGGCATACCATTCTGACAACATGGACATCCTTCCTGTTCCCACTCCTAGGACTGACAAGAGTGGCTCTCCCTTGCCCACTGAGGGGACTCCAACAAGCTTCAACACTGATTCTTGCTTTTTTTTTTTTTCCTTGTAACATACTTTTTTCTTGACTGATAATTTGGTCTCTTTTGTAACTGTTTTCTATTGCTGTTTAATAAAATGGATTACTCCAACAGCTGGAGAGGACATGGCTAACCCCTGGTCCATAATGGCTGTAGGTGCTACACAAGAGGGATTAAAGGATAAAATATGAACAACCTGTACAACAAATGGCCACAGCAGAGTCACCCATCTGCAGCTGAGGTGAATTGCTAGCATGCTGTGGTGGCAAAGGCTGTTTGCTTAACTGTTTCTTTTTGTGACTGGAAAAAGGACCGACCAATAATCTGTTTCATGGTCAAGCCAAAAATGGTGCCCCATTCTCAGGGAAGACAAGCAGCAAATGCTGGTAAAACTATCAGTCTACAGACATTACTTTTTTGACAAAAAACACAGTAAAATGCACTTTTAAACACTACTGCAGCCCCACAATAAAAAACTGAACACAATTTCTTCACAGAAAATATGTTAGCAGTTAGTTTACACTACTTTAAAACTAAAAAAAAAAAAAAAAAAAAGAGTGCTATGTTTAAAAGTGTGTTACAGTCTCGAGACAGTCAGTTAAAACACAACACTCTTAGCAATAAAATAACTTTTGTGAAGAAGAAAATAATAGAACATCAATAAATATAAGACAATGGAAGTTTTTTTCCCCAAAGGGAACTTATCTGCCTAGCAAAGCAAAGCATAAGCTAGCCATAAATCCTCAAAAGCCTCAGATGAACATATTCTTTGGCGACTGGAAAGCTCTATAGGGCTTCACACCCATACTTCTTTTAGTCCGCTCATCTCGAAATGCTTAACAGCTTGGTTGCATGGAATATGTCCTGAAGCCTTAGAAGCTGGTCAGCTGTTATATCCTTGGCAGGATGTAACCTATATAGCTAAGGCTACTGCAGCAATGATCAATATGAAGAACATCCCCACAGAAGCTGTATTTTCCCAGACATAGCCTACAATGAAAGATGAGGAGTTCAGATATGATCAAGACATTGGGTGACTTAGGAGAAGTACATCCTGAGGGAAGTCACAGCAGTATCACAGATGACTGGAAAATAAGCATACTAGTGCTGGTGTACAAAAACAGAGGGGACATTCACAACTGTGGGCAGTATGGTCGTATCAATCGCCTGTCACATTGCATGAAAATTCTGGGGAGGGTGAATGATACACGAATACAAAAAGCAGTAGAAAGTAAGATGGGAGTCGAGGGGTTTGGATTCAGACCAAGATATAGCATTACCAATCCAATGTTTGCAGTAAGGCAAATTGTTGAGAAGAAGTTAGACATGAGCAAAGAGTCCAACTGGACAATCTAAGACTTGCAGAAAGCATAAGACAGGCTCCCAAGAAAGCTAATCTGGGCAGAGCAGTCCTGCAATGATTTGAAGTCCCAGAAACATTGGCAGAATTAGTGTAGGCCAGGTGCAAGGACTCAATGACACAAGTATGAACAATGTTTGGACTCTCAGACTCCCAGTGGGAGTGTCTGTGCATCAAGGTTCACCCATGAGCCCAGTGCTGTTCATACTGGTGATGGACCACACTAGCAAACAAGTCGGAGGAGACATATCAACAAAGTTCCTGTATGCAGACCATGTGACACATGTGACACTACATGCAAACTCTGAACAAGAACTTCAGCAAACGATGGAGGAATGCAATGTAAAAGCGAAGGCACACAAGATGAAACAGACAGTTTTAATGGTAGCAAATGGGGAAATCAGAAGAAGCTGAGAACTGAGATAGAAGGAAAAATAGTGGAACAAGTTAACAGCTTCAAGTACCTGGGAGGGGTGGTAGACATGGAGGAGAAGGGAAGTCTGACTGAGGAGTTCAAAACTAGAATCAGTGGGACTGCAAGCAAATGCCAAAGACTGTCGGGGTACTGTATGGCACAAGACTGCCAAAGAAGTTGAAAAGTAAGGTACACAATAGTGGGGCGACCAATACTACTTTATGGCACAGAAATAAGAGCAGGGAAGGCAGAGCAGTTGAGGAAGTTAGAGGTGAAGGTGAAGTAACTCACAGGTGGTTTGAAGCACACTGTAGGACAGATGAAGAAATCGGCTCCCTATTATGCTGTCACAGATGCAGGTTGTCAAATGCGACTTTGTCGAACTGAAAAGCGTAAAAAGGCAAAATAGCGAAGTGGCTTTTCAGTGAATTCTTTCCCTGGGAAAGAATTTGCTTGGCCGCTTTTGGCACTGTAGTGCGACCTCGGAGTTGGTATATTTAAGTAGGGAGGGTGTGGGGTGCAAAGCCCCCCACATTATGTAATGTTTTACAGTTTTTTTTTTTTTTTTTTTCGGGGCAGTGATTTTTTTCCCTTGGAAAAAAATCGCTGTTCTGAGGTTTTGACGTTGTAAGCTTTCGCTTACATGGGGTCAATTATGTGTCGTTCACTCTTCTATGCATGCAATATCAAAATACAGACCCAAGAAATCAGGACATCATAGCAGAAGCCAAAGTAGCTTCAATTACAGAGGAGATCAAGGAGAACAGATTATGGTGGTTTGGGCAAATGTGCAGGAAAGCAGACAACAACTTAGTGAAAAAGATTTGACACAGACAAGAAGAATCTAAGAGGAAATTAAGGTGTCCAGCAGATGAATGGATTGTGTGTGAGAGAAAACTTGCAACAATCAAGCATGACTGTCAGGGATGGTAGGAGAGTGGCACTGAATCAAGCGAGATGGCAACATTTGATGCGATACCCCAACCCAGTGTAGAAAATGGGAAAAATAAGGTTGGTGACGATAATGTTGATGACTTGAAAATGCTTTAAAAGCTTACAACAAAAGAAAAAAATAGATTTGAACATACTTTCAAGTAAATGAGGAAAGCTTTTTAGGAAAACAGAAGAGTTGTGTGAAAGGAAACTAGCTTTAAATTCAAAGGATAACAATAAAATATTGTATGCTTTTATGATTTTGACAACATGAAGAAATTTATCACTAAATAATAATTGCTACTATTACCTCTGACATCAAGGAAATAGTAAATACATGTAACCACATCCTTCCACATTCCACTTTTTTGTTTTAGAAAACCCTTTCATCCAGGTATGTACCAGTACTGTGGGAGACGGCTACAGCTTTCTTCTTTTTAACGACAGTACTGTTTATCTTTCAGTGAATTATACGCCCATAAGTCTAATTAGCATTTTTGATGAGTTTGTTGTAAAATGTATTCAGTTAAGATGCTCAGTAACTGTCAATATTTTCCATATTACAACAAATGAAGTGGCACTCTTGTTGAAATTTTTAACACTGTTCCTCATCATGAAATTATTCTAGAATTAAAACACTGAAGATGAGACCATGCAGTTTATTATGGATTAATTACTTGGTTTTAGATGACCTGTACATTGCCACTCTGACTGGAGAATGAACATTCTCCAGCAGGGTGGTAATGTACAGGTAATGACTACTTAAAAACTTCACAGCAGCATATTATGCTACAGTGTAGGTCAGACTGTAAAAATAACTTAACAGCCACCATTAATTTATGTTTGTTAAGCAGTTCATTTGCTGTTTAGTGAGGGTAAAATTAAAACAAATGGATAATTAAAAAAAAAATAGAACTGTGTGTGTGTATATTTACTATTATAATTATGAAAATTAAAATAATTTGTTAATTAAATGTCAAAATGTATCGCTGAAAGTATGTGTTTCTGACTGTTAGAAATGTCGAAAATTGTCAGTAATTGTCGAAAAAGCCGAATGCAACATTTTACAGCAAATACCGAATATGCTACCTTTGCCGTTATTTCCAAAGTAAATAGTAGTGCCGTGACATCCAAAAGTAGAGTGTACTGCAATCCACCATCAATGTAACATGTAGAACAGTTGCAAAAACATAATTTACACAATACACGGTGACAAACTGTAATAGCCCAATTTCCAATGTGAGAAAGTGTTCCCTGAAGTCATGTACTTAAGCAGAAGCAGTTTGATCATTTTTACACATATAATGATAAATGTAGTAAGCAACTGTTTCACCATTAGTAAGTTAATGTTACAGTATTAAAAGGAGCAATGATGTGCCATTAATTGAACAAATCCCAGTGGTGTAAATTCATCACATTTAGATAGTAAACATTGTAACATGTCTTCCTTATCGGTGAGTCTATGCTTTTTAGGAGAGGATGGGACATAGCTGAGTCTATGCTTTTTAGGAGAGGATGGGACATAGCATAACAATTTGTTTTTAAAAGTCCTCCAAGTGAATCTGTTTGAGACAAACGGCATGTAAAACATCCATAACGTTCTCTTTTATCAAGTAAATTCCTTAACCAGCGATGCCAACCTTCCACTGCATTCTGACTCCTAGGGTACCCCAGAGTACAAGTATCTGCCTGATTCCAAAAAGACATGTCAAATAGTGGTGGTTGCCTTTCAGAAGTACAACTCATACCATACTGACGAGGATGACCTAAGATGTAGTTATTTGTAAACAAAACTCACATAATGGTGCACCTCTTTCACCTAAACCTTCTTGAATAGAACTTAAGGTTTCCATAACATATTCTGTACGTATAAATGCCAACACAGGAATCTGCTTGCATAGCAAGGCAAACTGGGTGTCATTACCATACAATGATGCAAGATTAAGCTTCTGAATTTGCTTCCACAAAATCTGGGAAAAATGGAACCAGCAACCCTTAGAAGTACTATGAGGGAGGTGCTTCATTATACTTTTCACAGCTCCTTTTCAAAATCACTAAGGACCATGTTAGATTTTAACTGCAGTTCAAACCATACATCTCAACTGTACTGAATTTCTCATTTTTTACTGGTTTTGAGGTGCAAATAATGGGGTACCACGATTCCCGAGTGGCACCCCTTAATTTCTGGATTTCCAGGCTTTTAAAAAAATTTTTTTTTGTTTTTCAACTGACATCATCACGTGCAGAGGTGTGCGCAATGACGTCAGCTCCATAAACAGCCTGCCAGCCTGTCGGAATTGAGGGAATCACTTTCTGGACCATAGTGTGCGTGTGTGCAGTTCCCCTGCTGCTTAAAGCAGCATTTGAATGCTGTGGTTACTGTTCAAACTGTGCAGCAGTTCCCCAGCTGCTTAAAGCAGCATTTCAATTCTGCGATTAGTTTACTGCTCGAACTGTGCAGTCTTTTACTTTAATGGGGGCCGGGAATGGACTTAGAAGCAATGGCCAGCCAGCTGCAGGAACATAGCATTTGAATTCCACCGTTACTGCTCGGCTCGAATCAAACTACGAGTGTGCACACCACAGTCTTTACTTTAACTGTGCACTTGGTAGCAACAGCCACATGAATAATCAGCATTCCCAGTAAGACAAACTGTGCAGCAGCTGCAGGAACATTTTTACTTACATTTTTTGCAGGAAATTTTTTACTTAGATTATAACAGCCAATTTTACAACCACAGCATTCACAGAAAGAATAAGCTTTGCGTTTCACTTAACAGCGTTTTCATTATTTTTGTGTAATAGCTTGCATTTCCCTTGATTGTACTTGCATGTGTACACGTACGCTTCGTTTGTGTTACTTTACACTACTGATTGGCAGGCAGGAACAAGATGTGTGTGCATTTGAATGCAATATGCTTTTCATTTCCGCATTTGTTACTTTACAGACAGCCAGCTTTCATTGTTGCAGTACTTATTTTGCGTTTACAGCCAGGTCATGGTGTTTTGGGGTTTTCCTTCAGATTGACGAGTACTATGTGGGACCCGTGCCTCCCAAACAGGTGACATTTGCGAAGATGAACGACAATATCAGAGAGAAGTTTCCAACCGACATGTGCAAAAAGTATGGGGATGTGGAAGAAGTGGAGATACTGTACAATCCCAAAAATAAGAAGCACCTTGGAACTGCCAAAGTCATCTTTCCCACAGTGAAAGGAGCCAAGAAAGCAGTACAGCATCTTCATAATACTTCTGTTAAGGGCAACAAGATACATGTGATATCGGATACAAAAAGTAGGCAACTCGTCCAGACCTTTAGGTGTATGTCTCGTGGGCCCTTGCTTTTGGTTTGTGATTTGTAGTTTTAAAGGGTCAGGTTGTAATCCTAATTTGCATATCACTCTTATTTACTTGCCCCATGTAAGTCACGTCACGTGCAGGCTGGTGTCTGTTGCTAGGAGACAGGAATTAAGTAATTTGTAAAATACTGCTATTGTCTTGTCAGTTTCTTTGACTTTTTTTTAACGTAATTTTATTTTGTAAACAGATTATGATATTTACCAAATTTGTATAATAATCTGTTACTTGGTTAGAGGGGTTGGACATTTTTCGGGTTTTGGTCATAACATAGAAGATGCGAATTTTTAATGACAACTTTAACAGTTTTATCGCTTGCATACGTGTCAGTAAACTAGTTCGCAAAAGTCAGAATTGCAGAACATTTACAGAGATTGGAGTTTGAAGAAAACAATGAACTGCATTAAATATTTCTAGTGCAAGATATTTGTAAATTGTCTAGTCATGTGGAAACAAGTGTGGACAGTGAGGTATCTGGTTTTAAAGAAACAGTAACGTGCTCTTGTGTGTTTTTGTCAGTGATCATACTTTTGGAAAGGATTTGTAGTACTTCTAAACAATTTATTTTAGAATAGATTCACATGACGTTTTGAGCTGAATTAAGTATTGTGAAAAAAAACTTTAAAAGGTGTTCATTAACTAAATGTACATACTATTATTTAAGTCTTGAGTCTTATGTCTGTAGTGAATTACGCTTTAAAATCTGGTTACATGTTTTAGGTGTACGCCAATTATTTTTTTATTTGCCTTTATTTACAAGAACTGATATTTTTAACTGTCAAGATAGAAAGATTTAACTTGCTTTGGAATACAGGGAATGTGAAATTAGGCTTGGAATGCTTTATTAAAGTGTGGCTGTCATCTTGTTAATATGTGCATTAGTTTAATTATCAGGGCATTCTACAGCAACATGAAACAGAAATTCATACAATAGGGTGAAGGGTGTACTAGGCTTGTTAGGCATCCCCATGTTATTACTGGCTTAAGAGATGTCATTTCAGGGTGCCACTGAAATGGGAAAGTGCACTCAAAAATTCACATTCCATTTCAGCGCAAAGTGTTTGTGGTGGGGTATTGCTTCAGTCTCTGTTTACACAAGGGGCTCTAGAGGCATGAGCTTTTTTCTCTCCCTGCCCTGGCCTCATTGTCATTGCATCATTTCTTTGCTTTTTTAAGGCGGGTCATTTCCATATTTACTTGATAGCGCTTACTGTTTTAAGTTTACAAATGTTTGGCTATGTTTAAAGCAGGGGAGATTATTACTGGTTGTTTGGGGAATGCTTTCTCCACAGAAGGCAGGGTACTTTCCACTAATGAACATATGTGAAGCTTTATTTGGCTTATGAATATGCATGTGACATCACATGGCCAAGTGGATTGGAATCTTTTAACTTTTTACCTGAAGCTGTTATCCAGTGCTTCATAATGTTGATTATTGTAGAAAATCATTGGAAGAGCAATACAGTCGATTTGTTTATGTAATGAATTTATTTGGTAGAAAGAATTTCATTAACTACATTGCAGATGCTTGTCTTTGGAAAGATCCTTTTCTGATATGTTATGATCTATGGCACAGTAACACAAATGTGTTCTTTAAATTATGTAATTTTTGGTAGCCACCCCATTTAGTTGTTGAACACTTCAAATGAAATACTGTAAAGCTCTCTAGTGGCCACAGGTAACTGTATTCAGTTTCAATTCCCAATAGTATCACATCATTAGCTGGTGTCCAGCTTATTCATGTACTTATGTAAGTCCTAGGAGGGGTTAACCGCTTTCAGAAAATCATTACTAAAAGTATCACTTACAAAAATAAAAATGTCATAATTTTAAGAGAAAAAGAGCACTTACACTGTTTTGCATACTGAAAACTGCATGACTTGATTAAGCTACACATCATTTTTGTTTTTATTGTAGGGCTTCATAAAATAGTGCATGTCTGTGAGAATGGCTATAATTGGGAACTTGGGAGCCATATCATCACACTTCGCTGAAAGGGAAAGGTTGTGTGAAAAGTTGTGTATTGCACTGTTGTAGCATTTCAGTGTATTTTTTTGGGATGGCCAAAGGCATATTAAAGTGTTTTCCAACTTTAAAATTGTTATATAAAAATTTTGTTATCTGTTGTTCAGTTTGCGCTTGAAAGTTGGTACCCCAAAATTCCATTGAAGTGGGTGGGGTCAGAGGCGGCTTGTGCTATTGGACTGCAGCCCCCCCCCCAGCTATAAAACATGAAAATAAAACAAAAATAAAATAAAATAACAAGAATGAAAAAATAAAAATCAACCATGAGTCCCAGAACATAGTGCATATGCACTCATGGCATTTCTCGATATTCGGACTGCAGGTGAACCAGTCTGGAGCATGCGCACAGAATCCAGACAGTCTCCACCAGCAGTCCGGATTACGAAGGCAACATGCAAGTCCAAATTTCCAACTTGGGGCTGGTGTGTGTGTGTGTGTGTGTGTGTGTGTGTGTGTGTGTGTGTGTGTGTGTGTGTAAAATGCCCCAGTTGCTAAATGGTGGTGGGTAGAGAATAAGGCTTTAACCCTGTACCTCGGGCCCAAGTGGCAAGAGCCTGAATTCCCTACCCACCACCATTTGTAAAAAATGTTCAGATTTTTGCCTCATATTTGTTCTGTTCCTCATAAAATCTGTGGTTTCTGCATTTTTGTTTCTTAACACAGCCAATGGTGCAGTGGTAGCATTGTTGCCTGACAGCTACAGGTTGTCTGGTTTGATTCTTGGCTGGGGTGCCTTCTGTGTGGAATCTGCATGCCCTCCCTGTGTTTGTGTGGGTTTGCTCTGGTGTCCTCGATGGATATTTGAAATTCGTCCCTATTTTTGGGACTGTATTCCTCCATTATTGGCTTCGTCCAGGTTTTTTGTGCCAAGGTTGAGAGCTATGGTGATAACTGAACTCAATGAATATGTTTGGGGGCTGTATTCCCCCATTATTGGCTTTGTTCAGTTGTTTTGTGCTAAGATGTTGACAGCTATGGTGAGAACTGAATTCACTAAATGGTAGCCATTTAAGTTTCAGTCTTCCTTTCTTTCATAAAACAGATGATATGGCAGAGTGGTATGTTGCTCTGACTGTTTTGCACAGGGTCCTGGGTTCAATACTTGGCAGTGAAATGTATGGTGGCAACACAGCATTTTATTCTAACAACTTTCTAACATTATACAAGCAATGTTTAAAATGTGTCCCTGTTTTTTGGTGTTTTGCCCCCCTCCCCCTAAATTTTGGCCTTTTCCAGATTTCTTGTGCTGCAAAGTTCAGAGATACATCTGAGTGTCAAGTAGATTTTACAAGAAGCTGAGAGCTGCAGGGGAACAAAAGTTTAGTGCTGCTTATGCCGAGTCTGCTTACATTGTTAATAGCACAATAGGCAGTGTACTTGCTTTTGATGCAGAAGGCTGTGGGTTCTACTCCCACAGCAGGTAGATGCATTGCTGATACTGTACTGTATTGCAAAGGGGGTGGACGCTGCAGTCCTTTTTGGTGAAGATACCTAGTAACTATGAACCTGTTATCAGTTTGCCATCCATTCCCTATTGCAATATTACTAGCTTATCATTTTTTTTATGCAGCTTAGGCAATTTATTCCTCAAGGGCAACAGGCACATTTGTAGATGAAACAATGAAATATAAAGTTGTTTGCTAGCAGCAACCTCTTCATTAGTTACAGATTTCTTTAATGTGGAACTATTTAGATGACTTTTACTTCTTCAGAGATTGTGCATATTTAATGATATTGGTGGACTTTAGAAATTGGAGTAGACTTTTATGATAGAAATGTTCTGAATTGGGCTGTTTTGTCATTATTGGTGCATGCATTTTGTTTCATTGTTTGCTGGAAAAATGCTCAAAAACAAATTTAAAATGCCCTCTAACAACTGTACTATATTGTACAAGGAATATAATTGTATACAATCAGGAAGGTGTATCAAAGACCATGTGTATGTTTCATGTGCAAGGGGCCTATGATTTGAAAATAGCCCAAAGTTAATCTTTATCTGCCACTGGCAAAATGTATTTTCTTTGAATGTGGGTTTCAATGCTGTTTCAATGAATGTGAGTTTCAAGGGCAGAGAAGTTTTAATGCTAAGTCTGTTTTCATTGTGAGATTGCATTGCTTTATTTAGCGATGTCTTAGTGTTTGTGCTGTAAAATGTAAAATAAAACTTTCAAATGAAGTCCAAATTACCATAGAAGTAAAGCAGTATGCACATTAGTGTTTATGGTAAATGGGGTGAAATAGCCAAGTAATGGTTCATTGGAATGGCTGCAGGGGGAAGGCTCCATTCGACCATGATTTTGTGAGGGGGAATGGCGGCAAACTCAAAGACAGCCTGGCTGAACTATACCTCTCAATTGTCCAGATTTTCACAGAACAAATAGATTTTTGCTTCTTATTTCTGGCTTGTTCCTCTCAAAATGTGTGGTTTTCTGACAAATAATTTATGAATTAAGTCACTAAATAATGACAGACACTGAGTTTCAGACTTCATAACCTTCAGAAAAATGCATGCTAAAGCAAGACCTGTTATTCTATCAATTGTCTCAGTTTATACAACAATTTATAATGCTGTTTATATGTTCCCTCAGTACATTTGGCCTTGTTCAGATTTCCTGCATTAACAGGTTGAGAGATACATGCAAATAAATTGCTTTATCGAATTAGGCATATCCAAACCTGTCAACTGTCCCTGATTTTGGCTCAAAATGTTGCTCTTCCCCTAATAATCCCACCACAAAATGGCAATTTTGGAAGAAAATGTGGAGGGCTTACAATTAAGAAATAACTAATAATTAGAGTTATAGATTACTTTTATTTCAGAAATGCATGTAGATTCTTTTATTTTGTCAGCTGCTCAAGTTAGCAGTACTAATATTAAAAAAGTGTCCCTCCTTTGACAGGTTCCCAGCTGTATTGTGTGGCTATTTTATATTTTTGCATCATATGTTTGGTCCATTTTTCATAAAATTGTGTTTTTTTGGCAAATTAGTGGCAAATCATTAAAGACTGAAGTTAGAAAATAATGACTGACATTTGAGTTTCAGATTTCATACCTTTCAGAAAATTCATACTGATGCAAGACCTACTATTCTATTATCTTTCTAAATTTATAAGAGCAATATTTAAAAATTGTTGGGCCTTTGTCCCACTTCTATGTATGGCTCTGTCCATACTTCTTGTTCTGAAGTTGAGAGGTATGACAAATGTGTCAGGGCCATCACAGTCAGCCAGACACATTTCAAATTGTGACATACTTGTTGCACCCCACTCCCCCATGTAGTGACTCCGGATGTGTCCAAGCAAGGCAAGGAGCAGTTATGCAGTGTAAATGTGCAGAGTATCCCCCCACCCAAGGCAGACACAAGTGCTACTTTTATTCTGTCTTGATTTTGCAGAATGTTCTGGTTTCTGTCATATTTCTAAACTGTTGATTTATGCTTATTATTACTCAGAAAGTGCCTGTTGTTCTGTGTTTAAGTAGCAATGCTTTAATGACCATCGGGTAAGCATGTCTGAGATTGTAAGATGCAAGTAAGCTTTAATAAGCATACTGTTAAAGAATTGTCAACATTGAAAGCCTTTCTGTTGTTGCCATGCAGATAATACTTACATAACTATATAATGTATAAGCCTTGGGTATTAAAGTGCATATGACAATATTTGTAAAAAAGGACAGGATTACATTATTTTAAGAAGCTCATTACATTTGTTGGAGACTTGCAGTCATCTTTGCAGGCTTTACCTGTAAACCAAACAGAATGCCAATCTATCATGTGTGGTCCATTACCTGTACAGTAATCCTTTAAGCAATGTATCTTGAGCTTGTTTCTTGTTTGCTTTTCATTTTTTACTTTGATCATATTTTCTCCATGAAATAAGTAGATAGTTGTTGTCAGGCAGCAGGTCTTTTTTGGATAAGAAACATTTTTACAAGTGGGGGTATCACAGAGATTGCTACTTTCAGCATGTTACTTGGTACTTTAATAAAGCTGAATATAAATTATAATTAGAACTGCATTGCAAGAAGAAGTGGTTTGAGTGGAGTGCTGCTTGTTTGTCTTATACTTGATTTTGACTGACATTCCAGTAATGTATTTAAAAAGTAATTTATTTTTTCATGCCTCACAACCTTTTTGTTTCCATCTAGATATTAAGTAAGCTGTCATGCAGCCAATGCACTGAAATATTTTTTTCTTCTACACTTCATTTTGTCTTGATTGGACTCATAATGATGGTTTGGCACCCAGGGCAGTGTATTTAATTAAAGTTACAGTTTTTGTGGTTTTGAACATAGCTCCTCCCCTTTCTAGTTGGCCGCACCCTTTCCCATTGACCCCACCCATTCAGCTGTCTCCTGCAGCCCCCCCTTTGATTTTTTGCACCCCAATTTTATAATTAAAAATGTTGCCAGAAATCAATTCTTTAGAGCCTCAAGACTGAATGTGAAGAATGATGAGTATGAACAGCAAAGAAAGAGAACAGAATTAGAATTGTTAGAGAGAGGTTATGAGATGAGTATGATTAAGAACAATTCTTCAACGGTTGATTTTATGAGAGGCACTAGTGCTAAACCTTACTTCTCAGAGAGAGTCACTGGTGGCAGATGTTTGATGAATAAAAACTAAGGATGCCTCTTAGTTATACTAGGGATGTTAGTATGTATACTGAGATTATAAATGAACACTGGAACATTTTAATCACAGATGACCAAATTAAGGATATAGTAGGTACAAGACCACAATTTTCATTTAAGAATAAAAGGTCTCTTAGGAATAGATTATGTAATAGCAAACAAATAAATTACACAGTATTAGATCCAGGCACAAAACCATGTGGTAAATGTAGGCACTGTGGTTTTATCTGTAAGAACTGTACATTTAAACATCCAGACACTAGTGAGACTTTTTATATTAAGGTAGATGCTACTTGTGATACTTCACATGTTGTTTACCTTGCAAGCTGTTCTCTGTGTAATAAATTTTATGTAGGCAAAACTGAATGTACTTTGAAAGAGAGAATTAGGGAACATTTATATCACATAAAGAGAAGAAGTGATATTAATGCTCTTGCTAAACATGTTATTAACACAGATGAACAACACATTTTTAAGTTTTTAGTGTTAGGTATAACTCACACTAGTATAAGAAGAGGGAATATTAGGCATAGAACAGAAGAACTTGAAGCAAATTGGATTGTAAGAGTTAGAGGTAATCATGGGCATGGTCTTAATGACTGTGTACCCATTAAACCAGTTCTCTATAGGAGACCTCTTCGTAAATAAGTATACACAAGTATAAATATGCATACTTTTTATATTATTGTATTAAATAATTGATCATCTGTTTTAGTAATTTATATATTTTTTACATTTTATTGTTTATTAAATTTGTATATAACATTATTATTGTTTAGTTTATTATGTATGTATTGCTTTAAATTTTGTGATCATGTGATCATTTATAGGTATAAAGATGGTGTTTTTGTAGTTTTTTTGAACACCTGATGAAGCTATAAGTGAAAGCGCTTGTGTGACTATTAAAGCTGAGCTGCAAACAGAAACTTAGATATAATTTTTTCTTTCATTTTCCCAGCTTGTGAACTTTCGTATATGTGGATACTGGAGCCATACCTTTGCTATTTTGGTTTGCTTTTGGATATATTTCTTCCTTGCAAAGATATTTGGTATATGTTTGGTGTTTTTGTTTTTTATATTAGATTATATGACTATGTCTTATATTTTAAAAAAGAGGATATGCCAACAAGATTATGATTTTTTTTATTTACAAAGGAAGGCTTCTTTAAACATTTACATTAAAAATCTCATTTTATTAATACCCAACTCTTTAGCCAGTCCTGTGATAGTTTATTATTACAATATTAAAGTTGGGGTCTGACAAAGCATATCACTAACATGCTACTGTGTTGGTTAAGTTTTCTTCTGCTATTTATCCAATAAGTATTTGCGAATATAACAAATACTAAATGTAAATGCAATGTTCTCTTCAAATTAGCTGTAATATGTTTAACGGCTACAGATGTGCTATACATATTTGTGTTTAATAAGGCTGTTTGATTATAATACTTACACCAGTCCTCTACAGATGATTATTAAGCTTTTTTATCATTTTATAACACTAATTTTATGGTCAAATATGTTTAAATTGTCTTCCATGGAAATACTTTCACACATTCAACTGAACACTATATTCTGTGTCATCTATTATGTTCACATGGTTAATTCTATTAATGTTACCATTTGTTTCCCCCACAGAATACATTGAGGAAATTTTATTTCTTCACTAATTATTTTAAAGACATTGGGCTAGATTCCAAAAGAGTTGCTCTCAGTGTAAGTAACTTACACGTGTGTAAGCCTGTCCTGATTCCAAAAGGCCTGTTCTCGGTGTAAGTGACTTACTCCTTCAGTATAAGGCATGTCTATAAATAGACAAACCAGGAGTCATTCCAAAAGACCTGCTCTCAGTGTAAGTGACTTACTCACTTACATTGAGAGGTAGTCTTTTAGAATTGGACCCATTACAATGTACCATCAGGCTACTAGTTATACATCATTTTACTTCATGTCCACACTACAGTTCTTATAACCAATGTTAAGCATCAGTAGAGTTTGGAAAAATCTTCTCCTAAAACTTTTCAGTTTTTATAGAACAGATATGAAATTGCTTGGGAACCTTCCCAAATGTTATGATTTGCTGTTTATTTGTTTACATCTTTTAACTGGGAATGTTCAGCTGAGAAGGCCTATTTTATGTAGAGCAATTCTCAGCTTATGCCAAATAATGGCATACAAAGACTATTGGTAAATCACGACTATAAAAGGGTACATAAATAAGGAGCATACATATACAAAGGAATAACTGTGTTAGAAAAATATTAAATGGCAGAAATTCAATGCACAGCAAAGCTCACTGATACAAGACTTTGAAAATAAAAACACTTTTAGGAGTAAATAACAGAATCAAACTCTGCACCTTATGCATATGAAGTGAAGACTAACCACTATGCCAAACCTGCCTAAAATAAGTTTTATCTGGATTTGAACCCTGGATCACCTGTGTTCTATCTTTAAAGTTAGTGCACTTGTACCTTGTGCCACTGAGACAGCAGCATCAGTGTACAACACCATCAAATGTACATGTCAAAAATGTTTTATAGGTACAATACAGGAAAATTACATAATATGATGGACAGGGTAAAAAAGAAACAACACAGTAATGGTTGTTGTTGTGTCTTTCGGCTTTTCCCAGTTAGGGGTCGCCACAGCGTAACTTCGGTCCGCTAATGATTGTAACCTGTAAAATAATCACTGTAATAGGTTCATAGGTATACACTAAGCTAACGATCACCAGGGTCTTTATAAGCCTAGCCGTGTAACCCAACCCAAATGTGTCCCTATGTATCATGGGAGTTTATGAGGGGTATGTTAGGAAGTTTAGAAAGCTTGTTGGGGGAGTGTTAGTTTGGGCATAGTTATTCTCTGCCTCTGTCTATCAGAGATATGGGGCCAGACCTATGGTGAATTTCTGATTTCTCATCCATTAGTCAAAGTTATACTTAAAAAGGGTTAGGAATGGAAACTGGTGCACATGGATGTAAAATGGTTCACATGGATTGGAGCCTGTTTAAGAGCACAGGGATCCTTTGAGATATCTGTCTCACCAACTCATCTTATTTATGTCACAAGCAAACTTTAAATCCTTGGATATAATGGCTCTGATGCTGTTTATTTTGTGGATGTGCAAAAAGTCCATCAGAGCTGGATCTGAGGATGCCTGGTATGCCAGCCACAGATCACCTTTTGGTAACCTGTAGAGGATGAGTATACAGATATGGCTTTAAGGCGGTCCATATAGGACAATGTGTTTATACCCTGGATTCTCCTGGTAAGGAACCTTTGTTGGTGTTCCAACTGCTGCATATGTCTGGTCAGGTACATGCTGAAGGGGGCATTATATTCAATGATGGGTCTAAGGGCAGAGGAAAGGGGCACTATGACTAATTTAGACCCGAATGCCATATCCTTACTTATAAGCTGGGTGACACAGAATGATTTTTTTAATACACTGACCATATGATGGTCGAAGACCAGATTGCTTTCTATATACGACACCAGATCCCTGACTACCATGTCAACTCTTAGGGATGTCTTATCAATGGAGTAATTCATCTGGGTGGCAGTTGTCCCAAAAAGGCAGTATAATGCATTTCTTGGCACTCAGTTTTAATCTGTGACTTTGGCACCAGTCATTTGTCTGTGCTAGAACCTCGTGTAAGATGTCTGTGTTGGGGGAATCTATGATAGTTCAGAATTTGCAGTCTTCCAAGAACTTGGTCAGCCAAACACCCTTCACATTAGCCTTTACCTCAGAGAAGTAGATGCCAATTAGGAGCAGTCCCAGCATGGAGCCCTGGGGTACCCCACTGGTGACCAGTCTCTTAGTGCAGATGGTGGTCTCACCAATCCTCATTTCCTTGGTCCTGTTCGTGAGTCAATTAGGAATCCAGCAAGTTACAGAGAGATTTACACCCAGTTTGTTAAGTTTGTCAATCATACTGGAGTGGAGTACTGTACTGTACACCACAGCCAGGTCTAGATAGGTGGTATACACCTTTTTCCTCTCACACATTGTCTTGGTGATCTTCTTAAAGAAGTCCACCAGGTTTGATAGGCTGACCTTCCCTTGACAAAGCCAAACAAGATTGTGTCTGGTGTCTGAAAGTTTCTTATGTCTTTGATGATAATTTCCATGATAAATTAATGTCTTGGCTTTGCAGGCTTGACTAACTTCTATTTTTTTTAATTCTACTTTACTAATCTTCTTTTCTATATTCCATCTTTGTGATATTTTTTATTGCAAAATTTCTGATATCTGGATGCCTTTGCCTGCATTTCTCTTCAAATATCTTTGGGGCTGCCTTTTTTGTACCGATTAATTTGGCTTTTGACTTTGCATAAATATTGCACCATATCAATCTCTCTCTTTCCCATGTCCATATTTCTTTTTTATACTTTTCAAAAAGCTCTAGGTTTTGTTATTTATATTTTCACACTTCCTCAGATGCTTCCTTTTCCAAACAGTTAAAAATTTCTAGGTCTATATAATGTTTTTCACAAATCTATTATATTAATGAACAAATTTTTATTTGAAGCTTCTGACAGTTTTTCTTGTGGAAGTATTTTTCTTTCCTCTAATTTCTCTCAATCTTTTTGTATATCGTGTGTCTGGAAATTCTGGGCTTTTTGCATAATAGTAACAATACATCATTTTTTTCTTATCTTCAATATTACATATGATTTTTTCTATTTTCCTTTAGGATGTTGTTTGTCTTTCGGCTTTTCCCGGTTAGGGGTCGCCACAGCGGAACTCCGGTCTGCTAATGATTGACAGTTGTTTTTTATGGTATCAAGTTGCCAGCCCAATGCCCAACCTTCAACGAAGGCACGCCTATTCAACGTATGTCTTTGGAACGCCCACTCAACCGCAGGGAGGACATGCAGACTCCACACAGAAGGCACTCCCAACCCAAGCTGAGAATCGAACGGGAGAACCTCTTGCTGTGAGGCAACAATGCTACCGCTGCACCACCGCGGAGGTTTTTTCCTTTAGGATCTGCATCCAAAATCCCAGTTTCTCCTTATTTCTCAAGCTTACTCTGTGTTTCACCATACTTTTCCATTTTGAATTACACCTTTCTGATTGTGCTATGTATAGGAACCTTAACTGTTAGCTCTGAAATACTTCTGTAAATTAGGTAGTCCCAAACCACTTAGTTCCACTGGATGGACCGACTTACTCCCCCCACTTGACTCTTCCTCTCCCAGATAAAATTGTTCACCCCTTTATTAATTGCTATCCAAAACTTCTCCTCCGGGTGATAAAAATATGCCTGGCTTGTGTATAAAACTAAAGGGACTAAAAACATTTCTTGTATCTTGCTAAAGATATGCATAAAACAGAGCTTCAGATTTCTCAATTTTTGTATTATCTTTTGTTTTAGTCTCTTCCCACATACCGTTAGCTACCATAACAGAACAATTTTTAACCCATACTTCTTAAGTACTTCATTTTATCATGTCCCAGTAAATATGGGTATTGCTGAACCAATTCATGTGTGGGTATATAATTTACAGCTATTGCATTTGTTTTCATTTTGTACCCAAAAATACTTGGAACCAAATGTCGTTTTTTTGTGCTGTTATTTAGGCTAATGGAGTGCAGAGCATAATGTTTTTTTTGCTGTTACTTTGGTTTTCTCGAAAAGACTTGAAATTGTATCAAATATTCCACAACATTAAAATGTCCTTTTCTGGTTTTATCAGGTACAAAATAATGTCATCTGTAAATAAAGTCTGCTTTTCCAGATTACCATACCAGTTATATCCTTGAATTTCTGAGTCTCTTATTTTCTTTGCCAATGGTTCTAAATAAGCTACAAACAAGAAAGGATACCTCTACCTCCATCTCTTCAAAAATAATTTATCAGAGAGGACCCCCCCCCCACACACACTTTAATTTTCACCTCTGATCCCTCATTTATCCTCCTAATTTACTGTATTATTTTGTCATGGAATAAAAATGCTTTCATTGCCCTACTCATAAAATCCCAGCTTACTCTGTCAAATGCTTTCTCTGCATATGGCCGGCCTTAGGCATAGGCCAACTAGGCGGCCGCCTAGGGCGCTGCTCTAGTAGGGGCGCTTTTCCAGTATTTATTTGGTGTAAGTAGACTAGGATGGGGGGTGCCGTGGAGCCCTTTTGCCTAGTGCACCAGTTGACCTAAGGCCGCTCAAGACCCATCAACAACACTGGTATTTTCTTACATTCTGCTTCCTTCTGGATCATTACTGTTCAATTAATATTGTCAAATATTTGCCTCCCCTTCACAAAACCACACTGATCCATATATAAATTTTGGCATCACCTTTGCCATTCTTTTAGCCATTATAGACGAACACTTTATAATCATGGTTTAGAATCGAAATGGGCTTATAATGAAGCTGTGTCTGATGGGTCTTTACCATCTTTAGGTATTACAGCTAGCACTGCTTTCTTCCAGGTTGTTGGTGTTTCTCCTTTTAAAATACTGTTAAACAAAACATTCCAAGATATGTATCATTTTCTTCCCTTCTAGCTTCCAAATTCTCACAGGAATAACATATACTCCTAACACATCACCATTTTTAATCTCATCTCTTTTATCCTAACTATTAGTAATTGAGCTTCATCTACCTCTAACCTCAGCATATTTAATTCTTCCATAAACATTTCCATTTATACCTTTTCTTGATTTCCACATTTCTCTGCTTTATGCAGATATTCAAAAAAATGTCTGAAATATTTATTTTATCTCTACAGGATGTCTCTATTTTCCTTGTTACAGGCTGCCTAAGCTTGGCAGCAACCCTTTCTACTTTCTGTAGTCTTGGCCATTGAGCTAAAAGCTTTTGTGCTCTGGAGTTATTTAAATTGTTTGCATCTTAATCGTTCATCTCATTTTTCTTTCTTTTAATTACCATCAATCACAAGAACATTTCAGTGGTAGTGATTTATTGCATCCTAAAGGGGGAGTACTGTGACATTTTTCACACAATAAGCCAGTTTTTCATTTCAATGGACAGTAGTAGGAGTCTTTTTTTTTTTTTGTTAGAACTTGCCTGATAAAAACAAAAAAAAAATTAAAAACTGGCTCACTGACTTGAAGGTTTGGCCAGGTGTTTTCAACCAGCTTAAAAATTCAGATGTAATTCACTGTGATATAAGTGAAGCAATTTGGTACCATCTCACTTTCAATTAATATTCCATATCCTGAGATTCAGATGAACAGCAGCAAATATGGATTATATCTTACTGCAAATTCATTTTTTTTCAGAAATAAAAAAGGATATTTTTAATAGGTTTGTGGTTTTAGATGCATTTTCACATAGCTTTCTGAGAAAAAATACAGTGGTATTTTGCACTACCACAGCACATCTACATGCCTAAGTTCCTGTAGGAAATTTGGCTCAAGGGATCAAACAGAAGATGAACAACACAATATAAGGAACCAGTGTGCTACCCTATTTCTGTACTTTAGTGGAACAGCTAACACTGTTTTTTTCCAGTAGTGAATAATTCACTACTTGTACAAATTCTGCCTGGGACAACAGACACATGAAAATGTATTAAAACCCATCTTAAATAAGAAACCATTATTGCGGCCTCTGAAAAAGAATGTTTATTAGGATGTTCAAGAAGGATGAAATGGTATCAAAATAATTCAATCTCTAGCTCCTTTATCTAGCATTAGAGTCACACGAATCATCTCTGACTAAAATAAAAACAAGGATGTTGTTGGCTGCTAAGGTGGGAAAGAGCTAGAAGAGCACATAAAAAAGAAGGCACAAAACAGTTAGGCAGGCAGACTTCACCTGTCCTAGACACAGTCAATAAGGACAGCCAGCACACAATGTTGAGGAAGACAGTTCAGTTACACACAGGTGAATTTGTAACAGTATCATTAAAATCCTTGTGAATAAGTTAGGAGAGTATCCTAATTCCTTGGCAAGCTACAGTGATGATCAATGGCACGTAGATTGAACTCAACAGGAAATTACACACTGTGGCAAAATAAAGGCATAAGAAGGCAGAATATCTCACTGTCCTTACTAAGGACAGTGAGAAAGTCTAAGTTTGTGGTCCAATGCCTAAATGTGCCATACTCTACAAAACTTGAGCTACCATGAGCACCGCATGACGGACCTTGAGACTACCTGATGGTACGGCTTGCATAATATTACACTATTTACAAAGGTGTTATCCAAAATGGAAGTAATGCAACCTGCACCACAACAATAAAACTTGAACCCATGACTACGATGCTGTGCTATATATGCCTACAAAGGGCTTTTTCTTTCGTCTTATACTTCTTAATATCTAATAAATGCTGGTTTAAATGACACATCTTAATCCTACTCTCGTGGCTTCAAGTTTACTGTTGTGGAATAGGTTGTTTTTGATACCAGGGGTTATATAGTAAACAAACAGCTTGACAAAAATGAATTAAAGTGGCAATTATATTTGAATGCCACAAGTCCCCCTGGTTTAAATGATGCAAGTTCTACAGCCTCCAATTTAAAGTTAAAAAGATTGGACGTCTAACATAGTCTATTTTAGATGGAATGCTTTCTTTAAACAATTATGGACCCACACATTTTTTTTAATTATTTGACTTATGTAAGCAAATTTTATTGGTTGGTTTTAATTAATAGTTGTGGTTAATTTAAAATACTCAGTGAGTTAAAACTGTGACATTCTGATGAAGTTCTTACTTTTGTGAACGAAAGTGCTTAATAAACTGCAGTTTTTTTTCTTATTTTGCAGTGTATCATTGTCTGTACAACTGCCAACAGATGGGATTTATAGTTTGGTTGTGTTTTTATTATCCTGGAGTTTTGTTTGTGTTTATTACTTCCATGCATTTTTCTCAAGTCACAAATGGAGAAGATTTTTGTCCACATGATTTCAATACTCCAGTACCAAACTCTTTTATTGTAGTTTTCTACAGGAAATCAATACTAGTCTAGTTTCTAATGTTTGCAGTTTTCTTCAGGAAATCAGTGCTAGTCTATTTTCTTAATGTGCAGCACCAGTGATTCCTTTGTTTTGTCAGCATGTGTCTTTTCATTTGTGCAACCATGGAATTGTTTGGGTACAGAGCTGGTCTCTTCTGCAAACAATGCTTTCTCTTTTTCTTTGTGCTGAGTTCTTGATTAATTGAAATCTGCAAGATGAGCTCTCACCCAGCTGGAACGTGATACAAAGTATATCTTATTACAGATTATTACTTTTACCATTACAGTATACTAACAGACAGCTTAATTTATCAATGCTGGCTACAGGAACTTGAGCAACTATTAGTAACAGAATGCACATTTTACAACTTCAGAATACAGACTACTTTATTTCAAGTTTAATTTGGATTTTAGTGCCCACACCACTGAGCCTGGTATTTCCTCTCTTTTCTTTTGGATAGGGGTGTGAAGCCAGAATTTTGTTAATGAGACTTTTTGCCTTAAAGCTACAAACTAATAAAGCAGACAGAGAATACACTGACAATAAAATTTAACAAATGGGAAAGACTACCAAATTAGGGCAGCAAGTTACTTGCAAGAATCAATGAGAAAACATAAATATCAATATTATAGCACACTAAGTCAATGTCTGAAGACTTAAGAGTCCATTATCAGGCACAAATAATGACTCAAATCTACTTATTGCAAGAAATGTAGTGTGTCAAACAAACGAAACACAGCAAGCTATGTGGTCTAAAGCTCATTTACAGAATCTAGCTTGAATACTGCTGCAAATACTGTACATAGCACATTCTGTACTTAATGGTGAAATGATCTCATGTGACAGGGGTAGGTTATTAAAAAAACTGTTTATAAGTGTGGATATATTCAGTGTGTGCACATGTATACATTTAAGTCACTGTTAAGTTAGGAATAATATTCTCAATCTAATTTATTAGACTGACACTGTACAAAAACAGGCTCTTACTACCGCCTAAAGAAATGAAAAAAAAATGGCTTATTGTCTGACAAATGTCATAATGCCCCCCATGCAAAAAATCATTACCAGTGAAATGTTCTTATCGTAGCATTTCAAATAATGAAAACAGATGAAAGATTCAGATGTAAACAATTTAAAATGTTGGCAACATATCAGAGAAAAATTTCCTGTAGTTCACTTACAACAACAATTATTAGCATCCTATTCATGTCTAAAATATTTCCAAATAAAAGCAAGCATCTCTTCTTTTTCTTCTTTCGGCTGCTCCTGTTAGGGGTCACCACAGCAGATCAACTTGTTTCCATTTCTTCCTGTCCTCTGCATCTTACTCTGTCACACCAACCACCTGCATGTCCTCTCTCACCACATCCATAAACCTTATCTTAGGCCTTCCTCTTTTCCTGTTACCTGGCAGCTTCATCCTTAGCATCTTTTTCCCAATATACTCTGCATCCCTCCTCAGCACGTCCAAACCAACGTAATCTTGCCTCTCTGGCTTTGTCTCCAAACCTTCCAACCTGGGCTGACCCTCTAATATACTTATTCCTAATCCTGTCCATCCTCATCACACCCAGTGCAAATCTTAACATCTTCAACTCTGCCACATCAAGTTCTGACTCCTGCCTTTTTGTCAATGCCACTGTCTCCAACCCATATAACATAGCTGGTCTCACTACCCGCTTGTAGACCTTCCCTTTCACTCTTACTGGTACTCGTCTATCACAAATCACTCCTGGCACTCTTCTCCATCCACTCCATCCTGCCTGTACTCTTTTCTTCACCTCTCTTCCACACTCACCATTACTCCGAACTGTTGATCCCAAGTATTTAAACTCATCCACCTTCGCCACCTCTACTCCCTGCATCCTCACCATTCCTCTATCCTCCCTCTCATTCACACACATATATTCTGTCTTAGTCCTGTTGACCTTCATTCCTCTTCTCTCTAGAGCATATCACCACCTCTCTCCAGGGTCGTCTCCACCTGTTCCCTATTCTCACTACAGATCACAATGTGCAAACATCATAGTCTATGGGGACTCCTGTCTGATCTCATCTGTCAACCTGTCCATCACCATTGCAAATAAGAAAGGGCTCAGAGCTGATCCTTGATGTAATCCCACCTCTACCTTAAACGCATCCATCACTCCCACCACAGACCTCATCGCTGTCACACTACCCTCATACATATCCTGTACCATTCTTACATACTTCTCTGACACTCCAGACTTCCTCATACAATACCACAACTCCTCTCTAGGCACCCTGTCATATGCTTTCTCTAAATCCACAAAGACACAATGCAACATCTCTAATAAAGAAAAAAAAAAGCACCTTCAAGAAAGGTACCAGAATAAATATGGACAAATATTTAACAAAACAAAACTGCATGAATTCATCTTCACTGCAAATCATCATCAGAATTATGAAAACTATTCTGGAATGCAATATACCAGAGAGACCAAAAAACTCTTTGCAGGTCTATTAACTACAAACAAATTAGACAAGCAAATAACGCATACAAGGCTGAATACTTCACTGCATACAGAAACTACCATGTTTTTCCTTTGTCACTAATGTCTGAAGCTGAACACTGCAATATAAGTAGCAGTCATCACTCATAAATGCTGTGTGAGTGAATGCCTTCAGTTTTAGGTGTGCTTGAACAGTATTCAGTAATTACAATTGAAATTGAATTGCTGTTCAGCATCAGAATATGGACAACAATTACTCTAGACACATTTCTGCTCATGGGCTATCTTTGGATACTGGACTGCGAAACACACATAGGATATTCATATGACAAAAAAGGAAAAGTGAAAAGTAATTTATATTAAAAAAATCTAAAAACAGCAAACATACAAAATGAAGTCCTGTAGAATATGTGTGTGATAACTGACAAAGTGCAGCTATGAAATGTATGCATGCAATTGGTTTGGTCATCACAGGAGTATCCTTGGCAAAGAAAGCAAACTTAAGATCAGAGTTAGAAGAAATACAACAAAAATACATAAAAATAAGTGGTTTTCCTGAAAATGTTGGTAGAGGTCATTATGACCAACAGAAGACTGCCATTAATGTGGTCAAATGAGAGCTTGTACAGGAATATGAATGACAGCAGAGTGTTAAGGAGGAGGTTGGGGCATACCTCCAAACAGAACAGCAACACCAAGTTGTAGTCCTCTTTCAGTGCACAGCTAGCAATGTAAGCATGCAAATAGCTGTAGCCAAATGTCACATTTAGGATATGCCTGGAAGCTACTTTAAATCTGACTACTTTTTTTTCTTCTTTTTGGACTCCTGCCTCAGTGCCTCTCCTATTGCTCCTACCCCCCCCCCCCTCTTTAGACTAAAACAGCTTACTCTCATATTCGGACTGCAAACATGGGACCACAGTTGCCAGAAAGCAATTACACCACTGTTGCAGAGCGACAGAGAGGGCACTGAGTTGCCTCAGCACAATTTATTTATTTATTTAACATTTGTTTAACGAGAAAGTCCGACTTGGAACAAAGCCAATTTTCAGCGGTGTCCCGGGGAGACAATGTCATCTATTCTTGTGATAGGAATTTTTATGCCCCTCTGTTTTGTCCCCAACGGGTGAGACATTAAGTGATAATGTCTGCAAATGCACTCTCACATTCATGAAGGTTGGATACAGCTGCCCTGCCTTTATGCATGCACAGACTGCAAGTCCATACTACTCCCTAGCCTCTACTAGGCATATCATAAAAGAACCCAGATGATCAAGCTAATCATTCCAACACCCCCCCCCCTGCACAGGCACCCTTATAAATCCCCAGGTCACTTGCATCACAGACCAATACCGAACTCCTGTTCCAATGGGCTTGCTTGCTTACTTTAACTTTGACTTATGATAGAGTATCTGATGGATAAGATCCAGGTTACTCAGAAGTAGTTGTAATTTTAAGGTACAATTACTCACTGTGTGTGGCTAAGGAGTCACCTTAGTGATGCTCAGTCATAAGATGCATATTTTTAGCTTCAGTGTTATCCTTGGGACATTACATAGGAAAAAAAGCTAAGACTTTTGGCAGCAATTCTCTATTTTTACTGTAGCCTTCTTTTATTTTACTATTTCTGTAGAAGGAACTGGCCGTCTCAAACATTTGTGCTGTTAGCCAGATAAAAGCATTTCCTTGCTTAGATACAATGATTTTTCTCTGCACCTACAAGTACATTTTTTGGATATGGACAGCTAATGGGCTTTACAGTCAGCACTGGACAGATGGAATCACAGTAGCTGTTACTTGCAGCTGGAGTTAGCCTAAATCTTGGGACAACTTCAACTCAGCATTAATAGGCATTAATTTCTGGAGCATGTGTTCTAAACAGATTAAGTGATAGGGACTCACTCCTGGTGCTGGCTGTTTTTGTTGCAAGGATTGCCTTCAATGTTAATGTGTTATACCAACATATGGGTAATGGAATGGTTGCCAGGTAGAATTTAGAGTGTTTGTAGAAGACTGGTATATCTGATGTGGATACTTGGAATAATGTGCCAGTTTGTTAATCACTGCTGGGTATACAATATTTGGTTCCTGAAAACAATACTGTGGTGCCAAGTTTAAATACCATTTTGCTATGAAATGATTACATGAAAATATTGGAACATAGTAAACTTTAAGAAGTTATACAAGTCAGTAGAATTATACAAGGGTTACACACATCCATGTGTCCTAAATGCCCAGTTATGAGCACTAGGAGTGAATTAAGATGAACAAGTTAGAAATATTAACTGTTAGAATAACATCATCTTCATGAGGATGGGGGGTTCAGGATAGTATGTGTGACAGTCTCTGCTTAGACTGTTATGCTATGGCTGAAGATTCCATGAAGAAATATTGTGAGATTCATAGTCAAGGTAAATATGCCTGGCTGATATTACTATAGTGAACAGGTAGTCAGTTCTCAGTTGATAAACTTACAGTTTTATTATCTTACTGGGCTACACAAAAGCTGCATTACAGAAAAAAAAACAATTAGCATGTCATTCAAGCAAAATATCTTTGAAGAACTAGAGGATAACAGTCTGGAGAAACATTTACACAGGTTGTTTGCTGAACTGCAGAAACATATGACAGGTTTCAATTTCAGTGAATGTGTAAGTGAGGTAGGTAATGAAAACCCTATGACAAATATTGTTTAGGTGTGGAGAATTAAAACTAGTGGTAATTGACTGACGGATGGTACTTTCTGTATCCTTTCTTCACCAGGTACAAAGCAGCATGTGGTAGCAAAGGCTAATGCATCGCAGAGATGCATTTTAAGCAATGATTTAAGGTTCAGGAATGTTTATTTGCACTTGTATAGGTCAGACATCAGCTCCCAATACATATCTTATTCAGTTTTAGAAGCTCTACAGAGAGAAATGGGTTCCTATCACGTAGTCAAACTTTTACAAGTTCGAACCTCATATGGTCGAGACCATAAGTTCGAATTTGTAAAAGTTTGAGCGTTTGAATGGAAATCTCCATAAGAGGAGGTTTCCATTTTGTTCAATGGGGTGCAATCTCGGAGTTGGTATATTTAAGTAGCGGGGGTGTGTGAGGGGTGCAGCCCTCCACATTGTGGGTGCAGGGGGGGGGGCTTGCCCCCTGCTTAAAACAGTTTATTTTCTTTGCCATTTTTTTTTATTTTTTTATCCATAGTCGAAGTTTTGTAATTTCCAACATAACGGTTCGAACATTACATGTTCGAAGTTATAAGACTTCGACTATGTGATATAGACCTGAGAGAAACCTACAGTAGCACTGAAGTGGGTGCAATGAATGGTTTATAAAGATAAGCTTAGGATTTAATATGAAGATGCAAAACAGAATGCAGTGATGTTGTGTAGTTTTCAGAATGAAAGGATTTTGTGAGGGGAGTGAAGCTCAGCAGAAAGGACAGAAGATAGATAGGAGCATCAGAGGCAAGCAGTAGGTTAAAATTTTCAAGATGTGAAAAATTAGGACTTCCAAGATGGCTGCACGCTGGGCAGCAAGAGCACAGAAACCGAGAAATTGTTAAAAAAGCCAGTTAACTTATCAGTTTGGGAAACATTCTTTTACTAGCTAGTAATACACTGCCTGGATGCAAGCAAAGAAGAGAAAGTAAGAAATAATTAACCAGAAAATAAAAAAAATCTCTAGCTGAGAGTAACGTTACAGCTTAGGTTCATAGGTTCATACTAGGCTATCTGCCCTAAGGTATTTATAAGCCTAGCCAGAGAGTGTTTGGCTTTCGCCACCCATTTTAAATTAATTTTGCTATGCCCTTTTTCGAGGTTAGTATACTGTGCCTCTGTCTAACAGTGACACAGAAGTGATACCCGGGGTAAACCTACGATCTCCCATCCACTCATCAAGATTCCTCTTGAAGAGAGTCAATGAGGGACTCTGCCTAACCTGGACTGGGATTTTATTCCACAGTGAAGGGAGCCTTTGGGTTATGAATCTGTCACTCCAGCATGTCCTATTTATTTCAGTGCTGAGGTTCAAGTCTCTCGAGCGCGTAGCTCGATGGGATTTGGATTTTCTGAGGTGCAGCATGTCCATTAATTCTGGGTTGGACATGGCTTTATACGTCAGGCACAGATCGCCTCTGAGCAGGCGGTATGCCACTGAGTAGAGCTGGAGTTTCTTTAACCGGGCAGCATATTGCATCTGTTTGAGCCCTTTGATCCTCTTGGTGAGGTACTTTTGGGGTCTTTCCAGTTGCTGCAGGTGTCTGGTAAGGTACATCCCAAAAGGGGTATTGTACTCAATTATGGGCCTGATGAGGGATGAATAAAGACACACGATGACCTCCCCTGATCTAGATGTGAATCCCTTCATGATTAGGAAGGCTATATAAAATATTTTTCTAACCACTTTGGGCACGTGGTTGTCAAATGAGAGATTGCTATCAACTTGGGTCCCCAGGTCCCTAATTACTTCTTCTGTAGTTAATGGATTACCACCTATGTGGTAATTTGTGGGCACTTTGTCTTTGCCAAAGGGGATGACTATACACTTTTTGGCATTTAGCTTGAGGTCATGGCGCTGGCACCAGTTGTCTGTTTCTATGAGGCCCTTTTGGAGGATGCTTGTGTCGGCTGGAGAGTCGATTATGGCGCCCAGTTTGCAGTCATCTGCGAACTTGGACAGCCACAGTCCTTCCGTGTTGGCCTGTACCTCCGAGAAATATATACCGAACAAGAGAGGTCCCAGGACTGTCTTGTGGGATGCCACTTGTAACTGGTTTGGAGTCTGACATGGCTCCAGCAATTCTAACCATGTGGGTTCTGTCCTTGAGCCAGTTTGCAACCCATCTAGTGACATATGAGTTTATATTTAAGCTGGTGAGCTTATCTACAATGCCCGAGTGGGGTATTGTATCGAAGGCTTTTGCGAGGTCCAGGTAGGCTGTGTGGACCACCTTCCCCTAGTCAATGGCCTTGGTGACTGTTTCAAAGAAATTGACCAGGTTTAAGAGGCAGGATCTGCCCTTAACAAAGCCAAACTGGGTAGGATCCAGTGTCTGTAGGTCCCCAATATCTTTATTTATGAGGTCCATGATGATCCTTTCCATAGCTTTGCAGACCAAGCTAGTCAGGCTTATGGGGTGATAGTTTCCAGGATCCGTTGAGACATCACCTGTGTGGAGAGGGACCACTGTTGCTGTTATGCCACTCTTTGGGTACATATCCTGTAGTAAGGCTGAGATTGAACAGTAGTTTTATGTTTGGGTTTAGCTCTTCTTGGAGTTCATGTAGGACGCAGCCCGGGACACCGTCTGGTCCCATTGATGCTGTGTTTTTTGCTTTAGAGAGGGCAGCTCTTACCTGAGCATCTGAGATGTCAGGAGGGCAGCACTATGCTGGGATAGATATTTGCCCTTTTGGTGGGGGGGGGGGGAGAAGTTTGCGCTGAACCTGTCAGCTAGGATGTTGGCAATGTCTGTGGGTTCGGTGTATTTTTTGTCATTTTGGACTAATTCTGAGCATATCTGGGAATTTCCACCCAGGTTCCTAACATAACTAAAGAAAGCCTTGTGATTATCCTTAGTGTCCTGTGCAATTTATCTCTCGAAGCTGGCCTTAGACGATTTTATGAGTGCCCGTAGTTGTTTGCTAATACTGATCAGAGATGCCTTCCCTTTTTGGGATTTTGCTCTATCATGTAGTAGCTTCCTCCTTCTATTGAATAGTTTGTTTATGGCTGGGGTCCACCAGACAGGACGTCTGCCTTTGGAGGATTGGGTCTTGGTTTTATTTGGGATTGCATGATCCATGCATTCCTGAAGGTGTTCATAGAATGCGTTTATAAAGGATTCTGCGGTCTGGGCCGTATTTTCCACAGGCCCAGGGGCTTTGAAGGATTCCACCTTGGTTTTGAGGAGTGTGAAATTTGCTTTAGAGAAGTTTTTCACTGTGGTTTTCTGGGCAGGGGGTGGGGTCGGGATGTGAATATCCAATGAGATTAGTTTATGGTCTGATCTTACCAGTGAGGGATACACTTCTGGTCTGGAGCATAGAGTCCCCATGTTGGTGATGATCAGATCCAGTATGTTTTCCCCTCTTGTGGGAGTGGTAACAAGTTGTTCCATAGCATTTGAGTTTATAAATTCTAGGAACCTTTGGGCTAGGGTGTTGGCGCTAGAGTAATGCTCCCAGTCTATGTTTGGGTAGTTGAAGTTGCCCAATATAATGGTGTTTGGAGAGACCTTCATATTTTCCAGTGTTCTCAGGAAGGCTGAGTGGGGTTCCTGGGTTTGGGAGGGTGGTCTGTAGCAGGCTATAAACTGCAAGGCAGTTTTACCCACTGTTAGTTGCACATGGATAGTCTCTGATGCTTCATGCTGTACCACCAACCTGGAGGTGTGGGTATCTTTGACGAATATTGATACTCCCCCTCCTTTTGTGGTTCGGTCCAAGTTTTGGGGCCGAAAAGCATGGCATGAGGTATAACCTGGTAGTGCTGGGGTGCTCTCGGGAACCTTGAACCAGGTTTCTGTTACTGCACAGATATCAATGTTCTCCATGCTAAGGAGAGTTTCAAGTGCATGCATCTTGAGGTTTAGAGTAGCATTACTCTTAGTTTCTTATCCCTTGTGATACCTATGGAGGTGGGTTTGTCTTTTGAGCCTTGCCTAAAAAAGGCACTATGGGGGTAGCAAGAGCCTTTGCCAATATCCGAAAGCCCAGGGGTGACAGGTGCAAGCCGTCCCTAGCGAAGCATCGTGGCTTGTCGAGCATGTCATCCCAGGCTGACAGGCACTGGATCCCCTTTGAATGGCACCAATAGTTAAGCCAATTGTTGAAATTGATCATCTTGTCTTCATATTGTGGCATCATTCTTGGTGAGGGTAAGATGCTACTCAAGGTCAGGGTCATACCGGCCTGGGCTACATGCTCAGAGAGCTCCTCTATGTCTCTTTTCATGTAGTCCAGGGAGGTATGTGTCAGGTTATTCACACCAGCATGGACAATGACTGAGTCATATTTGTACTTGCCTTGGAGTGACCTGAGTGCTTGTGTTATGTGGCGGATCCTAGCGCCCGACAGGCAGCTCACCGTGATCTTCTCCTTGTTCAGCCTGGTGAGCGGGATGTCAGTGTGCCTGACGATAGAGTCATCTATTACAAGTGTATCAGGTGTGTTGTTTAGCCTTAAGGGCTGTGACTATTCGGCACACTGGCTTTGTGAGCTATGTGTTGCACATGTTTTGTTTTGGGGTGGCGGTTGCTTGGGTGTCTGCTTTGGAGGTCTCTGCTGCTTAGGCAGATTTTTATTTAGAGCCTCCGAGTATGTTTTTGTGTGTTTATGTGTTTGGTTTGCTGTCGTGGTAGGTCTATGTGAGTGTGGTTTCCTTCTCCTCCTGACTGGTTACGCCAGTACTGAGTTGAGAGAGCTTAGCCTCCAGTTTGGCTATATGGTTGCATCTCTCACGTGTTGGAATTTGGTGGGAGGAGGAGAGGGTTGTCTTTGTACATGAGGCAGTTGTAACATTGCCTCAAGATTCCCAGATTCACCAGCTGGACCGGAGAGGAGATTGGCAACTTACCTTTGGACATGCTAGAATAGTATTGGGAATTCCTTTATAATTGAAAAAAAGGGCCAATGGGGAACAAGGTACTCAAGGGAAGTTTGTGAGGGTGTAGTGCTTTTAATTTTTTAGTGCTGACTTATATAATTGCTTTAGTGAGCAAGTGCCAGGTAACTTAAATGCAATGTGTTACAAGTAACTTAAAAGTTGTTAAGCAAAAACATAATTCAAATTTCGGCTTTAGTGCATGAAGTGGAGAAAGTTATTTTTTTCTTCTGAATGACTTAATGAAGAGAAAGGTGTGGACAAATGTAGCATGGGGTGAAACACTGATAAGAAGCAGCAGCTGCAATCATCATCATCCTGCTAAACATTACTGTAAGCATACATGTTGCAAGCTGGAAAGTAGAGTTGTGTAAGTTTCACTTACCCATAGCAGCAGATGTACAAATTTCTCAAAGCTACAGTGGCCCTTAGGTTATATGGGTTGGTCTTGCCTCGGAAACAAAAACCGGCCAGCTTAAAAACCTCTGCCTCCCCCCAGTGGCCATTCCTTCACTCTGACTGCTGACTGGCTAATTCCAAAGACAGAAATCAGCAGAGTGAACCTTTCTTCAGGATTTTTCTTGCTCATATGATGTGAGAAGAGCCTAACAACCCAGAATCAACCAACCAATAACAATGACAAACATATAAAGGAAAAACATAACTGTACTTTATAATTCAGTTACAACTATATACAAGAGTAGGGGGATGGAAGATGGGTGTGCCAACTGTAGCAGTGAGGAAATAAAACATATGCTGTTATGGGTAAGTGCAACTAACACAAATGAACTATGTTTATCATTTCCACTGCACTTATGACCTGATTACCAAAGTCTGCCCAACCCAGGGAGGAGAAAGAAGAATATGGATCCAGGAGCCACTGAGGAGGGGTCCTGGCAAAGTTTAACCTGGACCTAGAAAAGGAATTCAGTGTAATACTTCATAAGCATATGCACAGAGGTCCATGTTGCTTCTTCTAGAATACTTCTAGAGTCCACCCCTCTCCATTATGCTATCAAAGAAGACAAGGCTCTAGCAAAATATGCCTTGATACTGGCCTGGAATGGATTTGCCATGGTGGAATAAAAACCATAGCAGAGGACAACCACCTTGAAACTGTCTGTTTAGACACAAGGCATCCCTTTTTGCCCCTTTATAATAAATAAATAAATAGGTCATCAGCTTTTCTAAGGGATTAGTTCTGCCAAGTAACTGCTCATCCAGAGTATGTATAATCTTCTCCGTGTTTTTTAGGTTTTGGGTAGAACAATGGCAGGTTGTTGGTTCAATTCAAAGTAAACCCTGAAACCACTTTGGGCATGAATGAGGGGTTTCTTCTTAAAGATACCTATCCCTGTGGAACATCAGAATGGGTTCACCCACCATGACAGCTTACAACTCAGATACTCTACTTGCAGATGTCAGAGCAATGATAAATACAGTTTCCAAGTCAAGAACCTTAAATCAGCTTGATGGGCAGGTTCAAGTTCAGAAGATGAAACAGTCAGTTTTTTCAGTGCACAGTTGAGATCTTAAGGATGAACAACTTGTTTATGAGGTTGTCTCAGGTGTAGAACTTCTTACAGAAACCGTATCACAACAATCAAAGAAGAAAGAGAATGATCCACAGGCAAACATGCTGAAACATTCACAAGAAGAACCTTTTATAATGGAATAAGCAAGGCCAGAGGAAAGAAACTCTCACAAATATTTGAACACTAGTGGCAGAAAATCCCCAATGAGCCCCTGGTTATTGGTTAAGCACCAAACAGAAAACTGCTTCCACTTACCAATATAGGATTTTCTATTAGTAGGCTTTCTTGTCTCCTTTAGTACTTGCTGCCCATCCTCATAACAAGTGCCTAAAGCATATTAAAATTCAATCATCCAGGCAGTCATTTACAGTTGATTAATATTGGGGTATATCAAACTAACCCTGTCTTGTGTGAGTAGTTTCAGCCTGTGAGAAAGGTTGCGGTAAATGTCCTTGGCCAATTATATAAAAAGGGAGAAGCAATGTTGCCTGGGCCAAAAGGGGGTTAAACAAAATGACATTTTAGGGTATATTTTTTGAATCTTCAGAATTACCCTGGATATCAGTGGAAATGCAGTAAAGGAAAATCCCCTTCTAAAGGAATAATAATGAATATATTTTCCAGGCTTGGCTGCAATGAGCCTTGCAACAAAACTTGTTTGTTTGTTTCAAAGGAAGCAAACAGATCTATGTTGAGATTTTCCTCACAAATGGATCAATACCCCCCAGAAAATCCCCTCATTCAATTTCCATTCATGAGGATCTGTCTCGCTCTTACTCAGCTGGTCTGCTACTAGCGTTTACTCTGACGGAATGCAAGATGAATGGAATGTTAGGGAATACTGAAGAGCAAACTTCCAAGCAATCACTGCCAGCCTGCTTAAGAGGTATGACCTTGTGCCTCCTGCTTGTTTAAATCAAGGTGACCAATGGTCCCAGTTTTTCCAGGACAGTCCCAGTTTGGAAGTCTCTGTCCCGGAATCCCAAACATTGTCTTTAGGACACAGAAATATCCCAGTTTAGACTGCTCAGTCTGAATGGTGACTTGGCTTTCCAGAGTGGCCAGTCCCCCTGCTTTCCCATCCTAAGCAGCTTTGAGGACTTTGCGATTTTTCTGGGGATGTCACTGGGTATGGGGTAAGGTCGGAGATCTTCGCCCTGGCAGGAGCCTTCCAGGCCCAGCTGCCATCAGTCACTCTCTCCCTCAAGGACGTCCATCGTGGGGGATTCTGCTTGACCCCACTCACACAGGCAGGAGCTTTCCAGGCCCTACACCCATCTGCCTGGTGCTCCCGTACTGACTTCTGTCAGGGCCAAACCCTACAGTCTTCCCCTTCGACCTGGCCAAGAGACATTCCCCAGCTGTGGCCCCCCCATGTCAGGTGACACCACCGCAAGCATGTCTCCTGAAGGCTGACAAATTGTGTTGGATCACTCATGCCCTCGGACCCTCTCAGGGGAGCTTCCCTACGAACCCATTCGCTCCTCCGGAACTCCCTTCGGCCACTGAGGGACAGATCTGCTCTCATGAAGGCTTCAGAGTCCCCCTGATTTCCCATCCAGAGCAGTTCTGGGGACTTTGAGATTTTTCAAGGATGCCATCGGTTATGGGGTGAAGTTGGATACCTTCACCCCGACAGGAGTTCTTCAGGCCCCTCTGCAGTCTATCCTGGTGCTTCCTCAAGGACTTCCATCATGGGGAGCTCTGCCTAACCCCACTCACCCAGGCAGGAGCTGTCCAGGCCCCACCACTCCCCACCAGTTGCTCCCTTAACGACTTCCATCAGTGGTTGTGCCTCATACTGCTCACACAGGGAGTTCTCCAGGCCCCACTGCTCCCTTAAGGACTTCTATTGTGGAGGGCTCTGCCTGACCCCCCTCACCCAGGGAGGAGCTCACCCAGCCCTGCCACTATCTACCTCTCTCCCCCTTCCAGACTTCCATCCTAGAGAGGGCATGGTCCGTATCCCCTCACCCAGGTGACAGCTGTCCTGTACCAGTCACTTTCCACCTCTCTCTCCCTTCCAGACTTCCAGTGGACTGACCCCCTTTGGGGTTCCACTTCTACCCAGGAGAGAGAGCTCTATTCCAGGGTTACATATCTCCTAACTGCTGCCAAATCATGCAGTGTCATGCGTACTCTTGGAGCCTCTCAGGGGATCTTCCCAGCCTCATGGAACTCTGCTGGACCATGAAGCTTCAGACAGTCCCTCATCCAGACTTCCGTGACATTGGTTCTCCACTTTGCCTTGCACCAAGGGCTTTCAAACTCGCAGGGGAGATGGCTCTGGGTCCCCCCATCTCTGCACTTTTTGTGGCACACCTCGGTCTCTCACCCCCACAGTGCTAGGCACCGATGAATGTGTATCACTTCAAGCCTCCTGGCATGTGGCCTCTTGCCTCCTGGGTGGTGCTATTCACACAGTGGTAACCCCACAGTGCCTGGTGAAGGATGTGAGGCCACTGCCTGCGCCGGTGTAAGATGACATGGCTGCCCTATCTCCACTCCCATGGGGGCTGGGAGAAAGGGATTGCAGACCTGGCTTCCCAGGGCGGCCCTCATGTCCCAGTTTGGGTCCTGTAACAAAATGGTCACCTTGGTTTAAATATCACATGACTGTGGTATTGCCAGTAATCACTTGAAGTCCTGGGGATGAAAGGTGATGTAGAGACTTCAAGGCATGAATCATAGCCAACATCTCTTTTAAGCTGATGTGGTTTGGTCTGTCTGAAGGCTTCCACAGGCCTTGCACTTTTACCCCTCTGAAAACTGCTCCCCAAGCAAAACCTGATGAGTCTCTGGTGACAGACTGGTTTGAAGTCTGAGGAGAGAAGGGGAGGCTGGGGTCCAGTTGAATTTGTTGTCTCCACCAATGCAGTTCCCCTTTTATACAAAGCAAAAGGTGGAATGTGATACTCTGAAGATTATAAATGCTGGGTCCATGTGTCATTTAGAAACTATTATCTATTTCATGTGCAGTCTGACTAAAGGAATAATGACAGCTATAGAAGCTATAAACCTTAGCATCCCAAGAAATTCACTTGCAGAAGTCTGAGACTGATGTGAGAATATCAGAAAAAAATCCAGATAAATATCCACCTTTTCTTGTGTTAAATGTCTTTTGAAATGAAGACTCAATAAGGCATCAAAGAAACACAATCATGTGAAATAGAGACAAGGAGGATTTTGCCGTATTTATCTGGAAACCCAGATTGGTCAACATAACCCAAGTTAATGACTTAAAGACCTAGTACTGGTTTCCAAGAAGCCCCTTTCTTTGGTACCAAAACATTCTGGAATAGAAGCTTTGTCCCTCTGACTTAAAGGCACTGTTTCTATGACTCCTTGGGTGTGTAAAGACTGAAGCACCTGAGGAAAAAATTCTGTTTGTTTCAGAGGGTAGGGAGGAAATATCCTGAAAGGAAATTGTTGCATCCAGTGCCATCTGTAACCCTTCTGTACCGCTTTTAACATCAAGAAAAATGAAACAATCTTTTGCCAGAGGGTAATGTTGATGGCCAGTTTTTGGGGCAGATTTGCAGATATATTGGTTGGAGGAGAGGGAAGAAGGAAAGGAATGGTGGCACAGTCATTTTGTACTGTTGGTTTGTCCCTTTTGCTGAAAACAACTCTTTGTTGTATTTTGTTTGCCAGAAAAAGACTGGCTTTATTTATTTGGATTTTTTGTGCAAGAGGGAGGCCTATAAGATTTGCATTGGGGTGCATGAAAGATGTTTGAAAATCCCTGAATCAATTTCCCTCATTCATAAAAAGAAGTTATGTCTTACCATAACATTACATCTGTGTTGTTCATCTTCTTTCATTCATCACTGATGGGTTCGGTTCCAAGCCCTCGGAACCGAGTCAGCCTATTACCAAGCTCGCGCCAGCCAAAAAAATCTCTCGAGCTAAGTCTCTACCCATAATGCCCTTCTCCCTGTTACCTCAGATCGAGTTTGCTAAGAAAGGAAGTAAAGCTGAGGCCACTTCTACACAAGTACCCTAGTGCACCACTTAGACCCAAAGCATCCCTCAGGAGACAAGTGATGAATGAAAGAAGATAAACAACACAGATGGAACATTATGGTAAGACATAACTTCTTTATCTGATGATGTTAATCTTCTTTCTATTCATCACTGATGGGACAGAATCCCAAGCTACCTTGAGGTCCATGGGTGGCCCTTATGGAAGAACATTCCTGAGTACCACTGAGCCGAAGGTAGCTCTCCCTCTGGAGACCAGGTCCAATTTGTAATGATTGACAAAGATATGAGGCTTAGCCCAAGTAGCTGCTACGCAGATGTCATCCATGGATGCCCTGGAATGGAATGCTATAGAAGCTGCCATAGATCTAGTGGAGTGGGCTTTAACTTTTGGCATGGATTCATTATGGAGGGAATAGGTGACATGTATGCAGTCCCTTAGCCATCTTTTACACAAATATCAAAAAAGATTTCACTTAGCTGAGAGCTCGGCTGAAATGCGGCTTTATGGTTATGCAGCAAACAAGATCTGCGGTAACAGGGAGAAGGGCATTCTGGGTAGAGACTTAGCTCAAGTGTTTTTTTTTTGGCTGGAGTGAGCTTGGTAATAGGCTGACTCGGTTCCAAGGGTTCAGAACCGAACCCATTAGTGATGAATGGAAAGAAGATTAACATCAGATTATTGCTTAAGAACTTGCGTAGTAGAAGAGCCAAACAATACCTCCTTAACTGAAGCTAAACCTAAGATAACATTCCTTACCTCATCAGAAAACTCTTGGTTATGTACCTGAGCATATCTTCTCGACACTGTAGCAGCGGCCGTAGATACAGTTTCTGCACAATCATATACACATTTCATAGCATGGTTAAGACATCTGAGAAAGGGGTAGAAACATTCTGGTTCAAAAAAGAGCTTTCTTCTGTAGAAGAATGAAAGCCAATTCCCTCAGGCTGCCCATACGACAAAGTATACATTTACACATATATCCCTGGTAATTCAGAATTCGGAAAGCTACACTGGAAGAAGAAAACATTCTGTTTTCTAAATGGTCCAACATTTTACCTTCTTTGATATCAGGTGAAGGGATATCAAGGACCATCTTGTTATCAAGCATGAGAGATAGTTGAAATGGCAGCTGGATCAGATCTAAGGGGATAGAAAAGAAAATTATTAGCCTGAGGTGCCTTATACGGCTTACCTGTTTTTTTTTAGGGAGTGGTGGGTGGGTATTCACAATGAGTGCAGGCAGCATTTAACACATCCTCCAAGGCTAGAAATATAGAAGGGAATGGGAGAGGAATGAGGTATGTCCATTTGTAACATTCTATTGTATCTCAAACTACCTCTTTCATCCTGGCAAAGGTCTGATTAAAAGAAAATTATCCGTAAATACCTTAACTAACAATACTAGCTAAACATAGCAGTCCCTGACGAACATCTGATATTGTGCAAAATACCAATTTTCTTACAGGAGAAATACCCCTTAATCAAAAACTACAGTAAATATCATTTTTCTTAAAAGGGCAATAAATTCAGACTGGAGGGGTTCTCCGATGGGGATTTATGTGCCAGAAATTAAGCTTTTAGCTGACAGCTGCTCCTGTGAAGCCCAAAAGATGTTTATTGTCAAGACTGCAAGAAAGTCCTTCTGGGGAGCCAGAGCTTTTTGAAGCTCACTGGTTGTTGTTTCCTAGCCAGGAAACATGCCATATAACCTTAGGGTTACTGCAGCAGTGGGAATGATGAACATTTCTATATAGTAATAGGAGTGTGTGTGAACCATATACTCAAATACACAGAAACATCTTTATATGGATTTTAAAAATATACATTCAAAGTGGAAGGTCAAAACTTTTTCTCACACTTCTTATAAACCAAATATTGCTGTTGTTTAAAAAGTTTATGTTTTCTAATCAATTAATTAAGAATTTATTAACAACTATGTTTCCTATTGCTTACACAAATGAATGTTTGACATCTTCTGATACTCAGAAAATGTTGGAATTTAAGAAGGGTGAACTATTATATTGGAATCAATTTCTTTCAGCTAATAAAAAACTCTGCAGACTATTTGATCAGCAGATACAGTTTGCAAAATTGCAATTGGCTGGACATCCAAACTTGTAAGGATTTTATATATACTAAGCTCGTACCCTCATTAGAGGCATACAATAAAAGTAACAATCTTGGATTTTATCTCAACAATTAACAGCTCACCCAAGAACACTTCATACATATCTGTTATTTATAAAATTCTCAGAAATGATTTTAGCAAAACAGATGTTTCTTTTTGGAATTATTCAAGTGAAGTTAATAGACAAGTACTCATAGAAAAAGATAAACTCTGTTTACAGTCAGTGAAGGAATCCACAGCTTCCCTGTTCTTGGGTGTATACACATGGAAATTTTTACACAGATGTTTTTTCCACCCCCCATAGACTAGCAATAATAGATTCATAGGTTGGACTAGCAATAATAGATTCATAGGTTGGTACTAGGCTATCGGCCCTAGGGCCTATACAATCCTAGCCATAACAATTCCCTGGCTATTTCTTCCCACACTATTTACTTCCCCTGGACCCCTGTCTAGCAGGGTGACTGACGTGATCCCCGGGGTGAATTTCCTTTCTCCCATCGAATCATCAAGGTTCCCTTTGAAGAGGGCCAAAGAGACGCTCTGATTGACATGTATGGGCAGTCAATTCCAGAGTCTGGGGTGTCTCTGGGTCAGGAACCTATCCCTCCAGCATGTTTTGTTTATTGTGATGACAAGGTTTAGATCCCTGGAGCGTGTGGCTCTGTGGAATTGGGATTTCTTTAAGTGTAGTATATCCAACAGCTCTGGGTTTGACATGGCCTTGTATGTTAAGCAGAGATCGCCTCGGAGTAGACGATATGCGACAGAGTATAGCTGGAGTTTTTTAAGGTGGCCAGCATAGGGCACCTGCTTTAGGCCTGTGATTCTTTTAGTGAGGTATTTCTGTGGCCTTTCCAGTTGTTGCAGATGTCTTGAGAGGTACATACCAAATGGGGCATTGTATTCTATAATGGGTCTAATGAGGGATGAGTACAGTGGGACAATGACCTCCTTTTTTCTGAATGAAAAACCCTTAGTGATGAGGTGTGCCACATAAAAGGATTTCCTGACTGTTGTGGCGATGTGGTTATTGAAGGTGAGACCACTGTCCACCTGTGTCCCTAAGTCTCTTATCACACTTTCGGTGTTTAGTGTACTGCCACCTAAGTGGTAATTCATGGGTACATGTTTTTTTCGCAAAGGGGATAACTATACATTTCTTGGCATTGAGCTTGAGCCCATGACCCTGGCACCAAGCATCTGTTTCTGTGAGGCCCTTTTGTAGAGTATCCACATCATTTGGGGATTCAATAATGGCTCCCAGTTTGCAGTCATCTGCAAACTTTGTTAGTCAGAGTCCCTTAGTGTTGGCCTGTACTTCATGTACAAGAAAGATGAAATGAAATGCTGGAGATGTGGACACCCTGATGCTGACTGGATACATACAGTTGTTGATTGCAAGATAATTTCCCCATTTTGTTAAGACTTTAAATGTCTTTGTAAAGCTCTATGGAATGACAACTTTATAATTTTTGACTCCCTTGTCTGTTTCAATGTTCCTAAAGTCATTCCTAAAAAACAAAAAAATTTACTACAGTCTATCCTCTCTACATCAAGGAAAAGTGTTAGTAAAAATTGGAAATCCCACTCTCCTCCAGTCTTTTAAAGATGAGTTTATTCATCTTGTGAAATACATCTGTAAGAGAGATTGCGACTATAAAAGCAAGGACTAAAAACACAACTCATCACATAATTGCTTGGACAAAATTGTCTAATCTGTTAGAGAAATACCAAGTGTTCTCCTATGTAAATTGCTTTTTTAGTTGTTATGGGTATTGTATATAGTTTACTTGTTTGTTTTCATGTTACTATAATGTTAAGTTATTGTGTTATAAAATGAATAAAAACATTTTGGGAAAAAAACATTTCTATAGTCAAAAGAACTGGAAGTAAGTCACTGAACTTCTCTCTCACATTTTTACTGCTCTAATCTGTAAAGCTAATAACATATGTATGTTTTTATTTATTTAGTTTCATATTTTATCTCAAGTTACTCCTCTCTAGCTGTTATCAGTAGTTGTTTGCAGTACTTCTGTTATTTTCATTTTTCCCTAACTTTTACACTCAACACACACTCTCCCCTCCTCCTTCCCTAGATTTAACAGCAAAGTGTCTTCTCTTAAAGACTGCCTCTATCTTCTTTACAGATACTGCTCCAACTCTTGGAATATTGCCTGTGCTCTACTGCATAGCCAGTTTAAACTAAAGTATGTACCAAGCTTATACCAAAAATTAGTCTTACTTCGTCTAATGTAAAGGCTACCTGCATACCACTGAGACCCCCCCAACACTCACCTCTTTGTTAAACCCTTGCCTCTCTGTCTCCCTCTGCCATCAATAAGTCAGTCACTACCCTAGAGCCATCTCTCTTAGTTAGCTATACTCTTCTCTTTCCTTTTTTGTGGTTTCCTTTTAACTGTTTACACCAGCTACAGACCCCTGCCACTCTGCTACTTCTTTCTGATCCAAAGGATCTTGCAGCACCTCTCCCTAAGCTAACAGTTGAACATTCAATCCACTAGGCCGTTACCTTCAAACTGCTGCTTAGAGGCTGTATCGGACTGAAACTTTTAAAATTTCAGCTAAAGGCATAAAAATAACAAAAACATTTGGCAAAACTCCTACCTATAGAACATTGTTACTAGCAATCAATGACAGTTTTTCACTTACCTCTGCTGGGGCTCTACCTGCTCCGTTTGCCCTGCAGGCTTACGCCACTCCTCTACCCTGCCCCCAATTCCCACCCACCCTCAATATCTGTACATTTATTCATCCCCAACTTCTCCCACATCCCCTACCATCCAATTACACTATACTCCACCCACCACACACATTCCACTCAAACTCCGCACCCAACCTAAACAATGCCCCCTACCACAGCATAGCTACTAAACCTAACAACCCTGCTAACCTCCCTCACTTGTCTTACTTATCTTACACAACTCCCTAACCCCTCACATACTGCACCTTCACATTACACAACCACTTTCCAACATATATCCACACCACCCTTCACCTCCATAACTCATGAACTCTACTCTTCTAAACCAACCCTACTATTCAAACACAAAATCCTACCTAAACCAGCCTCACATAACACACCCTTCCAAACACACACCAAATCCACTACCTACCACTGCTCAAACTCTCCATCCACATTAAGCCACCTTATACTCATTCTGAAATTATGGGAAAGAGTAGTGGAAGCTAGGTTAAGAAGGGACGTGATGATTAGTGATCAGCAGTATGGTTTCATGCCGGGAAAGAGCACTACAGATGCAATGTTTGTTCTGAGAGTGTTGAGGGAGAAGTACAGAGAAGGTCAGGAGGAGTTGCATTGTGTTTTTGTAGACTTAGAGAAAGCATATGACAGGGTGTCTAGAGAGGAGTTGTGGCATTGTATGAGGAAGTCGGGAGTGTCAGAGAAGTATGTAAGAGTGGTACAGGATATGTACGAGGGTAGTGTGACAGCAGTGATGTCTGCGGTGGGAGTGACAGATGCGTTTAAGGTGGACATGGGGTTACATCAAGGTTCAGCTCTGAGCCCTTTCTTATTTGTAATGGTGATGGACAGGTTGACAGACTAGATCAGACAGGAGTCCCCGTGGACTATTATGTTTGCAGATGACATTGTGATCTGTAGTGAGAGTAGGGAACAGGTGGTGGAGACCTTTGAGAGATGGAGATATGCTCTAGAGAGAAGAGGAATGAAGGTCAGCAGGACTAAGACAGAATATGTATGTGTGAATGAGAGAGAGGATGGAGGAATGGTGAGGATGCAGGGAGTAGAGGTGGCGAAGGTGGATGATTTTAAATACTTAGGACCAATACTTCAGAGTAACGGTGAGTGTGGAAGAGAGGTGAAGAAGAGAGTACAGGCAGGATGGAGTGGGTGGAGAAGAGTGTCAGGAGTGATTTGTGACAGACGAGTACCAGTAAGAGTGAAAGGAAAAGTCTACAAGAGAGTAGTGAGACCAGCTATGTTATATGGGTTGGAGACAGTGGCATTGACAAAATGGCAGGAGTTAGAGCTGGATGTGGCAGAGTTAAAGATGTTAAGATTTGCACTGGGTTTGACGAGGGTGGACAGGATTAGGAATAAGTATATTAGAGGGTCAGCCCAGGTTGGAAGGTTTGGAGACAAAGCCAGAGAGGCAAGATTACGTTGGTTTGGACATGTGCTGAGGAGGGATGCTGAGTATATTGGGAAAAAAAGATGCTAATGATGAAGCTACCAGGTAACAGGAAAAGAGGAAGGCATAAGATAAGGTTTATGGATGTGGTGAGAGAGGACATGCAGATGGTTGGTGTGACAGAGCAAGATGCAGAGGACAGGAAGAAGTGGAAACAGATGATCCATTGTGGCGACTCCTAATGGGAACAGCCAAAAGAAGATGATGATACTCATTCTCCACCAAATTTCCCTCTCACTCTTTGGAGACATCCAACCCAACCCCCAGACCCACTACCACCACACAAACTACTAATTCCCCTCCCACATACCATCAAACTCCTAAATCTATTTGCCGCAGTACATTTAATGCCCAAAGCCTTCAAAGTAAAATCCCTAACCTCCATGCCTGGCTTTCCCACAATCACCCTGATATAGCAGCCATCTCAGAGACCTAGCTTAAACCCTTCATAAAATACAACAAAATTCTTCCACCAGGCTACCAAATGATTCACAATGACAGACTTCACAAGAAAGGTGGAGGTGTAGTCATAATCTACTCCTCTTCCTATACGATTACCCCATACACCAATCACATCCCAAACTTCGTCAACACCAAAATAACTATAGCTCTACTAAAAATCAATAATTACAAGTCCATATGCATAGCCACCCTCTACATACCCCACAGGCAATAATATCCCAATACTGGAAGATATCCTCTCCTGGTTTTCCTCTAACATTAAAAATGAAACCTGTGTCCTAGGTGACATGAACATTAACTGGGCCACTACAAACTCTCAAGCCTCATCTCACATAGTCAACCTCTTCAACTTCACCCAACTAATAAACTCTACCAGGCCAAACAAAGATGGGCCTCTGGCATCATCATTCACTGGCTCTTAACATCCCATCCCAACCTTATCTCAAATGCAGGAATCCTCCCAGACCTTCTCAGCAACCACCTGCCAGCCTTTGCTGACCATCACCCCCTCTCCTCTTCAAAAGCAACATCACTACATTTAAACTCATAACCTCTCCTACTTCAACCCTCAGACTTTCTCAGAATGTCTAAAACTTACTGACTGGACCCCCTAAGAACTATGCCCCTCGACAATGCCATCACATACCTGAATGAAACTTTCTTAAACCTACTCAACAAACACGTTCCTCTAAGTACCAAACATGTCAAGGCTAAGCCTCACTCTCACTATCAAAAGAAACTAAACTAACCATGCTCCAAAGAGACAAAAAATGGAAGCAATACCAAAGAAACAAACAACCTAACTCCCTACCTGAATTCAAACAACTTCGCAACTCCGTAAAAAAACAAATAACTAAAGACCGCAAAGCATACTGCTCCAAACTTCAATCTGAACACTCAACCAACTCTAGAAAAGTCTGGAACACCATCTCCTCCCTCCTCCACCCAGGAAATAAAGATAGCCCCTGTCCCAACCCGAACCTCACCAATTTTGAAACTGCCACCCTATTCAACTCCTTCTTTGTGGATTGTACAGCTAAATTGTCCTTCTTCCCTCACCCCCCAATCCCAAACCCACCTGTCCCTCCATCCCTCTGATCTCATATCTCCTTCCTCGCCCTTCAACCTAAAACCCATCTCCACAAGTACAATAAAAAAGCTACTTCTCCAACTTAAACCTTGCCGCAGTGCATCTGATAATCTACCATCTATCTTCCTCAAAATATCTGCTGATAGCATTGCCTTTCCTATTTCCATCTTCATAAACAGATCCATCCAAGAATCCTATGTCCCGTCTATCTGGCGACATGCATACATCATCCCACTCCATAAGGGAGGTAAAAACACTGACACCACCAACTTCAGGCCTACTGTCATCCTTTCCCCACTCTCTAAAACCCTGGAAAAATGTATCCATTCACAACTGATGCCATACCTAACACACAATAACCTTCTAACACCCACACAACATGGCTTCCGCCCTGGCCATAGTACCATGACTGCCCTCCTTTCCTTTCTCGAGACCATTAACCAAGCACGTGACTCTGGCAAATTCGTATTTCCCCTGTTCCTAGACCTACCCAAACCTTTTGACACCATCTCCTACCCCTTAACTCCTATCTCAACTCCCCTCTCTCAACTTCTCTCCTTCCACCATAACCTGGCTCTCTAGCTATTTCCGAACAACAAGCCATACAATGGGAATCCTCAACCTCTTCCTTCCTACACACCCCCATCGATTTGCCCCAAGGTTCTGTTCTAGGCTCTTTACTCTTCAATATATTTATCAATAACTATCACCACACCATCCTCGATTCCTCACTAATCTAGTAAGCCGATGATTCAACAATCATCTGCTCAGCATACCTCCGCGACCTACTTCTAAAAACCCAATCAGCCTTCTCTTAAATTGAAACCTGGATGCAAGACAATCACCTGGCCCTAAAGGAAATAAAACTAAACTGATTATCTTTCCTCCCTCTAGAAACTCCCCTATCGACAAAAACTCCTTTTCTATACTCAGCCAGAATAACGTCCCCATCAAAACTGTATCAAATACTAAACTGCTGGGTGTTATCATTGATGAACATCTAAAATTTGACACCCATATCAAAACTATCATCAAAAAAAAAAAAACACCAAAAACTAGGACTCCTGTACAGACACAACTGCCACCTCACTCTCTCCCACCAGAAAATCCCTAGCCTCCTCCAACCTTTGCCCCTCTTTCATGTACAGTGCTCCTTTGCTAACCAATCTCCAACTTGGCATACAATTCAAACTAGAATCCTGTTACAGTAAAATAAGCAAATTTGCCACTAGTTCAAAAAACTTATCCCACCATTGCCACTCTCTCCATACTCTGCAATGGCTTGAGCTACCTAATTACCTGAACTTTCTCAAACTCACCACTGCCCACAAGCTCATCTTCAAACCTTCCAGCTGCCTCTCTCTCACTACCGCCTTAATCCCCTATATTCCTAACCGGTCACTCGGATCAGAAAACAGAAACCTCCTACAAATCTACAAACCCTCACAACCCCCTGGCTACCTCCTCTATCTTACTCCATATCTAAACTATGGAACTCTCTCCCTCCCTTTGCAATACTCCAAACCACACCAACTTCTAATCTCTTGCTCTCCCACCTATCTTCAAAATGGAGACATGCCCATGCCACTCTCCAACATAACTTCCCCCTCTAGCTACACTCATCTCCAACCCCTGCTGCACCTACTTCTCATACCATTACTTTGTCTACTACTACACTCCATTAAACCAATACTGGACAGACTTCTGTTGCACCTTGGCTAACCTTGTTAGATTTTCTTATTTCAGTAAATGTATCTAACTTTGTACATACAAAATTTCCAACAATGTCCTATTTGTATTTCTTTGCATGATTGTATTATACCTCATATGTATTATGCTGTATTCTCAGCCTGATTTAGATGATTATACTGCTTTATGTGATCTTGTAATTATTCATTGGAGCTTTTCTCCCTGGGCCTCCACTGAAAAAGGGCTATTTTTGGCCCTGTGGACTTCCCCAGTCATCAAACTTAAAATAAAGAAAGAAAGAAGTGTACAATATATAGAAGTAAAAGCTTTTTATCACAATGGCTGCTTTGTCTATATTGGCATGGGATGTAAACAGCCTTACAAGTATAGGCAAAAAGTAAAAAAAAACTGAATTATATTAAAAAAGTCTTAGAGCAGATGCATTTGGATAGAAATCAGCACATGAATTTGCAAAGAAAATATTTCAGGATGGACATTCAGTACAGGATCAGTGACAAAGTAAAAGGGCTAGGTAATAATACTGAATGCAAGAAGGGCTCCAATAGTGACAGAAAAGGTGGGGGAGACAATAATGATACATTCATGGTGCAGTAGGGAGTTACTGACAGGAAACGGGGATTAAACTGGCATGTATTTATATTTGCCTAAAACTACTATTGCTGGGTTTAGGGGGACTTGGGCAAATAATATGCATACAGTAGAGGTTAACTGGTCTGTAACAGTATGGATGAATCATGGAGATCTAGAAAGGAAATATAACAAAAGAGGGCAGATTTCAGAAAGTAAATGAGAATAATTGGTGCAAATGATGTGCATTTAGTATCTGGAACTCTTGACAAAATTTACATATTACTCCCAGAGATACAACAAGTGGGCTACATTGGACATAAATTATTTCACAGGCGCATGTGTATTTCAGTCAAAGCTTTGAGGCCCATCTAGTAACTCAGATCATACACCAATAAAAGCTAACATGTAGGGTAATTATGTAGAATAGACAGTGACACTTTCCTACTCATCTGTGTTTTGTTATTATTGCTGTAGGCACTTCCAGTTGACTAGGTCTATTATTTTCTACTTGTCTTTTAGGAAAATAGTAATTGAAAGAATTGGTGTTGAATATAACTCAAGAATTATTAGAAAAGACAGAAATGACTTCCTAAGGAACACATAAGTGGGATAAAAATGAAAATGAAATTTAAAACATGGCAGAGATGGAGAGAGACAAAGACAGAAAGAAGGCAAACTTACAGTAGTAGTAGTAGTAGTAGTTATATAGAGGTCTGCAGAAGAGGAGGAATCTCTCAGAAGTACTTCTCCAGCAACTATAGAATGCTGAAGGAAGAATAAAGAAGCATTTAATAATGTGTAGGACTTTAAAATGGTTGGTTTTTAAGAAACAAACTTTTAGCACAAAGACTTGGGCAACAAAAAGTATAACAAGTTGTAGCCAAACGTAGGGAGCCTAAAACAAGAAAAACAGACATTGTACAAACATATTATAAATATTTAGGAAATGTTATGAAAATTTGTAAAAAGCAGAGGAGTAGATAAAGTAAGACAAGGCACAAATGGAAATATTTACAGAAGACAATATGACAAAGCAGAGCAAGATGAAGACAGCTAATAGCCACCATAGAAAGAGATAAGATAAAAGTAGTAAATGTATAATCAATGAAAAGGGAAGCCTACAGGAACAGACTGTATTTCTGTGGAAACAAAGTTGTGAGGAAAGAAAGTTATAAAGATGTGGAAGACTTTCTTTAACAATGTTTTATAAGGGATGGGGGAGTACTAGCACCTTGGAAGAAAGCTGAAGTGGCTACATTAGCCAAACAGAGTAAAGAAAGTACAGTGGTGTACACTTAGCATAAATGTAGATGTCCGTGTGTGTTCACTGTTGCAGTCATCACATTTGGGTTATCCCCTGCCAAGGTAGCCCTCGGCTGGCCCGAATACCAGAGACTTAGTATTTCTGTGTCGGTTGCTGTCGCTTGAGGACTGATGTCAGGTCGTCAGTGGTATAAAGGAAGGCAGCCAACGCCATTATATCAGTTTTTCTTGCCCTAACCTGTCAGGAGTCCCCAAAGTAGGAGGCCAGGTTCTAGTGGAAGAAACCCCACCAGTGGAAAATAAATACCAAGACGTCCCTTGTAAGGAAAGGAGAACAACAAGGAAGAAGGGTAACAAAAGAGAAAAAGGGGGATGGAGGGAGGGACACCAGGACTGCAACAGTGAATACACTTGAACATCTACATTTATGGTAAGTGTACACAACTGTACTATGTTCTTCGTGTTTCACTGTTGCAGTCATCACATCTGGGTAGATTCCCAAAGCTGAGGAAATGGGTGGAGGCAGTCAAGTTACCTACGGGATGGCTAGAATGCCCTGCAAAAGACTGCAGAGGCAAATCCTGCCCTAGATTTGGAGAAGAGAGGCAGGTGGTAATGCTTGGTAAAAGTGTGAACAGATGGCCAGGTGCCAGCCTCCAGGATGTCCCTGGTGGGGACTCCTCTGATGAAAACTGCAGAGGTGGAGGCTGCTCTGGTGGAGTGTCTCCTGACCTCCTTGGGAGGCAGGCTTACCATGCTGTTTGTAGCAGAAATGGATGCAGTGTGCTATCCATTTGGAAATGGTTTGCTTGGAGATAGCTTTGCCTTCTGCCTCTGTAGCAAAGCTAACCAGCAATTAATCAGACTTTCTCGAGAGTTTAGTCCTGTCTAGATAGTATATGAGCTGTCTGTGCACATCTAGAGAGTGCAGAATAATTTCCCCTTTGTTTTGGGGATTAGAAAAGAAGGTGGGCAGATGGATGGATTGGTTAAGAGCCACACTGGACCCCACCTTGGGCATGAAGGATGAGTTAGTTCTGAGGGATACCCTGTCTGCATGGAAGATGATGAAGGGTTCCACAGCCATGATTGCTTGCAGCTCAGAGACTCTTCTGGCTGAAGTGATGGCCAGAAGGAAGGCTGTCTTCCAGGAGAGAAAATTTTAGCTCTGCAGAAGAAGCTGGTTTGAAAGGAGGCAGAGTGAGCTTTTCCAAGACAAAGTTAAGATCCCAAGCTGGTGTAGCAGCCCTTCTAGGGGGTCTCGGGTTGTTAGCTCCTCTGAGAAACTGTTTAACCAAAGAGTGTGAGAAAAGAGGCTGCTCAGTGGGAAAATGAGCAGAAATAGCAGAGGTGTTAATTTTTATAGAGGATAAAGAGAGACTACTCTGTAGTAGGTAAGCTAAGTAATCCAGGATGAGAGGGACAGATGGCTGGGCAGTAGTGGCCCCCTTAGCCTGAATCCAGGTCCAGAACCTTTTCCATTTATCCGCATAAGACTTTCTGGTGCTAGGTTGTCTGTCCCAACAGATAACATCCAGAACCTGTTTACTGAGCATGGCAGATTGGTCTGGGGTTAAGGAGTAAGCCAAGCTGCCAAATTGAGTGTCTGCAGTTGGGGGTGCATGAATTCCCCTTCCCTCTGGGTTACAAGGTTTGGAATGTGTGGAAGATGCCATGGAGGCAGCGGGGACAGGCTGCACAGCAAGGAGGTACCAGTGCTGTCGGGGCCAGTCTGGAGTTATGAGAATGGTCCTTGGTTTTTCCTCCCTTATTTTGAGCAGCACCCTGTGGATGAGAGTTAGGGGAGGAAAGGCATAGACCGAGATTGACCCAGGGGAAGGACAGGGCATCCACTTTCCAAGCCATGCAGTGATGCTCCCTGATGCAGAATTTACTGAGCTGATGGTTGGTGTGAGAGGCAAACAGGTCGACCTTCGAGTGCCCCATGTCTGAGTTATTAGAAGGAAGGTACTTCTTTTGAGCTGCCACTCATGTGGGTCCAAAAGCTTTCTGCTTAATTGGTCTGCCAGGGAGTTGAGAGAGCCTGGAAGGTATTGTGTTAACAGGTGTAGTTGCATGGAAGAGGCTGTGAGCCAAAGGGTCATGGCCAACCTGCACAGAGGGTAGGAGTGAGTCCCTCCCTGCTTGTTGATGTACCACATCAGAGTTGTGGTGTCTGTTTTGATCAGGAGAACCTCTGGAGAGAGAGAGAAAGGGTTTGAAAGCTATCAAAGCCTGCTGCACAGCCATCATCTCTTTTTGACTGATGTGCAGGGTGATTTTCTGTGGGCTCCATTGGCCCTGTATGAACCTGCCATTCAGGTGTGCACCCCAGGCATAGTCTGATGCACCTGTGGTGAGGGTCTGGGTGGCTGGAAGTGGGGAGAAGAGCAGTCCCTTGTTGTGGGAGCAGGCTGTTGCCCTCCAAAGAAATTCCTTCCTCAGACAAGGAATAATACATAGAAGAGTTTCCAGGTCTTGAGAGTGTTGACACCAAAGGCTCTTTAGGTACAACTGAAGTTTCCTCATATGCAGTCTGGCATATGGAATGAGGAGTATGCAAGATGCCATGAACCCCAGGGCTTGCAGGATTTTCCTTGCAGAGAGCTGGGGCCTGGTGGTCATTCGAGAGAAGTAAGCTGACAGGAAAATTTGTTTCTCTGGTGTAAGGTATGCCATCTGGGATGCTGTGTCCCGCCTTGCTCCCAGGAAGATTATCCTTTGGGTGGGCACCTGTTTGGATTTCTTTTCATTGATTGTGTACCCCAGGGAGGTTAATAGCCTCTTTACAAAGGCCAGGTGTTTGAGCAGCTTTTCCTGGCTGTCTGCCTGAATAAGGCAGTCATCTAAGTAGGGGTAAATTTGAATATTTCTTTGCCTGCAAAAGACAATGGCCAGAGCCAGGCATTTTGTGAAAACTCTGGGAGCAGCAGATAAGCCAAAGGGAAGTGCAGAGAACTGAAAGTGTTGAAATCTTGCCCTAAAACGGAGATATTTTCTGCATGATTCCCTGATGGGAATGTGGAGTTAGGCCTCTTTTAAGTCCAGGGTGTCTAGCCAAGGTTCCTTGGAGACCATGGGTAGCAGCTACTGGAGGGTGAGCATTTTGAATTTTGGAATCACCAGGAAGGTGTTTAGAATGGATAGATCGAGGATGGGGCACCAGGTGCCCTCTTTTCTGGGCACCAGAAAAAGTCAGGAGTAGAAGCCTTGGCCTATCTGTTCTGCAGGAACGTGCTTGACTGCCCTCAAAGAGAGTAGGGAATGGATTTGCTTTTGAGCCTCTGCCCACTGATTTGGTGGTAGATCTGGGAACACTTCTGGGGTTGGAAGGGTGTGAAAGGAGAATTTGTATCCCTGAGACACACTGTTCAGAACACACTGGTCCTTGGTAATGGTGGCCTAGGTGCTTGAGTGAAAGGAGAGATTTCCTCCTAGGGGTATGTGAAGGTGGGCAGAGGGGAGGAGGTGAGTCACTGTGAGTTCTTACCCTAAGGGGGTGGCTTAGAACTCCCTTGTTTTGAAGTGGAGGTAGTCCACTGCTTAGATCTCTGCATTCCCTGGGGCTGCTGTCTGTGGGTGGTCTGTTTCCACAGGGCCTAGGTTGGGCCTGTTTACTCAGAGCAGGAAAGGACCAGTGCTTGGAGGGGAAAATGCCTGCTGAACCTAGGGGGCTGGAGCTGTAAGAAATCTTTAACTGTTTGCATAGATTTTGCTTTTTCTTCCATCTTTAAGACCCCTTCTGCCTTAGTGCCAAATAAGTTATCTTTGTGCAAGGGTGCATCCAACAATTTAGATTTGACATGGTCTGGCAGGAGTTGTTCCTTAAGCCATGCATGTCTTCTAATGACAGATCCAGTGACTACTGCCCTGCAAGAAGCTTCAAGGGCATCAAAACCACACTGTAAAGTGCGTTTAGTTACTTGAATTGCAGAATGCATTAAGTCATGTAAATCTTTATATTCTGCCCATGCAGGAAATGAGGATATTTTTTGTTTAAGGAGTTCCAAGGTAAGTTGCTGATATTTAAGCATATGGAACTGACAATTTAGTGCCCTGATAGCAAGAGTAGCTGAGGTGTATACTTTTTTACCCCATCTGTCCAATGCTTGGGAATCCCTGTCTGAGGGGGTGAGATTCTTAGCAGAGATTTCTTTAATCCTTTTTGCCCCTTGAGAAATTACCTCAGGGTCAGCTGTAGGATTTTAAAAATATATTAGTGTGAGTCAGGGACTCTGTAGTATCTGCCTGGTTTTCTGGGAGCAGGAGGGAGGTCATCTGGAGTCAAGCCGGATTCAAGGAAAACATCATCCACCACATCCAAGACTGGGGGCATGGCTAAGGGTCTGTGTTGCGGAAGATCTAGGAATTCCCTGAGTCTCTTTTTAGACTGAGGGCAGCCCTGACTCTCCCACTGGAAATGCTCCCTTAAGGTATACAAGGTTTCCCCAAAGGAAAAATCCTCTGGAGGAGAGGCTGAAGGAATAGATTCTTCTGCATCAGAATCCTCATAAGTGGAGAAGGGCTGCATGTCTTCTTAGTCAGATCCATCAGATTCATCTGACTCTTGTTCAGACAAAACTACTGGAGACAGATCTCTTTTTCTTTTTGATAGAGTGGCTTGACTTCCCCTAATCAGCATGATAAGGTCTTCTGCCATTTAAAGCATTTGAGATTGAGGCAAGGTAGGAGGCGCTTAAGAGTGGGTAGTTGGTTTCTTGGGTGTGGTTCAAACCCTGGGCCTAAGGAACTCGGTTGTTTTTGAATGAATGGTAGTCATGAAAGAAGGCGTCGGTTTGTGTCTAGATTCGGTGGTTCGAAGGACTTCCTCGGAAGCCGGTGCCTGCTCAGCAGCTCTGGACCCATCCAAGGTAGAGACAACAGCAGGATCCTTAGACAAAGAAGAGTTCTGCAGCATACCGGACTCTGAAAGGGTCTCGGTAGCGGCCTGTGAATCAACTGAAGCGGGCATCAAGGGCTGTGAAAGCGCCTCACTGAGTACCACAGGACTGACGACTAGCTTAACGGAAGTGTTGTCAGAAGGTTTGGTCCTGTCCAGTCTGCCTCTGTCTTTATCGTTAAGCTTTTTCAGAAGATCTGCTGTCAGATGGCTTACCAAAGCCATATCAGAATTCGAGGACTGTAAACGAAAATATCTGGCTACAATAAGGGCCTGATGACAGATAGTTCTAGCATTAAACAAAGCACAGAAGTGACAGCGGGGGACGTCGTGGTCTGGGCCTAAACAAGTAACACAGTAAGAGTGGAAGTCTTGGTGTGGTATTTGCTTTCCACAGGTGAGACAACTATTAACTTTTTCTGACATCAGTTAGTGCAAGAAAAAAGGATCTCCAATGGGGTACTTAGCTTTAGAAGACTTCAACTTCAATTCGGAAACGAAAACTCAGGTAGCGGCCAACCGGCACTTGTGCGAACTGTTTCTGCTTTGGGCTCAATGGCAAGAAAGACTGATGTAATGGCATCGGCTGCCTTCCTTTATACCACTAACAACCTGATGTCAGTCCTCACGCGACAGCAACTGACGCAGAAGTACTAAGTCTCTGGTATTCAGGCTGTCCGAGGGTTACTCTGGCAGGGATAACCCAAATGTGATGACTGCAACAGTGAAACACGAAAAACATCATTCAGATCTGGCTTCATATAGACCATTTCAAGCTTAAACCATAACTACAAAGATTAAAAACAAAGAATAATGCTCACTACACTCTGTTTGCCTGATAATAAACAAGACTTATAAATTGCAACAAAAAAAACAGGCTTAAATAGTGGGAAGTATACTTGCTGTGTTCAATTCAAGTCAGTCACAAAAGGTAACCAAATGTTCCACAAAAAGAAATGAAGCTGTAACACAAACCGCTTTACTTTGCGAACTCTTATTCCAGTAAAAAAGAGTCAAAATCACCATAGAGTGTTCATTCGAACCTACTCATCCACTGGGCAATAGCTTGTAGAAAAAACACGCAGCCAGCATGTAAAAATAAATCCAAGCGTCCAGTAGAAACCACGTTTATTAAAATAATTAGAACACAGGGCTAGCGCTTTCAACGAATCTTCATCAGGCCACTAACAAACAAACATACTAGCATCCCTTTTATAGCAAAATGCTAGAGTCAACTACTGATGTCACATCCTGTTTGCACATACTGAAGTCAACTCTGATGTCACATCCTGTTATACATAAAATATTTAAACTGACATCACTTTTGTAGTAAAACGCTACAAGCAACTCTGATGCCACATCCTACTAAATGTAAAATCTTATAAAATGTTTCAAATTATTTAAAATATATAAAATATATATGCAGACATTTTGTAAACAGTGCACAATAAAATGTTCTAAAATAACATTTCACCCTACTTTAACTGCTGCTGCATGTAACATTCAAAATGTTTTAAAATAATTTAAGTATCTATGTAACCATCTCATAGACAGTATGCAACAAATAAAATGTTTCACAATTACATACTATCTTCCTATAAATACTGCACTTATATGCATACTAGTAACAAAATGGCACACATGTTTAGTATTTAATAATAGGCGATATAGTCCCATTTGAAATACTTGTATGTATAAATACATGTTTAAAATAGAGATCAAATTAATAAACATATTAATATCTGCACATGAGCTATTTAGCATAAATATAACTGTACAAAATGATCATTCAAAAGACTGCATCTAAAATTTGTACAGCGTATGCTTCTAAATATCATAATATCTGTAACAGCAAAAATCATTCAAAACAGATATGTACACACGAAAAATATTGATAACAGCTGATATTATAAACATAGAAATATATGAGACTAAATGTGTAAAATCAGGTAAAATATGTGTGCTGGATGAAAGAGGAAAACATGGTATATCAGCATCTTTCATAACAATTGGCCCCTAATGAGCCTGCAGAGTAAAATACAGAGACAACGATGGAAACAGAAATGGAAAAATATCAAGTATGAAAATGTTATAAATATAAAAGTAAAACCAGCCAGAGGTTGATAAAGGGTGGCAAAGGGGTGAAAAGCTTCAATGAAGTTTCCTAGCTTTAAGTATAGGTTTGATGGAGACTCTGTCATTGAGGCCTGGGTACAAATCAGCCCTAAGCCTGATGATCCATTTGGCCTCTATCTGTTCCGTGGTGTTAAAAATATCTCCTCTTCTACGAGATAGAACATTGTTTTGAATTACTTGAAACAAAAGCTATGTTGGGTAGATGTATTAATTACATGCCTAGACAGAGCATTTGAAGAACATCTAACTTTGATTTTATATAAGTGTTCCCTAATTCTGTCTTTAAACTTTCTGTCCGTCTTCCCTACATAAAGCAGGGCAGTGTACACAGGTTGCCAGGTACACCACATGGCAGGTCTCACAAGTGGCAGAAACTGTGAAATGAAATTCTTGTCCTGTAATAGGATGATTGAATTTATCAGTTTCTTTAATGAATTTGCAATAATTGCATTTTTGACATTTTTTAGTCATTTTATGATTACTGGTTATATTTATGTCAAGCCTATTTGGACCACATAACATTCTGTGTAAATTCAACTTATTTTTATATGTAAATTTTGGTTCTTGGCTCAATATCTCAGAAATAACTGGATCTGTTAGCAAGATGTCCCAATGTTTCCGATATATGCTTTCAATACTATTTACATCTTGTGTAAAATGTATCGGTATTCTGATAACTCCACTGCTAGTTTTGGTGCTGCTACTATCATCTCGTTTACTAGAGAAGTAGGGAAAGGCCCTGCCTTCTCTCAGTTCACCTATGGTACCTAAAGAAGCATCAACTTCTGTTACCGTGTAAGACCTGTCTATAAATTTATTCCTCAAGTCTTCTATGCCTGTTTTAAAGCATGAGTCTTCAGAAAACAGCCTAGATACCCTCATGGCTTGACTTTTAACGATGTTACCAAAGACATGCTTAGGATGCATGCTGCTTGATGGAGAAAGTTATTTCTATAGCAATCCTTTCGAAAAACTCCAGTGTTAAGTATACCATTTGGTAGTTGTTCAACATATACGTCTAAATAGGGTATGACATCTTTGGAATTAACCATAGAAAATCTTAAAAAACTGGTGTCTTTATTTATTTTATCATAGAAAGACCTCAATTGTTCTTCATCACCTTTCCAAATAAGGAAGAGGTCATCTACAAACCTAGTGTAGAAAGAAACATTCTGACAAAATTCCTCCATCTGAAATAGAGAAGAAACTTCCCAGTAAGCCATAACCAGGTTGGCGTAGCTATTGGCACAGGAAGTGCCCATAGCTACGCCATCCCTCTGAAGGTATACTTGACCATTAAACAAGAAAATATTATTTGTTAATACAATTTCCATCAATTCCGTGATAACTTCTATCCTTCCTTCGGAGAATGTGCCATCTCTAGTAAGAATCCTACTTATGCTGTTGAGTCCCTCATGATTAGGAATAACAGTAAAAAGAGAGTTGACATCAAGTGTCACAAACAATTTATGCTGGAAACCATCACTCACCGAGGTATTCTCATATAGTTTAATTAGGAATTGTTTAGTATCTTTCAGTATGTGTGTGTACTTGTCCACTATGGGTCTTAATAAGGACTCTAAATAGATGGAAATCGGCTCGGTGATCCAGCCCTTTCCTGCAACAATTGGCCTCATAGGTGGATCCAAGCCATTTTTGTGAATCTTGGGTATTCCCTGTATAATGGGTATTGTTGGATGTTCCACTACAAGGTATGTGAATAATTCTTGATTAATCTTACCCTCATTTAACATAACATTTAATCTACTAGAAACATCTGATATGATCCTATTCACTCTACTATCATTGATTTTCAAATAAAAGACAGAATCATCCAGCATATTGCACATTTTATCAATATAAAACTCCATATCCATGATAACTACAGGACCACCTTTATCGGCTGGTCTTATCATAATGGTCCTATCATCTTTCAGGCCATTAAGTGCTTTCCTTTGTACTGGTTTCAGATTGCCAAACCATCTCTTTTTCTATTATTTGCATCATTTTCATATAATCCTTGCTCAACCAGTTTCGAATAAGCCTCGATAAGTGGGTGGTTGCATGGAGTGTAAGTACTTGGTTTTCTAAACGGATGGGGTAAACTAGTGTTGTTACGAAAATCAACCTTCATTTGGAGGTTCCGTATAAACATTTTCAAATCAATAATGCTATTTGTGATATCGCTTCTACTAGAGGGAATAAATGTTAGACCTTTCTCCAAGACATACTTTTCTTCTTCCGTTAAAAGCTTACTTGATATGTTCCACACTATTGATTCTTGGTCCCTTGCCAAATCTTTTTTAGTGTAGGACCAGCCTGTACTGGTCCTGCTGGTCTCTTTTTCTGCCTTCCCCTGCTCATAGACCGTTCCCTTTTTGATCTCTATTTTAAACATGTATTTATACATACAAGTATTTCAAATGGGACTATATCGCCTATTATTAAATACTAAACATGTGTGCCATTTTTGTTACTAGTATGCATATAAGTGCAGTATTTATAGGAAGATAGTATGTAATTGTGAAACATTTTATTTGTTGCATACTGTCTATGAGATGGTTACATAGATACTTAAATTATTTTAAAACATTTTGAATGTTACATGCAGCAGCAGTTAAAGTAGGGTGAAATGTTATTTTAGAACATTTTTATTGTGCACTGTTTACAAAATGTCTGCATATATATTTTATATATTTTAAATAATTTGAAACATTTTATAAGATTTTACATTTAGTAGGATGTGGCATCAGAGTTGCTTGTAGCGTTTTACTACAAAAGTGATGTCAGTTTAAATATTTTATGTATAACAGGATGTGACATCAGAGTTGACTTCAGTATGTGCAAACAGGATGTGACATCAGTAGTTGACTCTAGCATTTTGCTATAAAAGGGATGCTAGTATGTTTGTTTGTTAGTGGCCTGATGAAGATTCGTTGAAAGCGCTAGCCCTGTGTTCTAATTATTTTAATAAAGCGTGGTTTCTACTGGACGCTTGGATTTATTTTTACATGCTGGCTGCGTGTTTTTTCTACAAGCTATTGCCCAGTGGATGAGTAGGTTCGAATGAACACTCTATGGTGATTTTGACTCTTTTTTACTGGAATAAGAGTTCGCAAAGTAAAGCGGTTTGTGTTACAGCTTCATTTCTTTTGTGGAACATTTGGTTACCTTTTGTGACTGACTTGAATTGAACACAGCAAGTATACTTCCCACTATTTAAGCCTGTTTTTTTTGTTGCAATTTATAAGTCTTGTTTATTATCAGGCAAACAGAGTGTAGTGAGCATTATTCTTTGTTTTTAAACTACGTGACTTATTTTTTGCTCACACACTCATGGCTGAGGGAAGCAGTCAAAATTCAACAGTTGAACTACCCTACAATCCTGATATGCTTAGAAGTACCAAGTCAGGTACATCTAACATTAAGAGCAGATTTGAAGATGCTGTTACAAGTGACATTAATCCACTGTTATCTTTCAGTCCATTGGCTGAGACATATGATGAACAGAGTTGCAAAGAAGATTATCGAGGGCTTGAAACTCTAGTACAAGAAATGGAAGGAGATTTCCTCAAACTGAAACGCCTTCAGTTGCAGAGGCAACATTTCGAAGCATGCATTACTGCATAAAATCGTTCCAAGGGGTTTAAGGATCCTGAAGATGCCAACTACAGGTACTGTGTATAAAGATTTGTTATATTCATGGCAACAGTTAAACTTAGATACCAGCCTGAAGTACATGGAGCTAATGAACAATTATTTCTTACCCCATGAAACATCATTGAGGAGAAACTACAGAAGCAACAGCAGAGCTTATCTACCATGTACCCTAGACCAGTGGTAGAAGCATCTATTGACAAAATGTTAGACAGCGTTTTCATTTATGAGAAAAAACTGTTACAGCAAAAACGTGATAAACTTAGAAGGGACATGGACGATTTTAAAAAAGGCCATGTCTTTACTTGGCCCAGAGTGGAGAATGGAGCCAAGGGATGGAAGAACACACGCCTTCAAAATGAAATAAAAGACAATACCAATATTGGTCTGGCCAGAGATGGGCCAGATACCAATGCTGATGGTTCTAATGTTATTGTCATAGATAAACAGACAGGGGTAAGAAAAATACCATTGTTACCACAGCAATAATACACCAGGATGGTACTAATGATACATGCTCTTCCCCCGCTGGTAATGTTCACAATATATCTGTATTTGAAGATGCCAATACAAGGATAGATATATGTGAGCATATAGAGAATGAGGATGATAATGTTAATAAGATTATGAATAAAAATAAAATTAGCCTAAGCATGGGCCAAAACTAGATTCAATAGTATGAGTACTGAATCAGTCCCTTTCCCCATCGCCAATCAATGGAGAGGGGTGGGGGAACAAGGAACGGTCTATGAGCAGGGAAGGCAGAAAAGAGACCAGCAGGACCAGTACAGGCTGGTCCTACACTAAAAAGATTTGGCAAGGGACCAAGAATCAATAGTGTGGAACATATCAAGTAAGCTTTTAACGGAAGAAGAAAAGTATGTCTTGGAGAAAGGTCTAACATTTATTCCCTCTAGTAGAAGCGATATCACAAATAGCATTATTGATTTGAAAATGTTTATACGGAACCTCCAAATGAAGGTTGATTTTCGTAACAACACTAGTTTACCCCATCCGTTTAGAAAACCAAGTACTTACACTCCATGCAACCACCCACTTATCGAGGCTTATTCAAACTGGTTGAGCAAGGATTATATGAAAATGATGCAAATAATAGAAAAAAGAGATGGTTTGGCAATCTGAAACCAGTACAAAGGAAAGCACTTAATGGCCTGAAAGATGATAGGACCATTATGATAAGACCAGCCGATAAAGGTGGTCCTGTAGTTATCATGGATATGGAGTTTTATATTGATAAAATGTGCAATATGCTGGATGATTCTGTCTTTTATTTGAAAATCAATGATAGTAGAGTGAATAGGATCATATCAGATGTTTCTAGTAGATTAAATGTTATGTTAAATGAGGGTAAGATTAATCAAGAATTATTCACATACCTTGTAGTGGAACATCCAACAATACCCATTATACAGGGAATACCCAAGATTCACAAAAATGGCTTGGATCCACCTATGAGGCCAATTGTTGCAGGAAAGGGCTGGATCACCGAGCGATTTCCATCTATTTAGAGTCCTTATTAAGACCCATAGTGGACAAGTACACACACATACTGAAAGATACTAAACAATTCCTAATTAAACTATATGAGAATACCTCGGTGAGTGATGGTTTCCAGCATAAATTGTTTGTGACACTTGATGTCAACTCTCTTTTACTGTTATTCCTAATCATGAGGGACTCAACAGCATAAGTAGGATTCTTACTAGAGATGGCACATTCTCCGAAGGAAGGATAGAAGTTATCACGAATTGATGGAAATTGTATTAACAAATAATATTTTCTTGTTTAATGGTCAAGTATACCTTCAGAGGGATGGCGTAGCTATGGGCACTTCCTGTGCCAATAGCTACGCCAACCTGGTTATGGCTTACTGGGAAGTTTCTTCTCTATTTCAGATGGAGGAATTTTGTCAGAATGTTTCTTTCTACACTAGGTTTGTAGATGACCTCTTCCTTATTTGGAAAGGTGATGAAGAACAATTGAGGTCTTTCTATGATAAAATAAATAAAGACACCAGTTTTTTAAGATTTTCTATGGTTAATTCCAAAGATGTCATACCCTATTTAGACGTATATGTTGAACAACTACCAAATGGTATACTTAACACTGGAGTTTTTCGAAAGGATTGCTATAGAAATAACTTTCTCCATCGAAGCAGCATGCATCCTAAGTATGTCTTTGGTAACATCGTTAAAAGTCAAGCCATGAGGGTATCTAGGCTGTTTTCTGAAGACTCATGCTTTAAAACAGGCATAGAAGACTTGAGGAATAAATTTATAGACAGGTCTTACACGGTAACAGAAGTTGATGCTTCTTTAGGTACCATAGGTGAACTGAGAGAAGGCAGGGCCTTTCCTACTTCTCTAGTAAAGCGAGATGATAGTAGCAGCACCAAAACTAGCAGTGGAGTTATCAGAATACCGATACATTTTACACAAGATGTAAATAGTATTGAAAGCATATATCGGAAACATTGGGACATCTTGCTAACAGATCCAGTTATTTCTGAGATATTGAGCCAAGAACCAAAATTTACATATAAAAATAAGTTGAATTTACACAGAATGTTATGTGGTCCAAATAGGCTTGACATAAATATAACCAGTAATCATAAAATGACTAAAAAATGTCAAAATGCAATTATTGCAAATTCATTAAAGAAACTGATAAATTCAATCATCCTATTACAGGACAAGAATTTCATTTCACAGTTTCTGCCACTTGTGAGACCTGCCATGTGGTGTACCTGGCAACCTGTGTACACTGCCCTGCGTTTTACGTAGGGAAGACGGACAGAAAGTTTAAAGACAGAATTAGGGAACACTTATATAAAATCAAAGTTAGATGTTCTTCAAATGCTCTGTCTAGGCATGTAATTAATACATCTACCCAACATAGCTTTTGTTTCAAGTAATTCAAAACAATGTTCTATCTCGTAGAAGAGGAGATATTTTTAACACCACGGAACAGATAGAGGCCAAATGGATCATCAGGCTTAGGGCTGATTTGTACCCAGGCCTCAATGACAGAGTCTCCATCAAACCTATACTTAAAGCTAGGAAACTTCATTGAAGCTTTTCACCCCTTTGCCACCCTTTATCAACCTCTGGCTGGTTTTACTTTTATATTTATAACATTTTCATACTTGATATTTTTCCATTTCTGTTTCCATCGTTGTCTCTGTATTTTACTCTGCAGGCTCATTAGGGGCCAATTGTTATGAAAGATGCTGATATACCATGTTTTCCTCTTTCATCCAGCACACATATTTTACCTGATTTTACACATTTAGTCTCATATATTTCTATGTTTATAATATCAGCTGTTATCAATATTTTTGCGTGTGTACATATCTGTTTTGAATGATTTTTGCTGTTACAGATATTATGATATTTAGAAGCATACGCTGTACAAATTTTAGATGCAGTCTTTTGAATGATCATTTTGTACAGTTATATTTATGCTAAATAGCTCATGTGCAGATATTAATATGTTTATTAATTTGATCTCTATTTTAAACATGTATTTATACATACAAGTATTTCAAATGGGACTATATCGCCTATTATTAAATACTAAACATGTGTGCCATTTTGTTACTAGTATGCATATAAGTGCAGTATTTATAGGAAGATAGTATGTAATTGTGAAACATTTTATTTGTTGCATACTGTCTATGAGATGGTTACATAGATACTTAAATTATTTTAAAACATTTTGAATGTTACATGCAGCAGCAGTTAAAGTAGGGTGAAATGTTATTTTAGAACATTTTTATTGTGCACTGTTTACAAAATGTCTGCATATATATTTTATATATTTTAAATAATTTGAAACATTTTATAAGATTTTACATTTAGTAGGATGTGGCATCAGAGTTGCTTGTAGCGTTTTACTACAAAAGTGATGTCAGTTTAAATATTTTATGTATAACAGGATGTGACATCAGAGTTGACTTCAGTATGTGCAAACAGGATGTGACATCAGTAGTTGACTCTAGCATTTTGCTATAAAAGGGATGCTAGTATGTTTGTTTGTTAGTGGCCTGATGAAGATTCGTTGAAAGCGCTAGCCCTGTGTTCTAATTATTTTAATAAACGTGGTTTCTACTGGACGCTTGGATTTATTTTTACATGCTGGCTGCGTGTTTTTTCTACAAGCTATTGCCCAGTGGATGAGTAGGTTCGAATGAACACTCTATGGTGATTTTGACTCTTTTTTACTGGAATAAGAGTTCGCAAAGTAAAGCGGTTTGTGTTACAGCTTCATTTCTTTTTGTGGAACATTTGGTTACCTTTTGTGACTGACTTGAATTGAACATAACTACAAAGAGTTTATGCTTAAACTCTCTAACAGACTAGCAAAGATGTTACTAAAGTTGGCAGATATGAACCAATGTGTGTGTGTTGAGAAGATGAACATCTGACAACATTAACAGAAAAATGAAAATCTAGGGGAAGGACAGTGGAAGAAAACATCACTATTATTGGAGAGTCTAGATGCTGAGAAAGCATTCAGCAGAAGTCAGCTGATATATCATGAACAGTGCAATGGCAGCATTTCTATTACCTGATAGAATAATAAGGAAGATATATGGAGGGTCGGAGAAAAGAATTAAGGTGGGGGGGTTCCTCTCTGACATGGTGTATTAAAGAACCAGGCAGGGAAAAATCCTCTTTCCAGCCTATTATATGCTTTACATTTAGAGCTGCTGGCAAAAAACATACAGTTGTGTAAGTGAACTTAAGAGTAAACGCTCTAATGGCTGACTGGGTCACTTCTTTCAGGACATGGCACTGGCCAAGTGCAACTCCTTCTGGGAGTTCGCTAGAGAAATCTTTTGTGATGTTCAGCCTCATCAGGGTGGCCCCTCAGGAAAATAAGTATTGTCTGTGTGATCCACTTATCTAATGCTAACACCATGTTGCTTTCCATATTTAAATCTGTACAGCCTACACACACTTCTGCAGGCATCCCATATGTCTGTCATGCTTTTCTGTCATGCATTAAAATGTGCACTGCACTTATGTCATATGTTGCTTTATCTTGCTGGTGCAGTATGATGCACATTACCAGATGTCCCATGCACTGCCATTGTTTTACATGATCATCACATGCTGTTATTACTGCAAACATTGCTCCATATGGCAAGGGTGCTACTCCTTTAATTGTTGTGTGTGTACTCTTATGCATGCAATGCAGCACAATATTATTATGTCTAATATACTCTGACCCTGTATGTGACAGATATGACTACTGCAGTTAGTAGAGTCCAAGTGGGACACAATTGTTCTACATGTGTTGTTCTTGTCTACACTTATTTAGAGATTACAGCAACTCATATTTTACATTATTACATATTTCATCATTTTTGGAGCTTTTTTCCTGATGCCTCAACTGAAAATGGGCTCTTACCCAGTCATACCTTCCAGTAATCAAATGTCAGTGAATGAATAAATAAATAAACAAACAAAATAAATTCCAGTGAGGTCAGTTCAGTGTATTTATTTGCACGTTATCCATGTGTATGTATTGCACACATTTGTCTATTGATAGTTGATGTCATGTCTGTTCAACAACGTGACAGTCCTTGATTCTGTAACTTATGTAATATTTTTGGGTCATGCAGTCCCACCGTCACAATAATCTTGCCTGTGCCATATACTGGCAATTATTGTGCCATGCTGTGGTATAGTACTATGTCAGGTACATATGAACATTTATACTTTACATACTGCATGGAAATTCATTGATCCCTTAATAAATATACAAAGGTGATGCTTTGCTTAGCATTATTCATGATTCCTTTTTTTCTGTATTTTGCTTGTGGCACTAACCATTTTTTTTAAACTAGTTTATATTAGGACATGTAGACACAGATTAGCATACATGTCTGTGTCATACCTCTCAACTGTACCAAATTTCTTGGGTTTTACCGTTTTTGAGGTCCAAATAATGGAATGCCATGATTCCCAAGTGGAACCCCTTAATTTACGAATTTCCAGGCTTTTTTTTTACATTTTTTTGTTTTTCAGCTGACGTCATCATATGCAGAGGTGTGCATGATGATGTCATCTCCATGAACAGCCTGCCAGCCTGTCGGAACTGAGGGATTCACTTTCTGGGCCATAGAGTGTGTGCATGCAGTTGTCCAGCTGCTTAAGGCAGCATCTGAATGCCGCATTTACTGTTCGAACTGTGCAGCAGTTCCCCAGCTGCTTAAAGCAGCACTTGAATTCTGTGGTTAGTTTACTGCTCGAACTGTGCAGTCTTTTACTTTAACGGGGGCCGGGAATACACTTAGAAGCGACAGCCAGCCAGCTGCAGGAACACAGCATTTGAATTCCTCGGTTACTACTCGGCACGAATCAAACTGCGAGTATGCACACCACAGTCTTTACTTTAACTGTGCGGTTAGAAGCAACAGCCAGATGAATAATCAGCATTCCCGGTAAGACAAACTGTGCAGCAGCTGCAGGAACCTTTTTACTTAACTTTTTTGCAGGAACCTTTTTACTTAGATTTTAACAGCCAATTTACAGCCACAGCATTCCTAGAAAGAATATGGTTTGTGTTTCACTTAACAGCGTTTTCATTATTTTTGTGTAATAGCTTGCATTTCCCTTGATTGTACTTGCATGTGTACATGTACGCTTCGTTTATGTTACTTCACACTACTGATTGGCAGGCAGGAACAAGATGTGTGCGCATTTGAATGCAATATGCTTTTCATTTCCGCATTTGTTACTTTACAGACAGCCAGCTTTCATTGTTGCAGTACTTATTTTGCATTTACAGCCAGGTCATGGTGTTTTGGGGTTTTCCTTCAGATTGACGAGTACTATGTGGGACCCGTGCCTCCCAAACAGGTGACATTTGCGAAGCTGAATGACAACATCAGAGAGAATTTTCTGACAGACATGTGCAAAAAGTATGGTGAGGTGGAAGAAGTGGAGATACTGTATAATCCCGAAAATAAGAAGCACCTTGGAATTGTTAAAGTCATCTTTCCCACAGTGAAAGGAGCCAAGGAAGCAGTACAGCATCTTCATAATACTTCTGTTATGGGCAACACGATACATGTGATATCGGATACAAAAAGTGGGCAAATCGTCCAGACCTTTGGGTGTATGTCTCGTGGGCCCTTGCTTTTGGTTTGTGATTTGTAGTTTTTAAAGGGTCAGGTTGTAATCCTAATTTGCATATCACTCGTATTTACTTGCCCCATGTAAGTCACGTCAAGTGCAGGCTGTTGTCTGTTGCTAGGAGACAGGAGTTAAGTAATTTGTAAAATACTGTTATTGTCTTGTCAGTTTCTTTGACTTTTTTTTTTAACGTAATTTTATTCTGTAAACAGATTATATTTACCAAATATGTACTATAATCCGTTTTTTTACTTGTTTGGAGAGCTTCCGGGTTTTGGTCATAACATAGAAGATGTAAATTTTTAATGACAACTTTAACAGTTTTATCGCTTTCATACGTGTCAGTAATCTAGTTCGCAAAAGTCAGAATTGCAGAACATTTACAGAGATTGGAGTTTGAAGAAAACAATGAACTGCATTAAATATTTCTAGTGCAAGATATTTGTAAATTGTCTAGTCATGTGGAAACAAGTGTGGACAGTGAGGTATCTGGTTTTAAAGAAACAGTAACGTGCTCTTGTGCGTTTTTGTCAGTGATCATACTTTTGGAAAGGATTTGTAGTACTTCTAAATTTATTTTATAATAGTGTCATATGACGTTTTGAGTTGAATTACTGTAATTAACTTTAAAAGGTGTTCATTAACTAAATGTACGTACTGATATTTATGTCAGAGTCTTACGTCTATAGTGAATTACACTTTAAAATCTGGTTACATGTTTAGATGTACGCCAATTATTTTTTATTTGTCTTTACTTACAAGAACTGATACTTTTAACTGTCAAAACAGAAACATTTAACTTACTTTGGAGTACATGGAATGTGAAATTAGGCTTGGAATGCTTTATTAAAGTATGGCTGTAATCTTGTTAATATGTGCATTAGTTTAATTATCAGACCATTCTACAACAACATGAAACAAATTCATACAATAGGGTGAAGGATGCACTAAGCTTGTTAGGCAGCCCCATCTTATTACTGGCTTAAGAGTCGTCATTTGAGGGTGTCAGTGAAATGAGAACGTGCACTCAAAAATTCACATTCCATTTCAGCACAAAGTGTTGGTGGTCGGGTATCGCTTCAGTCTCTATTTACACAAGGGGCTCCAGAGGCATGAGCTTTTTTCTCTCCCTGCCCTGGCCTCATTGCCATTGCATCATTTCTTTGCTTTTTTAAGGCGGGTCATTTCCATATTTACTTGCTAGCGCTCACTGTTTTAAGTTTACAAATGTGCGGCTATGTTTAAAGCGGGGGAGATTATTACTCGTTGTTTGGGGAATGCTTTCTCAAGAGAAGGTAGGGTACTTTCCACTATGAACATATGTGAAGCTTTATTTGGCTTATGAATATGCACAAGTGACATCACATGGCCAAGTGGACTGGAATCTTTTACACTTTCTACCTGAAGCTGTTATCCAAAGCCTTGGTGGTGCAGCGGTAGCATTGTTGCCTCACAGCAAGAGGTTCTCCCATTCGATTCTCGGCTGGAGTGCCTTCTGTGTGGAGTCTGCATGTCCTGGCATTTGAAAGACATGCGTAGAATGGGCGTGCCTTCGTTGAAGGTTGGGTGTCGAGTTGGCACCTTGGCACCCCTAAAAAAAATCTACTGCCAATCATTAGCAGACCGGAGTTCCGCTGTGGTGACCCCTAACCGGGAAAAGCTGAAAGAAAAACAACAACAACCTGAAGCTGTTATTCAGTGCTTCATAATGTTGATTACTGTAGAAAATCATTGGAAGAGCAATACAGTTGATTTGTTTATGTAATGAATTTATTTGGTAGAAAGAATTTCATTAACTACGTTGCAGATGCCTGTCTTTAGAAAGATCCTTTTCTGATCTGTTATGATCTATGGCACAGCAACACAAATGTGTTCTTTAAATTACGTAATTTTTGGTAGCCACCCCACTTAGTTGTTGTGCACTTCAAATGAAATACTGTAAAGCTGTCTAGTGGCCCCAGGTAACTGTTTTCAGTTTCAATTTCCAATAATATCACATCATTAGCTGGTGCTCTTCATCTTGTTCATGTAAGTCCTAGGAGGGGTTAACCCCTTACAGAAAAGCATTACTAAAAGTATAGCTTACAAAAAGAAAAAAGGTCGTCATTTTAAGGGAAAAGTGCACTTACACTTTTTTTTTGCATACTGAAAACCGCATGACTTGATTAAGCTACACATCATTTTTGTTTTCATTGTGGGGCTTCATAAAATAGTGCATGTGTGTGAGAATGGCTATAGTTTGGAACTTGGGAGCCATATCATCACAGTTAGCTGAAAGCGAAAGTTTGTGTTAAAAGTTGTGCATTGCACTGTTGTAGCATTTTAGTGTATTTTGTTTGGGATGGCCAAAGGCATGTTAAAGTGTTTTCCAACTTTAAAATTGTTATATAAAAATTTGGTCATCTGTTGTTCAGTTTGCACTTGAAAGCTGGTACCCCACAATTCCATCAAAGTGGGTGTGGTTACATAATTATGTACGCAAATGTTATGTTAATCAGCGTACAGATTTGTACCTATTTTTCATGGGCCTTTGTCCAGATTTTTGATGTTTTCAGGTTGAGAGGTATGGTCTGTGAGTACGCCTGTGTTGCCTCTAGCTTTGCATGTGTCTTTGACATATTGATTGCATTTCGCCTGCATTTGTGGTGTGTGTACATATTTATTACACAGCCACATTAATTACTGGCTGCAGTACTGCTGTTTGCCACTTGTGCTTCGTCGTTTCCCTTTTGTATGCAGGATTGGAGGTTCCAGTCTGCTCCTGCATTTGGTTATCCTTGCTGTTGTTTGACTTACACTTGCACTGCTGACAGCCTAGTGGATGACTGGACTTGATATCCATTGTCTACTGCAATGATATCAAGTAAATAACTCAAAAAACAAGCCACCCTGGTGGAATCACAAAATCAATCGGATGTATAACAGAAGGAAGAAAATCATGGCAAAAATTAGGAGGTGTAGCACCCAGCAGGATAAAATTAGAAGTTATGTACCTACCATAACGTTCCATGTTAGTTGTCTTCTCTCGCCTTCTTTCTTGCTGGATGGGTTCGGAGCCGATCCTCAGCTCCGACTCGGCACTTGCTAAGCTCGAGAGTCACTTTTACCAGCTCAAGGCAGCCCCATATCCCATGATGCAAGGCGGTAAATACCCAGATCTCGTTTGGTACCTAGAGAGACAACTGCCTAGCATAAAAACTTGCCACTAAGGAAAGAAGAGCAACTAGCCTAAAGGGCTGTAAGGGGAAACCAGATAATTCAAACTAGAACTAACTGGTGTCCAAAAATCTTCCAGAGACAAGGGAGATCAAGGTCTGTCCAGGCAAGGGGGACAGGAGGGAGGGTCGCAAGAAAGAAGGCGAGAGAAGACAACTAACATGGAACGTTATGGTAGGTACATAACTTCTAAATGTTAAGTTGTCAATCTCGCCTTCATTCTTGCTGGATGGGACCGCGTCCCTAGCACCTCTACCCTGGGTGGCTCAATGGAACAGACTCTTGAGAACCGTGGAACCAAAACTGGCCCTACTCCTGGAGGCCAAATCCAATTTGTAATGAGAAACAAAGGTATGAGGAGTGGCCCAAGTGGCTGCTGCACAAATAGTATCTAAGGGTAGCCTAGCCTGAAAAGCTGTAGAAGTGGCTAGGCCTCTAGTGGAATGTGCCTTTGGTTTTGAGCACAGTTGTTTGCCCCTAAGTTGATAAATGTCAGAAATGGTGGAAGATAACCATCTAGATAAGGTCACTTTGGAAACAGGGTGGCCTTTCTTATTTTCAGCATAAGAAAGAAAAAGCTGATCAGACTTCCTGAATTGCTTTGTTCTGTCCAAATAATATCTGAGTTGTCGGTGAACATCTAGATAATGCAATTTTTGTTCTGATCTGTTGGAATAATTAGGAAAAATACAGGAGATCAATGGATTGGTTTAAATTTGTTTTTGAAGCAACCTTGGGCAAAAAGGATGGATTAGTTCTCAAGGATACTCTGTCCTTGTGAAAGACCAAATATGGGGGACGAACAGAGAGGGCATGAGGTTCTGACACTCTCCTAGCCGAGGTAATAGCGACAAGGAAGAGTGTCTTCCACGAAAGAAACTTTAGTGAACATGAAGCAGCTGGCTCGAAGGGAGGAAGAATTAAGGATGTCAGCACTAGATTTAGGTCCCATTGTGGAGGGGGACTCCTGACAGGAGGTCTCAGGAGAAAAATTCCTTTCAGAAAAGCTTTACAAAGCTTGTGGGACATAATGTTGTGATCTGCAAATCCGACATGAAAATTCGAGATTGCAGCCAACTGAACTTTGACTGTGGAAGATGAAGAACCCGAGTGAAAGATTTCCACTAGAAAATCCAAAACTGCATGAACAGGGGCAGTAAAGGGATCTATGTTCCTTGACTTCGCCCAAAGGGAGAAACGTTTCCACTTGCTAGAGTAAATCCTTCTAGTAGAGGATTTAAGGGAAGCTACTATGATATCTCTAACGGGGTTAGAGATCATAGGAAGCCTGGCTAAGGAAGGAAGTAGAGCAACCAAGCTGTGAGGTTGAGAGAAGGGATGGACCGATGCAGCTGACCCGATTGGTGTATCAGAAGATCTGGCACTGGGTCCAGATGCCACGGCTGCACCAAAAGATGACGATGAAGGAACGGAAACCAAATTTGTCGAGGCCAATACGGGGCAATGAGAATCATTTTGGCTCTCAAAACGGTAGCTTTCTGGAGTACCTGTGGAATCAATGGAAAAGGAGGAAAGGCATAAAGAAGTCCCTGGGGCCAATCTTGGGTAAGAGCGTCTCTGGGGGGATGGCCTGGAAGTGGGAAGAGAGAAAAGAAGACTGGGCATTTGCTGTTTTGGGGAGTAGCAAAAAGATCGCAACATGGGTGGCCCCACTTCTGAAAAATCTCCTCCACTATAGATTGCTTGAGAGACCACTCGTGAGGCATGAGTATAGCTCTGCTCAATCTGTCCGCTAAAATGTTGGTTTTCCCAGGGATATGCGTTGCTACCAGAAACCGATGAGAGGAGATCGCCCATTGCCAAAGTCTGAGAGCCTCTCGACACAAGGGATAGGACTTGGTTCCGCCCTGTTTGTTGATGTACCATACTACGGACATGTTGTCCGTGTGAACTGCAATCGTTCCTAAGGGAAGAAAGTCGTTGAGGGCTTGCAACGTTAAAAGCACTGCTCTCATCTCTAGGACATTTATGTGCAGGTGGTATTCGAATGGTTGCCACGTCCCATGAACCATCCTGCCCTGATAATGACCCCCCCACCCGATCAGGGAGGCGTCCGTAGTGACTGTGGCTACCGGGGCCGGGAAAACAAAGGCTCTGCCCTGATGGACTTGGGGAGAAGAAATCCACCAGGATAGATGGTTTTTGCAAGTTTTTGTCACCAGGATCTGGTGACGCATGGGAAGTTGTTGGTAGGACCATTGTGTGAACAACATCCATTGAAGGAGACGCATGTAAAAACGGGCCAAAGGAAGAAGAGTAATGGCAGCTGCCATGAGGCCCAATACTTTTAGGACCAGCCTGGCTTGCACCTTTTTGCTGGCAGGGATGATCCGCACATGGTTTTGGATATCTAGAATTCTCTGGCTTGTTAGGTTTGCTGACATTCGAGCAGTGTCTAAATTTGCGCCTATAAAAGTAATAGATTGGCAGTGCAATAAGGAGGATTTTTTGTAGTTGACTGAAATTCCTAACTGAGTGCAGAGATTTAGGGTGTAATCTCTGGCTTGGAGAAGTTGATGCCTGGTGGTGGCCGAGAGGAGCCAGTCGTCGAGATACGGAAACACCTGGAATCCTTGACGTCTCAGGTGAGCCGTGACCACTGCCATGCATTTGGTGAACACTCTGGGGGCTGCAGTGAGACCAAAGGGCAGGGCTCTGAATTGAAAATGACTGGACCCCAGCCGAAAGCGGAGAAACCTTCTGGAGCGTCTGTGGATTTTTATGTGATAGTATGCATCCTGAAGGTCTATTGAGCACATCCAGTTGTCTTTGCCTAAGAAGGGCAAAATCGATTGAAGTGTGACCATCCGAAATCTTGTCTTTTTCACCGACTTGTTGAGTCTGCTGAGGTCCAATATTGGTCTCCAATCTCCCGTTTTTTTGGGAACCAAAAAGAACCTTGAGTAGATTCCGGGCTCTGAATGGTCTGTTGGAGCTGGCTGAATGGCCCTTTTTGGTAGAAGCTTTGATACTTCTAATTTTGCGATTTCCCTTAGACTGGGTGGAACGTCTGGAAGGGAATTTTTGTGAGGGAAGGGACTTTCCTCGAAAGGAATTTTGTAACCCTCGGATATGATCAACTGTACCCATTTGTCTTGCGAAAGGGAAAGCCAGGCTTCTGGGTACAGTGATAATCTTCCCCCAACTGCCTCCAAGGGTGGACAGTCGGGCAACACCTCAGGGATGCTGGAAGGGCTTGTCAGAGAGGGGCTCTCTGCTGCCCTGGTTCTGCGGACCATCTCTGCCCCTAGGGCGTCTGTGTTATTACCCCCTCTGCCTCTAGGGGTAAACTGACCACGTGTGTCCGGCGTGACTCCCTGAGATTTTCGGAACCACATCTTTCCCCCCTTCTGTCCTTTGGGGTAAGGCCTAGAAGGGGTGGAAAAACGGACTCCTACGGCAGAAAGAGTCTTGCCGTCTTGCTCACACCTGGTCAACGTATCCTTCACCTGAGGACCAAACAATGTTGACCCATCAAAGGGAGAGTTTGTGAAGGACGCCTTAAAGGGGTCTGCAAAATTACAGAGCCGCATCCAGGACTGACGTCTGAGAGCCACTCCTGTGCCTGCAGCTCTACTCGCTCCATCTGCTGCATAAGAAATTAGCCGCATGGAGGAGTTGGAAATGGAGTTAAGGATTCCTAGCTGAGAAGCAATCTTCTCCTGAGCCCCTGCAGCTGAAGGGTCCTGTACTACTTCACCTAATTCTTTAAGGATGTCCCTTTGAAATCTGGTGAAGTGACATAAATAATTCAGCGAACGCATGGCAAAGGTCGCTGAGGAAAACATCTGCTTACCATACCTGTCCATGGTCCTAGAATCCTTGTTAGGAGGATGGACTGGTACGGAAGGATCTGCAAGTTCCTTCTTGGTGGTGGCCGCCACCACCATGGCATCAACAGGGACACCTTTTGTAAGAAATTGTTTCTCAGAAGGGGCTGTAATAAATTTAGAAGGCCTCCTGGGAACTGGTTCCACGGAATCAGGAGATGCCCACGCCTTCCGAGCTATCACCTCCATGAGGGGGTCAAAAGGCGGAGACACCCAGGAGGTGGAGGGTCGAGATCCAAAAGCCTCTAGGTATACCGACTCATCCTCGGAGGGATTAATGGAGGGCCATTTTCCCCTCTGTTTAAGGAGTTCTAGGATGTCTGAAAAAGAGACATCCTCAGAGGGGGATCTTGGGGACCCCTCCAACTCATCTAAGTCAGTATCTGAAGTTGTAGACTCAGGGGAGTCTAGGTGCTTCCTCTTACAGGTCCTCTTACGCGGAGGATCTCCTGATGGATCAGGAGAATCCTCGGAAGAGGGGGTTCTTCCCAGTGGGGAAACCTGAAGCGATGGATCTCTCGGTGCGGGAGCAAGAGAGTGGGAAGAGACATCTACAGGCACCATAGAGGGAGGAGCTAAGGGAATAGACTGCTGACTGAGCCCAGGGGCCAGCACACTCCTCATCACCTCGAAGGCTCCCCTCCCAGGGAGATCCGAGAGACCCCGCTCCGAAGAAACAGGGGCTCCCGGTCCCACCGAAAAGGAAGGCTCCGAGGCAGATGTCAGAGCTGAGCTCACCAAGGCCGAAGCCCTGAGAGGAAGAGCAGGGTCGGACAAGGGTCCGATGCCACTCACCCCCTCAGAGCAGACCAGGGAAGCCCGACCACCGGATCCCTCCAAGGAAGGTCTCGAGGAGGAGATAAGATTAGAAGCTGAAGGAGCAGAAAGGGATGATATCTGCCCCGCAGCCGTAGCAGTGATTATTCCAACAGACTCCGGCTCCGAGCTCTGGAGGAGAGTCGAAGGAGGAACTTGAAGAGGGTGTGGACTAGTAGTCGTCTGTTGAGATGGACTATGAAGCACTTGGGCTAGTGCCTGTGATTTTAACAATCTGCTTACCACTCTCTCCAAATCATGGTCTGAGAGCCTGGAAGACCTAGATGATCGGCTCCGATGGCTCCACTCCGAAAGAAGAGGAGAGGTCGGAGCTGAAAGTATAGGCTCCAAAGAGGGAGACCTGGACCGCTTCCTCAACGGAACCATCGGAGCCGAAGAACCCTCGGTTCCAGACGGAGCTGACAACTTATCGGCTCCAAGCCTGGTCAAAAATGTATCGGCTCCGGCCGGAGCCGATACAGGCAAGGAAATAATGGTATCGGAGCCGGCCGGTGCCGATACCGAAGCCTTAGATACATGGTGATCGGAGCCGGTCAGAGCCGACACCAATGTGGCAGTAAGTATCGGCACCGATAGCCATCGGTGCCAAAGATTTAGTCAAAATAAGATCGGCTCCAACCGGAGCCGATTTCGACTCCAAAGGAGTCGGAGCCAGAGCCAGAGCCAAAGGCTTAGATGCAGAAGCCTTGGCCTTGGAGGTCTTAGAGGGCTGACCCGAAGCAGACTTGGTCGGGGAGCCCTCTGGTTTAAGTAAGCCCCTTAAGATTAGCTTATTTCTCCTTTCCTGCAGGACTCTCTGGCTGAAGGAGTGACAAATAGCACAGGAGTCCTGCAGGTGGAGAGGTCCCAGGCAATAAATACAAGAAGTGTGACCGTCTGTCAGAGACATCTTCTGACAGCACGAATCACACTTCTTGAAGCCTGAGACCCTCTGTTCTTTAGACATGGTGAGAAGTACACAAACACTCTACTCACACGGTCCCAGACTCAAATATTTAACTTTAAAGGGAGAAAACAAACTCACACACACACCCTGACAGGAAGGGATGGAGGGGAGTAAAGGCCCGACTAAAATAAAATAACTAGGGAAACAGTAAACTATGAGGTCAGAGACTCTAAAACTGTCTAAAACTATCTAAAAGTGACAGAATACTAATAATCTGTGAGAAATATATGGAAGGGGTGAGTAAATTCTGAATAACAAAATTACTTACCAAGAGCTGGTAAAAGGAGGACCTCATCAGCGAAGCGGCAAACGAGATCTGGGTATTTACCGCCTTGCATCATGGGATATGGGGCTGCCTCGAGCTGGTAAAAGTGACTCTCGAGCTTAGCAAGTGCCGAGTCGGAGCCGAGGATCGGCTCCGAACCCATCCAGCAAGAATGAAGGCGAGATTGACAACTTAACATGCACTATCATTAAACTAAACAAACAACTCAGAGGACAAGTAAAGCCTACCAAAGGCAAATTTGAGATAGGTTTGACCTCCCAGGCCAAGGACAACCACAAAGCATTTTTTAGTTATGTCTGCAACCTCAAAGACAAAACACAATTGTGTGCAGAGCTCATTGTAAATGCAGCCACCTATACTGAGCCAGAAGAAATAGCACACCTCTGGCAGATAAATTAAGCTCCAACTTTACTCCTCTCTCTCCCCAATTGGATGGAAAACTGGAACTTCATCCTTGGTTTGGCACCTATGTCTTTGATGCAAACAGGTAGCCTGTAAATGGTTCATCTCCCAGGCCCATGCTTAGACTTATCAAGGGTATCAGAACTTGTCAGATTTTGGGATACATGGCTAGGCTTAAAAAGGCCCTTGGAGTCGTTAGCCTAGTAAACACATATGAACCTATAATACATTGGTATTGCAGTAGCCTAAGTTAAATGGATCCTACCCCTGAGGACTTTCAAAGCTAAAGGGCATCTTCCACACATTCCAACTCTCAGGAACATAAGTAGAGCTTCATATAATGTTAGTTAGAATAAAACGCTTTGGAGCATTCTTTGCCTGTTATGGAGGCAACAGCCCTGACGGAACAACACTAGAAAACAAACCCAACAGTAAACTATGTATTACAGGGTTAAACATTCACATCCTGGTAACACAAAAGAGAAAACAAGCAAGAGAGCACTGTAGGTTGTGAAGGCTACTGAAACAATGATCTATTAGGGTCATCTACTATTATGGTAAGTTTATCTCCATAACTGTACTACGTTCAATCATAGATCAATGCTGCAGTAGCCTAAGGTAATTTACAGATTAACAAAGCTTAAAAAACTAATAAAGGAAGGAGGTCAATAAATTAAGACTCTAGGAGTCCCTGGAGAATTGATGATCAAAGTTGGTTCTGGACCTGGAAAAGGAATCTAGTTTGCAGTGCTTTACAAAAGTGTGCACAAAGGACCAAGGTGCTGCTTCTGCTATACTTCTAGAGTCCACCCCTTTGCAGAAAGTCAATGAAGAAGCCAAAGTTCTTGTAGAATGGGCCCTGAATCTACCTAGAAGTAGCTTATCATGGCTTGTGTAACAAAATAACAGTAGGCATGACAACCACCAGGAAATAGCATTGACAGAAGTTGTCCTTTCCTTTTACCCTCACAAGAGTAACAGCTAATCAGCTTTCCTGGAGGCATGTGTTTTGTCTAGGTAGTGCCTAATTGTGTCTAATCTTTTATCCCTTACTCTTGGGATACAGAAAAGAAGACAGGTAGATGAATAGTATGACAAAGTAAACTCTGAGATCACTTTAGGCATAAAAGAAGGATTACTTCTCAAAGAAGCCTTCTCTCTGCGGAAAATGAGATAAGGCTGACCCACCATAAGCGCTTAGAATCAGATACTTTTATTGCAGAGGTCAGAACAATCAGAAAAACTGCTTTCCAAGCTAAGAACCTCAAGTCAACCAGATGAGTTTTTTGAAATGGAACTACTGTTAGTTTTTCTAAGGCAAAATTAAGATCCCAAGGCAAAGTCACTAGTTTTCTTATAAGTCCCTTATGCAGTATCCCTTTCAAAAGCATTTTCACATGAGAATACCTTGAAAGATTAGGATCCATGGGCAAACATGCTGAAATAGCTGACAAATGAACTGCGAAATACAAGTAAGATTCATTGGAAAGTAACTCACTCAAACATTGCAGAAACACTAGCCCTGAGTAGGTGCTGGTTATGTTGTTGACACCAACTAGAAAACCTTTTCCATTTGCTTATAGAGGACTTACTAGCAGCAGTATTTCTGGACTCCATTAGTACCTGCTGCAAGTCATCAGTAAACAAGGGCCAAAAAGGTATTAAGACCATATCATCCAGGCAGTCAGATGAAGTTGAGTGGGATCAGGATGTACGAAACATCCCAGTCCTTCTGTAAGTAGATCCAGTCTACAAGAAAGCTTGTGGTAATTGTCATTGGTCAATTCCAAAAGAAGGGAGAACCACTATTACCTGGGTCAGAAGGAAACCACCACAATGATCTTGGGGGATTCCCTCTGAATCTTCAGAAGTACCCTGAACATCAGATGAAAGAGTGTCAAAGCATACAGGAACATTCCTGTCCAAGGAAAACAAAAGGCATCTTTCTTCCAGGCCTTCTTGCATGGAGTCCTGGAGCAGATATTTGCCAGCTGATTGATCAGAGAGAATGCAAAACACTTTATTTAAGGAATTCCCCATAGATGATCAAACCTTGGAAGTCCCCTGATCTAGTTTCCATTTCTGAGGATCTGCCTTTGTTCTGCTCAGCTTGTCTGCCACTCAGTTTTGCTCTGATAGAATGTTGGAAGCCTGTGGGGACATTGTACTGTAAAGCTATATCCCGTGCTAACATGGCTAGTCTGCATAGGTGGTAAAATCGATTTCCCCCTTGGTTGCTTATGTAACACATCACTCTGGTACTGTCTATAACAACCTGAAGTTGTCTTGGGGACCAAATGTGATTCAAGAGTTGAGTGCCTTGAGAAGAGCAAGCAACTCTTTTATATTTACGTGCTTGTGTTCATCTTTGTTGTCCCAGATACCTTACACTTTTAATACGGTTCCCCAAGCAAAGTCTGTGGGCATCTGTGGTGATTGACTGCTTTGCAGCAGGTGGGGAGTAGTGGCCATACCTCTCAACTGTCCAGATTTTTGCCTTATATTTTTGGTTTGTTTGTCACAAAATTTGTGATTTTCTGGATTTTAATTTGGCGAATCAGTGAGGATTGAATTCACTAAATAATGACAGGTATTTGCATTTCTGACTTCATATCCTTCAGAAAATGCATGGTAACACAAGAGCTTTAATTTTAGCAACTTTCTAAGTTTATAAGAGCAATATTTAAAATGTGTCCCTATTTTTGGGGCTTTATCTTCCAACACTTTTGTGCTAAGAGGTTTAGAGCTATGGTAATGGCGTTGTGGATTCAGGCATATTTGACGTGTTCACCAAATGAATTCTCTTCTCACAAATACCACAATTGGAATCTGAAAATATAATGGGTGTTGGTGCTGGGACCAAAGAAGCTTCAGATACCAGTTATTTCTTTCTCATATGGAGTCTTGTCAGAGCTTTCATGAGAATCATAGATGCCTTGAGACCCAGAATCCTGATGCATTCCTTCACAGTGACCAAAGGCTGAGTGGAAAACTCCTGGAAGAGATATAAATCTAGATCTATTTTTTCCTGTGGAAGAAAAACTCTGTACTGAGGTGTCTAGCACAGTCTCCTGTGATGGAGGCAAAAAGGACTTTTGAATGTTCTCTTGGAATTCCAGTTCACATAGGAGATCTCAAACCCAAGTGAGAGATTCCTAACACTTTGAAAAAGACTCTGCAAAGATAAGCAAGTCATCTAAATATGGAAAAATGTGGATACTCTGTAGCCTGCAATGAGGTATAACTGGAGCTAGACACTTTGTGAATACTCTTGAAGCAGTAGACAGCCCAAAGTATATGGCAGAGAACTGATAATGTGATCCAGACACATAAAACATTAAGTAACGTCTGAAGTCTGGATGCATAGGAATGTGATGATAAGCATGTTTTACATCTAAGGATGTCAACAAACTTTCATGAGGAAGGAGAGATAACATGATTCTGAAGTGAAAGCATTCTGAACTTGGGCACTCTAGCATATTTCATAGGTTCATAGATTAGTACTATGCTAACTGCCCTTTTGGGCCATTTGAAGCCCAGCCAGTTACCCCATGTGAGACTCAAACCATGCACCTTGTGTCTTTAAGGTAAACACCTTAACCACTATGTCATCATCCCACCCTTATTCTTATTTGTTTAGGAAAGAAAGATCCAGAAGTGGTCATGAGGCATTTTCTTTCTTTGGCACCAGAAACATTCTTGAATAAAAACCTCTTCCCAGTTTGGAAGGGAAAACTATTTTACTACCCCTGAAAAAGCATGTGCTATACGACAGGAATGAGCAGAGGGATTTGGTCTAGTGGATGTGAAATAATTTCCTGGAAAGGAGGGATTTCTTCTCACTGCCATCTGTAATAATGTTGAATCAGTGTGAGAACCCATTTCTCTGAACATGACTGCTGAAGAGGGTAGAACAGTGGCAATGAATCAAGAGGGATGGTTCTCAATTGACATGACACCCTGACCCTATATAGAAAATGGGGAAAAAAGGGAGTTGATGATGATGGCCCTGTCTATGAACAAAGATGATTACTGCTTTGCAGTTTAGAAGTTCTAATTTCTAGAAGCACTGTTTCACTGTATTTCCAAAACAAGTTCATATCTTGATAATTTAATACCTTTGTAGTAGATTTCAAAATTGCAATCTGTTGGATCCCACATTGAGCAACAACCTGTGGCATTCCTCACTTGCTGTGCAGAATCTCCATTCAGGTCAAATTTAACAAGTGTCACAACTTCAGTTTGTGAGGTAGCATCCTTTGGGAAGCATATTAAGATATGTGAAATGAATAACTTAGATTCTTTGAGCCTGTGGTTAATTTAGCAAATGCAGACATGTATATTCTACAGTTTTAAATATTTTGGAAGTAGTGTTTTTGTATGCCTTTTTGTGCACAAGGCACTGTGAATGTGTTGCTTATATTTTCTTTGACCTCCTGGTGTGTAAAGGGATACCTGCGATGAGAGCACAAAGTCAGCATGTTATGAGACTACTTTCAGCAGGCTACGAAAAAGAAGTTATGTACTCATCATAACGTTCCATCTGAGTAGACTAACTTCATTTATCAGCAACCTGTGGGTATCAGATCCATATCGATTCCGAGCCGGCAGCTTCAAACAGCTAAGATCCGAGCTCGAAGCTCCTCCCCTTACCCATAATCCCCTGCCATCCCTCTCTGACCTCAGATCGAGTTTGCTATAGTAAAACAGCATATTACAACAAACGATCACCTGCAACTCCTAACCTGGTGTTATCCGGAGAAAAGGACAAGGAATCCTTCTAGGACACACTATAGGTTACAGGGATGGAGGGGGGGTTGGTTGCTGACAAATGAAGTTTACCTACTCAGATGGAACGTTATAGTGAGTACATAACTTCTTTATCTGAAGTAGTTAACTTCATTTGTCCATCAACCTGTGGGACAGAGTCCCCAGCTACCCAAACTTGGGGGGTCCTCATGGAAGGATATTCCGGAGCACTGCAGAGCCGAAGGATTGCTCTCCCTCTGGAAATTAGATCCAACTTATAATGGTTAATGAAAGTATGGGATGAAGCCCAAGTGGCTGCTGAACAAATGTCGTCCAAGACACTCTGGAGCAAAAGGCAGCAGAGGTAGAAATCGATCGGGTAGAATGAGCGTGGATTCAGGTTCAGGTCTACCAGAACTCTTATATGCAAGAAGTATACATTGGGAAATCCATCTGGACAGTGTAACTTTTGATACTGGTTTGTCCAAAGAGGGTCTTGCAAAGGATACAAAGAGTTGCTCAGATTGCCTATGTTCAGCGTTCCTGTGCAAGTAGAATCGCAATTGCCTATGTACGTCCAGAGAATGTAATTTGTATTCACCCTTATTTTGATAATTTGGAAAGAAAACTGGTAAATTAATGGATTGATTAATATTGGGCTCAGACGCAACTTTGGGTAGAAAGGAGGGATTGGTCCTGAGGGAAACTCTATCTTTATGGAAGACCAAATACGGTGGTTTGGCGCAAAGGGCGTGAAGCTCCGAAACCCTTCTAGCCGAAGTGATAGCGATGAGAAAGGCCGTCTTACAAGATAAGTATTTCAGATCCACCGAAGCTGTGGGTTCAAACAGAGGGCCGGTCAAGGACTGGAGAACAAGAGTTAAATCCCATGGAGGGACTGCGTCTTTCACCAGAGGCCTTAAGAGGAAGATGCCTTTTAAGAAAGTCTTACATAATTTGGTAGATGCTAAGGAACCGAGGTCACTTCCCACATGATAATGGGAAATTGCAGCTAACTGGACTTTGACCGTGGAAGAGCTAGCACCTTGGTCGAATAAGGTCGACAAAAGTTCTAACACCGCTGGTATGGGAGCTGTAAAGGGATCCAAATTTCTATGCTCCGCCCAGATAGTAAAGCGTTTCCATTTGCTGTTATAAACCTTTCTCGTAGAAGGTTTATGAGTGGCCACTAAAATAGCCTTAACAGGGGACGAGATACAAGGAGTCCTAACTATTACTGGAACTGGATCAGCCAAGCTGTGAGCTTGAGGTTGTCCAGGTTCGGAGTCGGTAAACCCAGTGGGTGAGAGATCAGATCTGGGGTGGGATCTAGAATCCATCGAGGATTCACTAGATGAGACCATAGACATGGGAACCATGTTTGACGAGGCCAGAATGGGGCTATGAGGATTACTCTGCTCCCTAACCGACGGGCTTTCTGCAAGAATTTCAGCATTACGGGAAGAGGAGGATAAGCATAAAGTAGACCGGATGGCCAAACATGCACCAGAGCGTCTCTGGGGGATTCCCCTGGTGGGGGAATTAGAGCGAAGCAGTCGCTGCACTTTGCGTTCGAAGGAGATGCGAAGAGATCGCAGCAAGGTTGACCCCACTTGAGGAAGATTTGCTTCACTATTCTGGGGTTCAGAGACCACTCGTACGGTGAGAGGATGGTTTGACTCAGCCAGTCTGCCAAGATGTTCGTTCAACCCGGAATATACGTCGCTATGAGAAAGCGGTTGGTGGAGATCGCCCTTTCCCAAACTCTCATGGCCTCTCAACAAAGTGGGTAGGATCTGGTTCCCCCCTGTTTGTTGATATACCAGACCACTGACATGTTGTCTGTCTGAATTGCAACTGTCCCTAAGGGAAGAAGGGCTTGGAGTGCTTGCAACGCCAAAAGCATCACTTTCATCTCTAGGACATTGATATGCAACAAGGTCTCTGAATGGGTCCACGTGCCTTGGACGGTTCTGCCCATACAGTGCCCCCCCACCCTAGGAGAGAAGCATCCGTGGTCACCGTGGTTAGAGGCGGGGACATAGAAAAGGGGCGCCCTATCTGGAGGTCCGGTGATTGGAGCCACCAGAGCAGGGAATTCCTGCAAGCCCTGCTGAGGGGGATGGGTGAACTCAGCGGGCGTAGCAGGATGGACCACTGAACCTGCAAGGTCCATTGTAGTACCCTCATGTTCAAGCACGCTAAAGGTAGCAGACTGATCGTGGCCGCCATGGAACCTAGAGCCATCAGACCCAATTCCGCTGGAGGGGCCGAGGATTGTAAAAGGGCCAGTACGTGGTGCTTCAGGGTACGTGGAGCTTCAGGGTACGAATCCGGTCCGGAGTTAAGAAGACTCTCAATAGGTTTGTGTCTAATCTGGCTCCTATGAAGTCTAAGATCTGGGTTGGATGAAGGGAAGATTTGTTGAGGTTGATTGTGATTCCCAGCTGAAAGGCCAGGTGGACGAAGTAATCTCTGGCTGAACATAGTAGATGCCTGTTGGGGGCGGTCAGGAGCCAGTCGTCCAGGTAGGGAAAGACCTGTATACCCTGGAGTCTCAGGTGGGCCGCTACTACTGCCAAAACTTTGGTGAACACCCTGGGGGCTGTGGTGAGACCAAAGGGGAGGGCCCTGAACTGGTAGTGACTGACTCCTAGCCAGAAGTGGAAAAACCTTCTGGGCCGTCTGTCCATCAATATGTGGTAGTACGCATCCTTGAGGTCTATCGAGCACATCCAGTCGTTCTCCTGTACTGGGGGAGAATGGATTGAATGGTGACCATCCGTAACTTTTCTTTGGCCACTGACAGGTTTAGTAAGGACAGGTCGAGGATTGGCCTTAAGTCCCCCATCTTTTTTGGCACCAGAAAGAACCTGGAGTAAAAGCCCGATCCGGACTAGTCTAGCGGGATGTGCTGGATTGCTCTTTTTTCTAGCAGCTGCTTTATTTCTGCAGCTGCTGTCTCCCTTTGATTGGGTGGGACATTGGGGAGGCTCCGGAGTCTGGGCGGGGGATTCAGAAAGGGTATTTTGTAACCTCTGGATATGATTTGAAGCACCCAGCGATCTGTTGTAATGGACTCCCAAACTGCTAGGTGCCTCGAGAAATGCCCCCCGACTGCCTCCAGAGTGGAACAGTCGGTTAACCCTTCAGGGCTGCTGTGCGGGCCAATCCGAAAAGAGTTCTCTCGACCCGAAATTCTTCGGTCCCCCTCTGCCTCTGGGCTGGCGTCCACCTTGTCCTCCTCTGCCTCTGAAGGACGAGGGGTCCAGAGCAAAATGGGACTGTTGAGACTTCTGGAACCACATCTTCTTCTGTCCCCTTTGGTTCCTGGAGAAGGACCTCTGGGGAGCCAAGAAGCGGACTCCGATGGCAGACATCTTCCCATCTGGATCAGCGTGTCCCGAATGGACTTGCCAAAAAGCTAAGAACCGTCAAAAGGGGCATTTGCAAAGGGTTCCACAAAGTCGCGGAGGCAGAGCCAAGCGTGTTGTATCAAAACAATGCCCGCTCCACTATGTCTAGCGGCTCCTTCCATAGCATGGGAGAGGAGCCGCATAGAAGTGTTCGAGATGGACTTGAGAGTGGCCATTTGAGCTGAGAACACCTTCTTATCCTCAGTAGACATGGATTTTGGGGGAGACCTGGTGTATTCCTTGATGAGATCCCGCTGGAGTCGTATGAAGTGTGCCATATAGCTCAGCGACCTTACCGCGAAGGTAGCTGAAGTGAACATCTACTTCCCCAGGCGGTCCATCGTCCGAGACTCCTTGTCGGGAGGATGGACCGAGGAACTCTCCTGGGCCAGTTCCCTCTTAGTGGCAGCCGCCACCAACATGGCATCTACAGGAGCACCCTTGCTCCATACCGCACTATCAGTGGGGGGGGTCTAAGGATTTTATCCAGTCTCTTTGGAATGGGCTCAACAGTGCCCGGTTCCTTCCGTGCCCTGGTAGTGATAAGATCTACCAGGGGATCGGCGGGAGGGGACACCCAAGAGGTAGATGTGCCTGCATCAAATGCCTCCAGGAACACAGACTCATCCGAGGAAGGCTTTTGGGCTGAACACCCCCCCTCTAATTCGAAGCATTTCCATAATGTCTCCAAAGGAGACGTCCTCGGGGGGGGTGACCTTGGGGAACCTTCCCCTTCCTCTAAGTCTGTGTCTTCTGTCCAAGACTCAGGTGAGTCCAAGTGCCTCCTCTTGCACTTAAGTTTGTGAGGGACCTCCTCGGGGGGGGGGGCTGTCCAAAGAGGCCTCACCAACCACATCTTGTTCCTCTAAGGGAACCACCTGGGACGTAGGCGGAGGCTGTCCCTGGGGCCGGGTGATAGAAGGTATGCCCGCCTAAGAGAGAGTGCAGGGTTGATCCGTAGTCTGAGCCAGGTGCCTGGAATCCCTCGACAATACCCTCTCCACTACATCGAACGCCGAGGGAGAACTGCTCTCTCTAGGATCCGAGGGCTTGCAACGTTAAAAGCACTGCTCTCAGTAAGTAAATCTAAAATGTTGACATGCAGTTGCCCACTGTAATAGAACATGGCATTTGTTACTTTTAACTAATGACAACAGCTTAGCCATTTCTTGATATTATTCGTTTTATTTTTCCCGGTGTGTCATCTTATAGAGATCTTCCTTGTGTACTTATTCTGTTGTCACTCTTCAGCCATATGATTTTGCAGAGGAAGCAACACGTTTAATAATGTAAGTATTCTGATGGTTTGGTATAAAATGAGTGACAGATGCCGAAAGTTATAAGGCTGTGACAATTTAGGAACTAACTGCTCATAACACTGCCAATTTTCAATATTTGGTGCCTGTGTGTTAATGTGCCATTTATAGGGCTTTATATCAAGAATTCTAACAATATGACTTCACAGTACTCTCTTGGAAGTCAATTATGCAGTCTCTGGAAATAATTTGGCAAGATTTCTACGTTTGCAACTTTACTCTAAGAAATGAAAACATAACAAGGGTATGTTAAAATACTACAGTAAAACTACTTACAGTAAACTCGCCGTTAACCAGAACTCAAACATCCAGAACATTTTAGCAACCAGAAGAAAACTGAAGAAATACAGTACAGTAAGAACAATTTAGTTTTCCATATTTTGCATTTTCTGTTTTCCCTCGCAGAAGCATACCTTACGTTTTTAGACACTGAGTTTTAAAAAGGAAGATACAAATAAATTCCCTCTCTCACCAACCTGAGAACAAGTCAAACCAAACAAGTCAAATCTCTAAAATGTCAACACTGACTCTATACTCACTCAGTCAGTTTGCATCAGATTGCACATTGTCTCTCCAATCTTTTTTCACACACAGTCTCTTCAGCTTTCATACATGTATTCACTATTTCTGTCTTCAGTCTCTCTCACACACTCTTCAGTTTTCATAGAGCTCTCTGATCTCTCACACACAGTCGCTTCTGCTTTCATACATGCAGTCACTCTCTCTCTGTATCTCTCTATTCAGTTCATTTAATTCCAGTCCACTCAGCGTGCCACTGAAAACTGTTCCACGTGCCACACTTTCTAGCAGAAATATTAGTTTAAGTTTGAAGCTGCCGGCTCGGATCCTATATCCACAGGTTGATGGACAAATGAAGTTAACTACTTCAGATCAGTGTTTCAATTTTTACATATTTTTGTAACAAAGATGGGCTGTGGGTGCTTTGTATAACTCATTCCTTGAAGACAAGGAAAGGACTTGCTGAAAACCTGGTTTCACTTCACTTCATAGCACCTCCTTCTTGAGTTGAGCTGACTAAAAGACGGGTTTGGGCATCAAAGCTTTCAAGTACTGACAGTCACAGCTTGTGGTGTTCCACTGCGGGGCAGAGAAACCTTCCACATATAACTTTTTGATGTTTAACTCACTTTTCTGTATAGGAAAAATATTTTAAGCCTGGAATATGTGTTTTTATTGACTGTCCTGAGAGTTTAATGCACTTTTAAATGTGAAAGCACTTTTGTGTTTGCCATTTTAAAAGTCTTCCATCTTTAAAAAAAATAAAATGAAAGCAACATCTTAAACAAAACCTGGGCATACCTCTCAACGGTACAGATTTTCGCCTCATATGTTTGGCATGTTACTCATAAAATTGTGGTTTTCTGGGCCAAATCTTAGAGGGCTGAAGTCATAAAATAATGCCTGACATTTGAGATTCAGAATTCATACCCTTCTGAAAATTCATGCTAATGCAAAACCTGTTATTCTATCAACTTTCTAAGTTTGTAAGAGCAGTATTTAAAAACTGTTACTATTTTTGGGCCTTTGTCCCCTCCTTTATTTATGGCTTTGTCCAGATTTCTTGCTCTAAGTGGCTGAGAATTGTGAACCTAGGGAAGAACTGCAGTGTAGTAAATTTACATATTTCTTCCTATTTTATAAATCATCTGTTTCAGGAGCTAAGAGATGTTCATGTCTGTTATTACAGTTATCGTTGCCCTTCCATTTTTAACATTTCTCCACTTATTATGTAACAGTTGTGTAAATTTTTCTTCTGACTTATAGCCATGGCAGATATGTTGTTTGTCTTTTTGGCTTTTTCCCCGGTTAGGGGTCGCCACAGCAGAACTCCGCTCCGCTAATGATTGGCAGTAGATTTTTATGGTGCTGAGTTGTCAGCCCAACGCCCAACCTTCAACGAAGGCACGCCCATTTACGCATGTCTTTCGAATGCCACTCGACCGCGGGGAGGACATGCAGACTCCACACTGAAGGCACTCCAGCTGAAAATCGAACAGGAGAACCTCTTGCTGTGAGGCAACAATGCTACCGCTGCACCACCGAGGCTTCATAGCCATGACAGATATACAGCAGGTAGAAACCACAACACCAGCACTCAAAAGGCGGCAGCAGATACGACTCCGTTATACAAGCTTTGATGAACCAATAGCGATAAAACCACTAACGATAAAAACACTGTTCATTAACGCATTAACTTTGTCACTGTGTTTTCATCACTCACCAGACTTTATCAGACGTCAAGGATTTCAAACAACCTCTATATAATAGAGCATGCAATTCCCTCGCCATTAAAATTCAACGATAAAATCAAACAACAAAAGTGTCCGTACGGAGTTAATGCTCTATTATAAACAGCGAAAATGAAATAAACAAAAGCACAACAGTAGAGCAAAGCAATGAAGGGGTTCAAAACGCTCATATAAAGTTCCACAGACCAAATAGCATCAAGTCCATAAAAGCAAAGTAGTCCAACGCTGTCCAAAAGTAAAAACAGGGTTTTATTGCAATATAAAAAGGTTAGCGCTTTCGCTAAATAGCTTCTTCAGACCTCAATACAAACAAACCAACATTCTACGTTTCTTAAATATACGAAAAGGCGCCAAACTAACAGATACTGCTTAAAGGTATATAAGCCCATGTTAAAATATGCCTAATAGTTTGCATCATCAAAAACCTATATATAAAATACAAAAATCACAATAGTTAATAAACAATGTGCACTGGCATCAATATAAAAAACATAATAAAATAAATATATGAAAAGGATATATCTAAATATATATGTAATATATGAATACATAAAAAATATGTCATACTTATTGAGCACAACACTGTAGCTCATATATAACTCATTTATAAAGTCTCAACCTCCTCAACTTTAATAATGGACGTAATGGAACCTTGCCATTGAGTCCTGGTGACACATCAGCTCTAAACTTAATGATCCAGTGTGTCTCTCTAGCCTCTGTATAGTTCTCAACATCTCCCCTTCTATGTGTTTTAAAAATCTGCTCTAGTATCCTAAATCTAAAATGGTGGTGTGAACCACAGTCATGTGTATGCTTGGCGAGTGCATTGTGTAGATGACCCTTCCTGATGTGGTAGACATGTTCACGAATCCTGTCCCTAAGACAGCGATTCGTTTTGCCTATATAGAATGCTGAACAGGCTACACAGGATGCTATGTAAACCACATCCTTGGACATGCAATTACCACGTGCACGTATAATGTACTCGCCTGTTCCCAGGGGATGCACAAAGGCTGGATCTGTAAGAATGTAAGAGCAAAAATTGCATCTATTGCATGGTACCGTATAGGCTCCCTGTACTGACAGCTCATGATGTATGGTCTTTGGGTAACATAGAAGATTCTTAAGATTCTTCTTGTTCCGATATACAAACCTTGGCCTGTCACCACTAATCTCTTTAATTTTAGGGTCTACTGATAAAACATGCCAGTGTTTAATGAAAATATCTTTAATAAAACCAATGTCTTTGGTATAATAGACAGGAAAAACGACTTGTTGATTCTGCCCATACAAACTGACAGTAGTGTGCTCATCTTCAGTACTAGCTGAATAGTATCCATCTGCCCCATCAGAAAAATATGGCATAGCTATAGTGTCTCTAAGAGTCATGATGTCATCCATACCTTCTCTGAGGTCCAATGTGCTGTAACTACGTTCTCTCAATCTATTCTCTAATTCCTTTAAACCCATTCTATATGCTGAATCACAAGGTATGTATCTGGATACACGCATCGCTTGTCCACGGACGATGTTCCTGTAGACAAATCCAGGATGCATGCTGTGGCGGTGTAAAAGAGTGTTCCTATAACAGGGTTTATGGTACAACCCTGTATTCACCATCCCACCAGCTAACTTCTCAACGTAAACATCTAAGAATGGAACGCGTGTATCAGACCATTCCATAGTGAAACTCAGGAACTCTATAGCTGTATTGACCTCTCCAAAGAAATGCTCGAGTTGTGCAGGCGTACCTTTCCAAACAAGGAAAAGGTCGTCTACAAATCGCCTATAGAATGGCACATGATCCTTATACAACTCATTTTGGAAAAGAAATCTATGTTCCCATTCAGCCATGACAAGATTGGCGTAGCTATTGGCACAAGAAGTGCCCATAGCTACGCCATCTCGCTGAAGGAAAGTCCGTTCCTGAAAACAAAACACATTGGACTCCAGAACAATCTCTAATAAATAAAGAATCAAATCAATGTCAAAGTTTATTACTAACTCTGATCTCCTCAGATAAGTACCAATCATATCAAGACCCTCCACGTTAGGTATAACTGTAAAGAGTGATTGGACGTCCATTGTTACCAAAAGAATTCCCTCTATACATGTGCAAGAATTAATGTATTGGTAGAGATCTAACAAGAATTGTTTGGTGTCCTTAAGAATATGACAATTAGCTTCTACCACAGGTCTTAATTTACCCTCTACGTAGATAGAGAGTGGTTCAGTGGACCACCCTCTGCCAGCCACAATTGGTCTCATGGGTGGAGCAATAGGGTCCTTGTGAACCTTGGGAAGGCCCTGTATTACTGGTAACAATGGATGTGTAACATACAGAAACTCAAATAAAACTTGATCAATTACTTCATTCATAAGCAAGTCAGTCAAAGCCACCTGCACCCTATGAATAATAAAGTCAACTCTGTCCTCTGAAATGGGTTCATAAAACTTCTCTTCTCCTAGCATGTTCATCATATCATGTTGGTATCTACCTGTGTCAAAGATAACTATCCCTCCCCCTTTGTCTGCTGGACATATAATAATATCCCTGTTGTTGCACAACGTGTCCAAAGCTTCTCTTTGTTTGAAGGTAAGATTGTATTTATTCCTGTTACGGGGACCATATTGTCCCTTCATTTTGTACAAATCATCCTCTACTAATTTACTATAAGCCGCAACTAAGGGGTGTATTGGTGGTACAAATGTGCTGGGTTTCCTATAAGAGTGGCTAGATGTAGTTTCCATTCCATTGAACTGAATTTTCAATGACAAATTCCTAACAAATAATTTAAAGTCTCTCAATGTTTCCTCATATTTACTGTATGTAGTGGGAATAAACGTAAGACCTTTCAACAAAACTTGTAATTCATCACAACTCAACTCATAACTAGATAAATTGAATACTAAGTCTATTGCTTCCCCTCCCACATCTTCTTGATGTTCCGATTGGGCTGTCTGTCCGGAGATAATTTCCGTTTCTGATGGCCCCTGCTGATGGAACGCGTCCTCACCTCCCTGGTGAATGACCGGATGGGGAAAGAGTGTTTACTATTAAAAGAATGTGCAGAACTAGATGGAATCAACTCATTGGCAGTACCAGCATTAGAATAATTGCCAGTAATAGCTGCTGTTGTACTGGTGGTTTTCCTCCGAACCACAGGTTCAGGGTGAGTGACCTGTGTCCCATCTCTAGCATTAATTAGTACAGTAGCAGTATCATTATTAATAGCTGCCATCTCTCCAATGGCTGTATTATCAGCAACATCTATCGACACTTCAGTGGCTGCATTGTCAACAATATCTAAAACTTCAACGTCAGATCTAATAACATTTTCTAAACCAGTAACCTTCCCTGGGGAAGTAACAATGTTGTGTCCATTAACAGTCTCTGTAGATGCAAAATTGCGACTAGAAGTTGCACTGCCCCTGGGCCAAGTAAAGATATGGCCCATTCTGAAATCATTACTGTCCCTCTGATGTGGAGTAGATGTGGGAGGGGAAGCAATAGACTTAGTATTCAATTTATCTAGTTATGAGTTGAGTTGTGATGAATTACAAGTTTTGTCGAAAGGTCTTACGTTTATTCCCACTACATACAGTAAATATGAGGAAACATTGAGAGACTTTAAATTATTTGTTAGGAATTTGTCATTGAAAATTCAGTTCAATGGAATGGAAACTACATCTAGCCACTCTTATAGGAAACCCGGCACATTTGTACCACCAATACACCCCTTAGTTGCGGCTTATAGTAAATTAGTAGAGGATGATTTGTACAAAATGAAGGGACAATATGGTCCCCCTAACAGGAATAAATACAATCTTACCTTCAAACAAAGAGCAGCTTTGGACACGTTGTGTAACAACAGGGATATTATTATACGTCCAGCAGACAAAGGGGGAGGGATAGTTATCTTTGACACAGGTAGATACCAACATGATATGATGAACATGCTAGGAGAAGAGAAGTTTTATGAACCCATTTCAGAGGACAGAGTTGACTTTATTATTCATAGGGTGCAGGTGGCTTTGACTGACTTGCTTATGAATGAAGTAATTGATCAAGTTTTATTTGAGTTTCTGTATGTTACACATCCATTGTTACCAGTAATACAGGGCCTTCCCAAGGTTCACAAGGACCCTATTGCTCCACCCATGAGACCAATTGTGGCTGGCAGAGGGTGGTCCACTGAACCACTCTCATCTACGAGAGGGTAAATTAAGACCTGTGGTAGAAGCTAATTGTCATATTCTTAAGGACACCAAACAATTCTTGTTAGATCTCTACCAATACATTAATTCTTGCACATGTATAGAGGGAATTCTTTGGTAACAATGGATGTCCAATCACTCTTACAGTTTTACCTAACGTGGAGGGTCTTGATATGATTGGTACTTATCTGAGGAGATCAGAGTTAGTAATAAACTTTGACATTGATTTGATTCTTTATTTATTAGAGATTGTTCTGGAGTCCAATGTGTTTTGTTTTCAGGAACGGACTTTCCTTCAGAGATGGCGAGCTATGGGCACTTCTTGTGCCAATAGCTACACCAATCTTGTCATGGCTGAATGGGAACATAGATTTCTTTTCCAAAATGAGTTGTATAAGGATCATGTGCCATTCTATAGGCGATTTGTAGACGACCTTTTCCTTGTTTGGAAAGGTACGCCTGCACAACTCGAGCATTTCTTTGGAGAGGTCAATACAGCTATAGAGTTCCTGAGTTTCACTATGGAATGGTCTGATACACTGCTCCATTCTTAGATGTTTACGTTGAGAAGTTAGCTGGCGGGATGGTGAATACAGGGTTGTACCGTAAACCCTGTTATAGGAACACTCTTTACACCGCCACAGCATGCATCCTGGATTTGTCTACAGGAACATCGTCCGTGGACAAGTGATGCGTGTATCCAGATACATACCTTGTGATTCAGCATATAGAATGGGTTTAAAGGAATTAGAGAATAGATTGAGAGAACGTAGTTACAGCACACTGGACCTCAGAGAAGGTATGGATGACATCACGACTCTTAGAGACACTAGAGCTATGCCATACTTTTCTGAAGGGGCAGATGGATACTATTCAGCTAGTACTGAAGATGAGCACACTACTGTCAGTTTGTATGGGCAGAATCAACAAGTCGTTTTTCCTGTCTATTATACCAAAGACGTTGGTTTTATTAAAGATATTTTCATTAAACACTGGCATGTTTTATCAGTAGACCCTAAAATTAAAGAGATTAGTGGCGACAGGCCAAGGTTTGTATATCGGAACAAGAAGAATCTTAAGAATCTTCTATGTTACCCAAAGACCATACATCATGAGCTGTCAGTACAGGGAGCCTATACGGTACCATGCAATAGATGCAATTTTTGCTCTTACATTCTTACAGATCCAGCCTTTGTGCATCCCCTGGGAACAGGCGAGTACATTATACATGCATGTGGTAATTGCATGTCCAAGGATGTGGTTTACATAGCATCCTGTGTAGCCTGTTCAGCATTCTATATAGGCAAAACAAATTGCTGTCTTAGGGACAGGATTCGTGAACATGTCTACCACATCAGGAAGGGTCATCTACACAATGCACTCGCCAAGCATACACATGACAGTGGTTCACACCACCATTTTAGATTTAGGATACTAGAGCAGATTTTTAAAACACATAGAAGGAGAGATGTTGAGAACTATACAGAGGCTAGAGAGACAAACTGGATCATTAAGTTTAGAGCTGATGTGTCACCAGGACTCAATGGCAAGGTTCCATTACGTCCATTATTAAAGTTGAGGAGGTTGAGACATTATAAAGGAGTTATATATGAGCTAGAGTGTTGTGCTCAATAAGTATGACATATTTTTTATGTATTCATATATTACATATATATTTAGATATATCCTTTTCATATATTTATTTTATTATGTTTTTTATATTGATGCCAGTGCACACTGTTTATTAACTATTGTGATTTTTGTATTTTATATATAGGTTTTTGATGATGCAAACTATTAGGCATATTTTAACATGGGCTTATATACCTTTAAGCAGTATCTGTTAGTTTGGCGCCTTTTCGTATATTTAAGAAACGTAGAATGTTGGTTTGTTTGTATTGAGGTCTGAAGAAGCTATTTAGCGAAAGCGCTAACCTTTTTATATTGCAATAAAACCCTGTTTTTACTTTTGGACAGCGTTGGACTACTTTGCTTTTATGGACTTGATGCTATTTGGTCTGTGGAACTTTATATGAGCGTTTTGAACCCCTTCATTGCTTTGCTCTACTGTTGTGCTTTTGTTTATTAAAATTCAACAGTTAATTATTCAATAATTTAAATTTACATAATATATCCACCAAAGTAATTGAACAAATACACTAAAAGTACTATCATAAAAATAATGAATAACGAGTATAAAATGAAGGCTGTTTAATATATAAAAACAACTATTTGATATGTATGGACAAGGCAACAACTGAGATAATATCGTGAATTTTTTTTCTTTTATTTAAAAAAAACTCCATCTAATAGAAGAAAATATGAACTGCAAGTTTAACTAAAAACTATGCTTTCACTAGGGAGACCAACTAATAATAAATAATCATAAAAGACTTCCAATAACGTCACAATCTAGCTGCCATCAGCTTTGAAATAGGCGCTAGTGATAAATTTTCATTCAGCACAGGGGGTTTTTGTTGGCTTCAAGAACCAACTGCCACTACAACTCTTTATACGCAGGGGTGTCCAACCTTTTGGCTTGCTGGGGCAGCATTGAGTGAACAGAAATGGTCTTGGGGCTGCATATAAAATATATCATATAGTTAACTCTTTTGTTGCTCCGGAAGATCACAGTCGACTTCCTGGCTGTACTGTAGGTGCATTTGAACAATGAATAAATGTAATAAATGCCTAACATTTGCCTTAAAATTCTAATTCTCATTCAAATTCTAATTCTCTAATCTAACAGTTAACTCTAACATCTTAGTTAATATATATATATATATTTTTTTTTTTTTTTTTTTTACTACAAATAAACAGATATTCACTACAGCACCAGCATTTCTCACTGGGAAAACCATTCCAGCAGTCCAGCTATGTAAAATGTCAACATCAGCAGTCCTACAACACTACAATCCACACAAATAACCCAACACATTTGCAATAAAGTAAAGAATTCACATTACTGACTTAATAAAACAATTCTGAATAAGCTACAAGTGGGTCTCACCCAAACAAATAACTGGTGCCAGAAATATGGCCTCAAGCTAAATGCCAAAAAAATGCATCATCTTCCCCTTTGAGGAGAGTGATGTCCCCACAAATTATCACATTAATAACGATGTTGTAAGCACGCAATAAGTCGTATGGTACTTGGGCACCCAGGTTGCTAGAAACCTGACTTTTGACCACCACGTTGTCTCCTTTGTAAGGAAAGCTTTTTACATGGCCCACTTCATTAGTAAGGGTACCTCATCCAGGGACAAGGAGGTCATAACATCCCTGTATTCTTCCTTTACAAGAGCCATTATTGAGTGCAATGCCCCTTTTGGCATGTGCCTCACCAAAACACCCTGCCAAAAGAAAGACTACAACCATTTCTGACAAAAAAGGTCAAAGGACTAAGTTCACTTAGTTATCCAAACAGACTAAAAAGCTTCTTGCTTTCCTCTGTCTCATCATTGGCTTGCTTTCCAGGCTAAGAAATATCCCCTGCCTTAAGAGACTTCCTCTACCTCAGAAATAATGGTTATACTTAAAACCCTCACTACAAAGACCACAGCCTTCACTGCAAACAAGCCACTTTTTATGGACAGGTTCTTGACACAAAAACCTTCAACTTCTGTAAAAAGCTCCTCTCAGTATCAAACAATGCAGTTCAGCAACACGATGGCTGGATGGATAGCCATAAATGTAGTCCTTGGGTAAGTAGCATAGCCTTCATCAAACCAGATGGAAAATCCACATACTAACATTTCCCAACTGGATGGCTAAGATCTAATATTGGTTACTCAAGTCTAGTTGCCCAAGAAGAGGGGCATGTTTAACTAAGAATTCCATTTGCAAAATTATATTCAGTATACATATTAAATCTCTCTCTCTTACACACACACACACACACACACAAGCCCCTACTTGTAAAATAGGCAACCTCAGTAATCACATGACACCCACTCACTGAATGAAATCATCTGGAAAAAAAAATCATAATAGAGATGGATTCAGCCATGTAATTTCCCACCACCAAAAGGACCATCAATAAATCAACAAACAACTGCTCGGCAAAAAGTAAATCAATAAGAAAACCATAAACTATAATGCTACATACTGGTGTAAACATATAACTTGTGTCAATTCCCGGGTTAATCCATACCAAAAGATTGTTTCAGAGCTTCAGCTATGTACAAACAGCTTTCTCCTAAAAACTTTACTCATTGATATTTGCCTTGCTGTAATTATAACTGTAAAAAAAAATGTTTTTAAGTTTATTCTGTACCTCAATGATTCTCACTGTTACGAGATGTAATCTCCGCCATATTGTATGAGTACTACATCCATAATTTGCTCTCTCTCTCTCTCTCATGTATTGTATTATATTGTTTTGTGTTATTTTTGGAGCTTTTCTCCCCGGGCCTCTGCTGAAAATGGACCTGTGTCCAGTCAGACTTTCCCAGTAAACAAATGTAAAATAAAATAAAATAAATAAAAATAAACTTCCCTCCAATCTAATGCCATTTGACATTCAGACATTTTAATTTGTGCAGAAGTTACTCACAGACTGACAGTTTACTGAGCTGTAATGCTGACCTTCGCTTTTGAAAAAAAACAAATTCCCAGACTTTGTCAATAGCTCAAAGTGTAGAGAGGATTATTTACTTATTATATATTTATTTATTTTTGGAAAACATCTTTAAAACTGTTAAATTGATTACACACCCAGAAACACAGAAAAGTTATTGTGATTATGTAAACCACAGACTGCTGCAAGAAATCAAAGTTATATTAGCACTCTATGCTTATGTCCGAACAGATGAATCATACCTGTCAATTCCAAAAGAAGCAAAGTAGCTTAATAAGAAGGTTATTTGCAAGGTTACATGGCAGTTTATATTGGAAATAAGCAGAAATATTAAAAAGGCTCTGTTTTTCATAATTATGCCAAAAAGTCTTCCAAGGTAAATACAACTTCTGATTTAGTATGGAACGATACCTCTCAACCTTAGAGCAAGAAATCTGGACAAAGCGAAAAATAAAAGTGGGACACAGGCTCAAAAATAGTTATGCATCACGGACACCATTGAAACAACTGTAGATGCAAACATTATACATCACTTATAATCTTTCTATCCCATTTTTGTCAGTTAAACATTATATGGCTCATTCAGTCCTGCCTTCTTTTGCATCGAAGAAAACCATGCTTTGAAATGACAAATGCATTAAAAATAATAAATAAAACATATTGCATCAACATCCTGCAACTTCCTACCTGCAAGCAACCACAGAGCTTTCACTGAAACTAGGGCTGCTCGTTTCCCCAGAATGACAGCTCTCCCTAATCAAGTCTAATGGTATACAATCTACCAGTATCTGGACTACCTGAAATAAATTAAATTATGGCCTGTAAATTGAAAGTACACTTTGTTTAATTAAACTATATTTCTAAGCCTACTTACTATATTTTTTCAGTAACATCCCAATATCCATTTCCAGGTCACTTTACAAGACATTGGCAATGGTAGACTTGGCATCCTTCAGAACCCCACAGGCCCACGCTAATACATTGTCCATTAAATGTAAATATCCATCCACTGTAAATGGCAAGAAGCTATGTCTTAAAAAATCTACTTCTGGCATGCATACCCAAGTTTTAGGTTTTGAAACAAAGAAACATTCTCCACAGTCCGTAAGTCTCTGTCTTTAATAATCATCTACTGTTGCAGCACTCCCAACACAGAAGCACACACATGCACACTAAAATTCCCAACATTTAAAAAATGACATTGTGCCCACTTGATTTGCCAGTATTGATGATCCGCCAAAGCTATGCTTACTGTTGTCCAATCTACCACTGCTTAGAACCCACCAATGAAAAAACAGTATTAGGTGCTTTTTTGTTTGTCTGAAAAAACAATACAACTTTATATGCTACAGTCCCACATAGTCAGTCCACTACTGACCCATTAACCCTAGGCTGCTGTCTCATTCTTACTCCCTGGAACTGCATTACCTTGGATGACTACTTTTATTTCCTAAGCAAAAGACACAAATTGGAAGATGACGCAAAAATTCAGACATTCTTTGAAATTCCATACAGTTAAGAGGCATGAGTTCATGTTCAATACAACACTCTCCCTGTCAGGAAAGACGCAATTTAATGAAAGTGCACTCTTAATGTAGGATATATTTGTGAGCTAACTTGTTTGTGTTCAGTAGGAAGACTGATCACTGTTAGCCTCTTTGTGCATGTGTCTCTCTCTCTCTGTCATGCACACATATACACACACACACTCTTCTTCTACTTTCACGCACACAATTCTGCTTTCATGCATGCACTCACTCACTCCATACTTACCTATTAACACAGGTAATTGCTGTCCCTTTCAAAGGCAACAGCGGCAAATTCATACATGAGTCCCTCTTCAGCGAGAACACACACACACACACACACACACACACACACACACACACAGGCTGTTCTGTGCAAAATAATGGCGTAAACACACTGAGCCTTTTTTGGCTCAAAAACAAAACTAGAAGGGTGCTTTGGTGCATGCGCACACTGACATTAGCGTTACAGGTCACGGGAGCGAAAAACACAAAAAAAGTGTTTTGGGTCATGCGTACATTGATGTTGCAGTTAGAGGTTGAGGGCTGCATGGAAGAGCTCCAAGGGCCGCAGGTTGGACATATCTACTTTATAGTCAATGGTCGTCTCCCAAGGCCCTCCCCAAATATCAATGGGAAACTTCTCTATAACAAAAAACCTGAACTTAACCCCCTCACAAAATTGAGTATGTTTAAACAAAGCATTACTTTCATTTTTATTCTTAATACCATAATAATGCTCATAAATGCTACTTTTTAACTTCGTCTCCATTTTCCCCCACATAAAAACCCGTACAAACATCACATACAACAAGGTAAACCACCCCAAATGAATTGCAATTGGAAAATGTTTTACCAAACAAATGCCTACTCCTACTAGGAACACAGATGTCACACCTTCTAAAATGAAAGGACAACAGGAGCAACTACCACATCTGTAGGTACGAACCTTCTTCGGACTCTTCTTAATTTATGTGTTGTACCTCCTTCGATGAGATCCTTCAAACTTAACCCATTCTGAAAAACTAATTTAAGAGGTGTATTAAAGACCACCCCAAGGTCTGACAACTTACTAAACAGTGTCCATTCATTGGTGATGACATTTTTAATGACCCCAGCATCACCACTAAAACTTGTTACAAAAGCACCTTTAGGGTCAACCAAATCCTTACCACTGCTTAGTTCATCAAACAATCTGTCATTAACCCTATTATCTATAGGGTTATCCTTTCCCAAAATAGGGGCAAATCTGTCCCTTCTACCAGCTTTTACATCTGTTCTAATAGCCTCAATCCGAACAGGGGGACAACCTCTTTCTTAAAACATGCTCTTTAAATTCTCACATTCAATTAAAAAAATACTGATCTTCTAATACCGTGCTAATTCTAACAAACTGCCCCTTAACAATACTCTTCTTTTGTGAGAAGGGGTGGGCACTAGTATAATACAAATAGGAGATGGAAAAGGTGTCCTTTCGGTAAATGGTGGACATAGGTCCCCTAATTTCTGGCATTTTATGAATGGTAACATCCAAAAAATTCACCTTATCTCAGTTTGTATCACAGGTAAAGTTTACAAAATTTGTTGCATTACCTATATAGGAGATAAATTCCATTAATTTATTATGGGTGTCACACCAAAATATAGACATACTGTCTAGGTAATGCTTATATAATGTCCAGTTGTGTACAAAAGGGGAATTGAACACATACTTCTCTTCTCACACAAAAAGAATGATGTTGACGTACGCTGGGGCACAGCTTGCACCCACAGCCACACCATTAATCTGCTGGAAAAATTCCCCCTCAAAGTAAATAAAATAATTTTTAATAACTATTTCCGTAAGTTCTAAACAAGTTAAAAACTCCTCATGGGTAAAATTACCTTTTGTTAAAAGCGCTTCCTCAAACCATTGCATACCAACATCATGCTGGACAATGGAAAGCAAGACTATCACATCCATCAGTACAAAAATCAAATCATCCTGGAATAACCCCAGTTTTATCTTTCTTTGAAAGTCCCAGAAATCTTTTAGAATACTAGAGTGCCCCATCCGTAGTTTTTCCACTTTTAAATCTAAAAACTTAGCCAGTGGATGAGTCCTAGAATCATAAGCAGAAACAATAGGCTGTAATGGGAGGTTAAATTAATTATTGTGTATTTTTGGAATGCCAAAGATGGCAGGTATTCTAGTATTCAAATACCAGTAGGTCTCAAAATCAATAACTTCAAGCATTAGATCATTAATATCCAAATCTATATTTTTATAAGCTACATTAATTTTATTCTTGGAGACTCTGTTATATTTACTGTCATCTCCTAGAATTTCCATCATTTTGGCTTAATAATCGATATTATACATAATAACTTCCCCCTGCCTTATCCGGCTTCACTGCCCTTATATTCTTGTTGTTCTTTACGTCTGTTAATAAATCTCTCTCATTCTTGGTCAGATTAGATGCAAATTTATTAACTTGAATGCTTTCCTTCAACTTTACTTCTTTTGCATCTAATCTTCCCAAGAATGAGATTAATTGCAAGCTTAAAGAAAGAATCAGTAGTCATTTATCTGAAATCAACTGTAGGGTTAACACAAACGCACTTTATAAGCACATCAGTGAAACTGAAGTTTCTCATTCTTTTAAGTTTCTGATTTTGCACACAGTATTTGAATGTTTTGAGAGGGGATGATTTAACTAATACTACTGAAAATGTTGAACTTAAATGGAGTTAGCAGTTTAAAGTTGACATTCTCCCTGGCTTAAATGGAATAGTCTCAAATCGGTTTTGAAAGATTTACATAAAGGTAGCGTTGTCGCCTCACAGTAAGACGCTGTCCGGTTCGATTCTCAGCTAGAGCGTCTTCTGCGTGGAGACGTGCGTGAATGGGCATACCTTCGTTGAAGGTTGTGCTTCAGGCCTGGCAAGCCGGTATGTAAAAATCAACTGCCAATCATTAGCGGACCGGAGTTCCCCTGTGGCGACCCCTAACCGGGAAAAGCCGAAAGACACAAACAAACATTGAATTTTTTTTTTATTGTTCTTATTTTTTTAAATGATCGCGTGATTTTAATACCAATACAATATTTTTAAATAAACATGTCTTTTTAAAGAGTATTTAAATGGAATAGTACTATGAGCCTGATGAAGCTAAATGCCAAAGTTTTACTTGCATGATTAAAGATTTACGTTGTGTGCTGCATTAGTTCTGAGTTGGAATTATTCATTTTGTTTATCTGCACTACACTTTTTCAACAGGACTTATCGATGGTATATGCCTTTTGTGTACTTACAAATGAAGCAGGTGTCTGCAGGGTCCTTTCATTTCGGAGGATGAGCAGTTAGTATTAAAACAAAGTAAATACATTGCAAAAGGTTACTTTAACTGTGGTACAATGGGAATTGTCTATTTAGCTCAATGACAGTGTTGCCCAGGTTTTTACATGGGAAAAACAGAAAGGCCATTTAGGGAACGACTTCATGTTGCAGTATTCTCTCTAATGGGAGAGTACCATGTTTCAAGCAGAAGAAAGGTGGAGGAAGAGGTAGCAGTCTCCATGAAACCATGGAGGATGGCCCTTGAAAATCCTGCTTTTGCTCTGGAGATTTTGTCCAACTTGGAATGCTTAGTGAAGGTATGTACAGAGGACCATGTGGCTGCCTCTAGAATGGTAGCCATATCCAGGCCTTTGAGGAAAGCCCCTGAAGAGGCCACTGCTCTAGTAGAATGTGCTTTTACAGAGTGAGGTACGTCCTCGTCATGGAAAGAGTAACAGAAGGTAATAGTCTTGCATATCCAGGAAGATATAGTCTGTTTGGATACAGCTTTCCCCAGGACCCTGGGGTGGAAATATACAAAGAGCTGATTGGACTTTCTAATGTTTTTAGACTTATCCAAATAAAATCTTAGTTACCTGTGAACATCAAGGGAGTGAAGCACTCTCTCACTGTCATTTTGTGGAGAAGGGAAAAAGTGGGTAAGTGAATAGACTGGTTGAGGGACGGTTCATTGATCACTTTAGGCATTAAGGAGGGGTTGGTATGAACAATTATCCTGTCTTTGTGTAAAACAGTGTAGGGTGGAGATGCCATGAGTGCTTGCAATTCAGAAACTCTCCTAGCTGAACTAAGGGCTACTTATAAGACTGTCTTCCATGTATACATCTGTAAAGAAGCAGAGGCTGCTGGTTCAAAGGGCAAAGTGGTAAGTTTCTCCAATACGCAGTTCAAATCCCAACGAGGGGAAATTGATTTTCTAGGTGGTCTGATATGGAGGACCCCCTTCAGGAATAGTTTGACTTCCAACCTGGAAAGTAGGGATGGATCCATAGGTAAGCAGGCTGAAATGGTAGATTAAGTGGACTTTCACTTAAAAGTATGAAAGTTCTGATTTCAAAAGCTCATACACACAGGCTAGGACTAGAGGGACATCCTCTTTGAAGGGGTCTAGCTGCCTTTGAAGACACTAACTGGAGAACCTTTTCCATTTTGAAAGTGGGTAGTGGGTTCCTGGTCTCCTCCAGGACAAATAGTATGTTCTCCGAATAAAGGTGTCTGAAAGGGAGCAAGAGTTTAACACCCACAGGGTTAGGCTGAGGGTTTTCAGGTGTGGATGAATGAGGGATCCCTTCTGTTGTGTGAGCAGGTCCATCTTGTGAGGCAACTTGTGGTGATTGCCCTTGGCAAGAGATAGAAGAAGGGGGAACCAATGCTGCCTTAGCCAATGGGGGGGGGTTACCAGCAAGATGTTCAGCTTGTCCTTCTGGATTTTTAGCAGGACCTTCTGAATGAGGGGGAAATGCATAAAGGAACAGCCCCTTCCAAGAAATGAAAAAGGAATCCACTCTCCAAGCTAGTGAGGAGGGGAATCTGGAGCAAAAAGCTGAAGTCTGTTCTGAGGGGAGGCAAACAGATCTATTTGTGGGGTGCCCCATCAGTGGACAATATCTGATGTTGACAGAAACATCTGCTGAGGGCATCTGCCTCATGGTTGTCTTGAGATGGAATGTAGACCACCTGCAGTGTGACATTGTACTGGGTGGCCAACTCCTATGCCTGTGTTGCAAGCCTGCACAGTAAGTAGGATTTGGTCCCTCCACTGCTTGTTGATGTACTACACCACAGTTGTGCTGTCTGTGAAGATTTGGATAGGGCCTGCCTGTATCAGAGGAAGGAAGGTCTTTAGAGCTAGAAGGAAAGCAGTCATTTCCCTCACATTGATATGTTTTCTCTGGAGGAAGAGCTATTGAGCCTGTACCTTAAAACTGTTCATAGTGGCCCCCCCACCCTAGATCCGAGGCATCTGTGTGTATAAATTTCACTGGTTTGGTGGGTTGCAAAGGGAGGCCTGGATTCTGGTTTATTTGATGGATCCACCACAACTCTGTCTTTAGGCAGGGTAGGAAGGGCACCTGGAATTTCAAGGGGTGATTGTGTTAGGACCAGACATTTTTCAAGTACCACTGAAGTTCCTCTAGTAGCTCCTGGAAAAAACTGTTCAGGGAGGAGACGTCTTGAAGAAGAAAAACCTTCATCAGGTACGTCTGTGTTTTGCAGCCCAAGAAGGTTTGGTCTTGGGCTGGACTGAAGGAGGACTTTGACAGACAGAGTAAACCCCAGACTCTAAAGAAGGGACACAGTGAATTTTAAGTGAGTCCAGAGAGTATTTGCCTCTTCTTTTACAATGAGGAGGTTGTCCAGGTAAGGGTAGATTTAAATGCCTTTTGTTCAGCAGTAGGCTACTGCTGTGGCTAGACACTTTGTGAAGACCCTTGGTGCATTAGATTAACCAAAGGGCAAGGGAGTAAATCGAAAGTGTGAGGATGGCACAACAAAGCGTAAAAATCTCCTGTAGTCTGGGTGGATGGGGATATGCAGATATGCCTCTTTCAGGTCCAAAGTGGCCATGAACGCACAGGGTGGCAGTAGTGGAAGAAGGGTTTGAAAGGATAGCATGTGGAAGGATGGAACCTGCAGGAAGGGGTTTAACAGGGATAGGTCCAGGATGAGCCTCCAAGGGCTATCCTTTTTTTGGACCAGAAAAGGCCAGGAGTAGAACCCCCGCCTTTTTCCACTATTAAGACCCAGTGGTCTGAAGCAATATGTTGCCAATTGGGTAGACACAGTGAGAGAGGCGGGTGGAGAGGGGGAGGTGGATTAGATACACACGCATTGCTGGGTCTCCCTGGAAAGGGCTGCCTGGGGGTTTGGCTGTGAAGAGGCTGTCCTGGGGATGATATTTTTCTAGACCCTTTCCTGTGTTTTAAGGAAAAGGAAGAGGAAGGGGCAGGAGCCTCCGGACAAATGCAGGTTTAGCAGAGTAGTTTCTATACAACTTTGGAACTGGTGAGACGAATAAATGTTTGAGGTCCCGGAGTTCCTTGCTTTTTTCCCCTGGAGGCTTTTGAATAGTTCTGTGGGCTATTTGCCAAACAGGAATTTGTTCTATAGGGATGCATCAAAGATTTTGATTTTAAATTCATCAGGGAGTGGCTGTAATCTGTGCAGTACAGAGGCTGAGGCAGCTGATCTGCTGAAGCCTCAACAGCATCATAGCTGCATTTTATAGAATATCTGGCAACTTGTGCTGCTAAGGAGAGCTTAGATACAACCTGGGATTTAGTAGGTGAATCAGGCAAGGAAGAGAACTAAGTTGTTGCCTGAGAGACCAAGTCTAAGGCATATTTAACCATACGAGTTTGATAGGTAATGGCTTTAAAGGCCAGGGTGGAAGAAATATAAATCTTTTTCCCCAGTCTGTCCATAACTTTACTGTCCTTGTCAGATGGCAGAAGGGATGAGGAGGGGATTTGGCAGGATTGCTTATCTGAAGCCACTGCAATGACAGCTGGGTCTGCCCATAGGTGGTTTAATGAGGTACTTGTGGTCATCAGGGACTTTGCAAAACCTATCAGGTCATTCAGGAGCTGGAGGCTGTGATTCAAGGAGTCTTGGAGGCTGAAGCAAATGCATCTAGGTAAGCTGGAATCACAGTGGGAATAGCAGAGGGAGAGGGGGATTCCATCTGTAGGGGTTCAAAATATCTCTTTTACATCTCAGTCATCTGAGTGGCATCCCACTTGACATAATCCCTCATTTTGGAGATAGCTTGCCCAAAGGTAATATTTTCAGGTGGGGAATTTCCTTCCAAGGAGTCCTCATCTGTGTAGCAGTACTCTAGGGGAGAAGCTAGTTGGAAAGTATATGTAAGAGATTCATCACAGGAGGAGGAGGATGAATCTTCCTCCTGAATGTGAGAAGGTGGGATGGAGGTAACTATGGAGGTAACTGAAGCTGGCCTACAGCTGAGGGTACGCAAGGGTGAAGCAAGTGAAGCTGTTTGCCTGAGGGCCATAAAGGCCTGAGCCAAGGACTGGGAAAAGGTTTGCCAGTCTGGCAAAGATAAATGTTTTGTTTTGTGTTTCTTCTTTAGGTGAGTAGTCTTAGTGACTGTTAGTGAAGGAGAAGGCCTAGGATCTGGCGTCAGGCCTCTGAGAATGAAGTCTAGTTCTGACACCATACACGTCTGTCCAGAGAAGCCTGGCTCCCCTCGACATCAGCCAGAGCAGACGTCGCAGTAACCTCTACAGATGTGCCAAGTGGAGACTCATGGGCGGCTTCCATCAAGGTACCCGCTGAAGTCACCATTTCATCCGGATGTCCCTCAGCCCCTAGATCGGTAGCTGGCAGGATGTCCAACGGTGGAGGGGCAGTAGGCCTTGAAACCTTGGCTTTCTGTTTAGGTGGCTCCACCTCGACGGCCAATTCGGGTTCCATGAGTAGGGCTAAACGCTTGAGTCGTTGGTCTTCCATGAATAGTTTCAGGGCTGCCAGACAACTGGGTAGAGTTTTTGGTATGAATGATTGACAAACGTTACAGGTCGCATGGCTGTGGGATTGGCCTAAGCAAAACAGACAAATCTCATGGCAATCCTTGTGCAGAATCTGGCAGCAACACTTACATTTCCCCTTTCTGTAGCTCGGAGCAAAGCGAGCAAGCTGATGTTTGACAGTGGCAGAGAAGTTCTGAGTTCTGTGCATGCAGACATCACATTTATGGCCTATGGTTTATGTTCCTGAGTGTGATATCCCATACACATGACAGCAACTAGGCTTAAGCTTTTGCATAGGAGCTGGACATTTGGGTCACCTGAGGCGGAGAATCCCACAAGTGAGAATACTCCAACATAAATGTAGAAGGAGATAGTAGTAATAATACATCAGATCAAGGGGCATCCTTGGGTGAAGATGTCATGTAAACTCCAGTGGGATCTCAGACAAAACTTGAGGTTGTCTCCGTATTGTCTCTTGTGTCCTGTGGACCAACACTAAAAGACTCAGGACTGAAAAAAACAGTAATCTCCACTAACATTACAGCCAAACAGGATGGTATTCAAGAAGCTAGGCAAGAGATCAGTATCAGTTCTATGGAAAGGTACTTCCATGATCGCTGCATATTGAGTAACAACTTAATTCTAGCACTCCTAGTGTGAAAACAGAAAATCAGCAGAGAAGACCAGTGGACTTTTCTGTTTCTGGTTAAATTTCAGTAACTGGCTAGTAAGTGCACTGCCTGGAAGCCAGCAAAAAAGAAACACAGAGGAGATGAAGGAAAATCAGCTGAAAAAGGTGAGGAAAAAACAATGACTGTGAAAAGTACTGCAGCTGTTCAGCAAAAAGCAGTGCAAGCTCCAGACATTATATCCAGTAACCTAGAGGAAAGCATAAGGCAACTGTACACAGACCTGATTAAAATAAACAAAACACTAATGGAGTATATCAACTCAAACAATAAAAGTCTGGAAAAAATGGAAGAAGCTTTAAACAGATATTCAGATAAAAACAAAAACACAAGGAGAAGTGGAGTCACTATGTCCTTCTCGTAAAACTTTAATATCACTGGTTAAGCACTTTCAGCCAAATACATAGGACTTCATCAGAACAAGCAATTAAGCTAATGTTACCATAATATAGAATAATCAAAAGATCCTAGCAAATCAAATCTTGATTCTACCTAGACCTTTAGTAGTAAAGATGCAATCCTACAAGCAAGAAGGAGTTGATCCTGACAAAACTGTGGCAGAAGGCAAAGTACTAACATTGGGAGACAGCAGAGTGCATGTGGAGAATGTTTACTCATTGTACACCAGGCAGAAGAGGACTAAATTTATTCCACTATTCAGAGAATGTCGAGAGACCAGAGTGAGATGTAAACTGCAGTACCCACGTATCTTTAAAATATTCTTCCCTGCAGGGACAAAATCATTATCTGATGAAATAAATGCTACAGAGTAAATACAAAAGTTTGCCCAGTGAAAAATGAGCTGCGGAACAGGAGGAGATTCTTCTTGTTCTTATTGTTATTAAGACCACAGACAAACTGTGCCAGTGAAGCCTTTAACAATGTTTCAATGGTAAATGCTGGAGAAAAGGAATGAAGCAACAGAGTTCAACAGAAAAATCAAGAGTATGTTGGAAAGGAAGCACAGACAGGATTTGGGAGATGGAGATGAACAGGAATAAAACCTGTAACTTGGAAACTGACAAATGTGGGATTGCAAAGCAATAATTATATTTGTGAAATACAGCAGAAAAAGAAAATCGGGAAATGTTGGACTTGTAGGAGACTCTTAAGTACCTGTGCTACATCATGTCATTAATGTCCGGAAAAATACTCAGGGGAGGAGAAGAGACGGGAGAAAATTAACTGTAGGTAAAACATTTTTTTTCATAATACTATTTTCATACTGTATACTTTTCTTTGCATGCTCTAAAGTAAAGTTTTCTCTTTAAGTGTAATAGAGATAATATTGTGAACAGGTGCTCATGTTTTTTCTTCCTTCTCTCTTTATCCTTGTTCAGTTTTAACAAATGTAGGCACTTGAATGTAAAACCAAAAGAAGCCTGGTTAAAAGAGCATGATAAAAGAAAATTAAGGTGCTTTTTCTCATTCTTGCATGGAGGAATGACTGGATTAAGGCAGTTAGCTTGATCTAGTAACAAGCTTTCAGAGAAAGCAAGTAAATGAAAAAGAATACTGAATATTATAAGGCTTTGTTCTAACAAACAAATGTATGCTTAGCAGCAGTTCTGTATCAGGTCCTCATGCTTCCATGGAAACAATATGATACAGAAAAATTGGCTACAATCTGATAAAAAAATTTACTAGGAGACCATGTTCTCTGAAAGTATTCATGTGTTTTCCCAAATGGGAGAGCTATGAAGATAAGAAAGTAGAAGCACAGGCTGCTACATGAGTCTTACATGGATATCCTTTCTTTTAGGTTATCTGAAATCGGTGTATGTGTGGCTATCAGTTTGGAACAATTGTTCCTATTAGGAGGGTAAAACTTCAATATCTGAAGATGTACACAGTATTAAGTTAATAGGTTTTAGGGGGTATTGGGCTGGGTTTGTATGATGTGATATACGCTCAAATGGATACAACAAGAACCAACTGCATAAAGGTTCAACCTGACAAACAGTGTATGCATGTAACACAAAAGCCGGAACTAGACATTTAACAAAAAAGCTGTTATACATAAAAGGTGGGAATAATAACTTATTAATACAATGATTCTTTCTGTAATGTCTTTAAATGTAAATGGTCTCACAGACAACTACAAGGGAATACTGGTGAACTATATTAAAAATGTAGAGTGGTGACAACTATGCTACAGGAGACATGTTTGGAAAGAACTGAACGTGTGAATTTGATAAAGAAAGGTCTTCAGGATGGTTATTCAGTGGAATACCTGGGACAAAAGAAAAGAGGAGTACTTGTATTAATTGCAAGAGGAGCTCCAATAGGGATAGAAGAGGATAAAAAAATATATTAATGGTAGATATGTAGTACTAAGGGGCTACTGGCAAGGGAGGAGGATTACCACTGCCAATGCAATTATATTCCACCTAGAACTGTTATAATGGAGCTTAAGAAAATTTTGGAAGAAATAATCAGCTTTCAGCAAGCAATATTACTTATAGGTGGGGACTGGAATTTGATTTGCAGCATTGAAGATGCTTCTGGGGAGCCTAGAAGGGAAAGTATAACCAAGGAGCGGAGATTTTTTGAAGAAATGTGTGAAAAGTTTTAGCATGGAAGATTTGAATTCAGTACTAGGAGTTTGGAGTGAACGTACATATTATACCCCTAAACAGGAAAACTGGGCTTGGCTATATGAAATCTGCATTTCACACGAACATGTGCATTTAGGTGAAGGTGTTGATATGCACCCCATAACTATTCCAGGTCATGCGTCAATAATAGCTAAAATAAAAACACAGTATAATGAAATAAAATGAGACACTGGCTCTTTCCCACCTATCGCATGAAAAGAGAGGAATATAAGTAATGGGTAGTAAAAATTATTCTGGGATTATTAGAGAAGATAGAAATTTCTTCTGAAAATATAGCTAGGGAGTGGGAAAAAATTAAAGTGGAGTTTAAAGATAGTGTGGAAATAAAAGAAAGGGAGATATAGTTAAGAAGTAACAAGAATTATTTATAGGAACTTCTGAATGTTAATGTATTGCAGAATAGAGGGAAATCTCACAGAGTAATAGGAGTAGAATACTAAACAGAAAATAAGGCATTACCTCAGTAACATGCATGAGTTTAGAAAAATTGCTGTTAAGCAAATTTTCGATAACGCTAGAGCACAACAACTTTTAGCACAAGAATTCAGGCATCAGAAAGTAGAAAGGGGTGTTGCCACGCTTAAGGAGCCTATAACAAGGAAGGTAACAAGATATCCTGAAGAGGCATTAGAAATATTTCAGAAATTCTATGAAAGTCAGTATAAAGCAGAGAAATCTGGAAATCAAGAAAAGGTATAAATGTAAATGTTCAAGGAATAATTAAATATGCCAAGGTTAGAGAGGCAGATGAGATTCAATTATTAACAGTGAGGAGATGAGATAAAAATGATGTACAACCAATCTGCTGGAAAGTCCCCAGGAACAGATGGTATTCCTGTGCAGGTTTGGAAGCTAGGAGGGAAAAAATGAAAGATCTGGAAGGTTTTGTTTAGCAGTATTTTAAAAGGAGGAGAAGTACCAACATCCTGGAAGAAAGAGGAGGTAGCTGTAATACCTAAAGAGGGTAAAGATCCATCAGATCCAGCTCCATACAGGCCCATTTCAATATTACCATTTCAATATTAAATCATGATTATAAAGTGTTTATGTCTATAATGTCTACAAGAATGGCAAATATTTGACAACATTAACAGAACACTGATGATCTAGAGGGAAGCAAAATGTAATAAAATACCACTGTTGTTGGTGGGTCTTGATGCAGAGAAACCATTTGACAGAGTAAGCTAGGACTTTACGAGCAGGGCAATGGAAGCATTTGTATTCCCTGATAAAATTATAAGGTCGATTAGGAGGAAATATGGGAGGTCTAAGGTGAAAATTAAAGTGGGTAGGATCCTCTGATAATTTCTGCTTAAGCAGAGGAACGAGGCAGGGGTCGTCCTCTTTCCCCTTTGTTATTTGCATTATACTAAGAACCACTGGCACAGAAAATAAGGAAGTCAGAAATTCAAGGATATAATTGGTATAGTAGTCAAGAAAAGCTGTCCCTATTTGCAGATGAAATTATTTTATACTGACAGAACCAGACAAGGACATTATAGTGTTGTGGAATAGTTTGAGACAGTTTCAGATCTTTCAGTAAACAAAATGAATGAAGCTAAAACAAAGGCAACAGCTGTAAATTATGTACTCACACATGAAAAGATTCAGCAATATCTATATATATGGGGCCACGACAAAATGAAGTATTTAGGATTATAGATTAAAAATTATTCAGGTGTGGCAGTTAAGGATATGTGAGGAGAGTCTAAACAAAAGATAATACAAAAATTGAGAAAATTGAAGCTCTGTATTATGGATATGGACAGTAAGATACAACCAGTTAAAATGTTTTATTCCTTTTAGTCTTATACACAGATCAGACATATTTTTATCAACCAGAGGAGAAGTTGTTGATAGCAATTAATAAAGAGCTGAAGGATTTTATCTGGGAGGGGAAGACAGCAAGAGTCAAGTGGGATAAGCTGATTCTTCCAATAGAACAAGGCATTTCTGATAGTCTCCTTTCCAGTTTCTCCTTCAATTGTTTCTACCCACTCCATATGCCCTGCGGGCTCACTCCACTCCCCTACCCTACCCCCAATTCCCACCCACCCCCAGGGGTCCTAAACTTATACCTCCTTAAACACAACCCCTAACTCAACCAACCAATCCCTTAACTCACCTTTCCCGCTTAATTTAACCCCACCCCTACCCTCCTATTACTACTCTCTATAATATTCTCCCTAAAATACCTCTATTCTTAACCCTCTACTCTAATTTAAATACCCTTTTATCCCCTCACTTACATTTGCAGGTTCCTTATTTATTATCTCCTCCAATCCCACTTCCTCTACCTTTCGTTTCACTCTAGTTACAACTTTACTTCTCCACAAAGATGGCTCCCTATACTCTAACCATGCTTACACTTTCAGTTTTACTCTTAACCACCCTCTTCTCAGCCTACCTTCTTACCTCCTTTGAAAATCTGCACTATGTCCAGCTTATACACTCACACAAACAAACTACAACCTGCACATATACACCCCTAACTACACACTCCAATATTACTTCCACTCCTAGCTACCTTCTACCGAAATACCACAGACTATCCCACATTAAACATATCCTACCCACCGATAAAAAATTGAAACTTCAAACCTATCTAAAAAACAACTTAATAACAAAACCAAATAATCCCACCTTACAAGATGGAGACATCCACCCCAACCCTGGCCCTACCAACCCTACTTTTCAAATAACTAACTCTAAACTCAATAATTCCCTCCTAATAGGACATCTGAACATTCAAAGCATCAATAATAAAGTATCTCACCTTCATGCTCTCCTAGATATCCATTCCTTTGATATTCTCTGCCTCACTGAGACTTGGCTAAAACCTGATATTAAAGACAATGAGATTACTCCCCAAGGCTATAATATAGTGAGACTTGACCAATTAAAACGTAAAGGCGGTGGATTAGCAATTCTTTTTAAGAATGAACTTAATATCTCCACCCTTCCATCTTATCCAACCCAGGATAGCAAAGTAGAAGTCCTCATAACTAAATTCCAATTTAACACCAAGAAATCCCTTTACATTATTTGTATTTACTTACCACCAGGTAATAATATACCCACTTTAGAAGCCTTTCTCAGCTGGGTATCTACGACTTACCCCCAAGAAACAATAATCCTAGGTGATTTCAACATAGACTGGAAAAGTATCAATGCTGAAAATCCTACCTCATATCAACCTCCATGGTTTCACCCAAACCATCACCTCAACAACAAGAATTAATAAACCTAATAAAAAAGAGAGTATCTTAGATTGGATACTCATAAACAAAGTTAAACAAACTTACAAAGTAGGAACCCTGCCAGATGATGTCAGTGATCACTCTTTGACTTATATTACAAGAGAAAAGAAAGACTTTCCTAACCTCCCCACCATTAGAATAATACGCTCTACCAAACATTTTAACATAGACTTATTTCAAACTGAATTCAGAGAATGCAACTGGAACCCCTTAAAATCCCTTCCTCTTGAAAATGCAGTAATATACTTTAATATAACTTTCTTATCCATTCTTGACAAACATGCTCCCAAACGTACCATCAGAATGAAGTCCAACATAGCCCCATGGCTCTCTAATGAAACTAAAAATCTAATTCTACTTAGAAACAAAGTCTGGGCCAAATGGAGATGCCATAGAAATAGCTCTGATCTTCTTCATTTCCGCCAGCTTAGAAATACTACTAAAAAAGCAATCATTACTGACAAAAAAAACTACTACTGTAAACTTCAACAAACTCATCAAAATAATCCAAAAAAGTTCTGGTCTTGTATCAATAGACTGCTTTCCCCAGGTAACTCTAAAACTCCCACCCCCAGGTAACTCTAAAACTCCCACCCCTCTTGATGCTGATCCAGATACCCCCCACCTAACTGCAAATACCTTCAACACTTTCTTCACTGACACTATACAATCTCTAGCTAGACAACTAAACACTGATAACTCCAACCTTCCAATCAACCTAGCACACTCCTCCCATAACTTTAAACTACAACCCATATCTACCTCTCTCATCTATAGACTTATTCATAAACTGAAGCCTTGTACCCCATCTGCTGACAAGCTTCCCTCTCTTTATCTCCAAAAAGCAGCCAAAGTAATCGCATACCCTATATCTATACTTATAAATAGACAATCCAAGAAGGAACCATCCCAGACATCTGGAAAGTCTCCCACATTATCCCTTTACATAAAGGTGGGAACTCTATCGATTACTCTAACTATAGACCAATTGCTCTCCTATCACCCTTAGCAAAAATTATGGAGAAATGCATGCACCAACAACTTTTACAGTATCTCTCTCTCTCCACAACATAATAGCAAGCTGTCAGCATGGCTTTAGGCCTTATCATAGTACTACCACCGCCCTCCTATCCTTTACAGACACTATCAATAGAAACCGCAACAACAACCTTCTCTCGTCTGCTCTCTTCATCAACCTCTCTAAAGCTTTCGACATGGTTAACCATTCCATCCTAATTAACATTCTTGAATCTCTCTCCTTTGATAACCTAGCCAATAATTTGTTCAGATCTTACCTCAGCAATAGGCAGTTCTCTGGGAAAATCAAATTTCTTCCTTGTTACCTGTCACCATCGGTGTCCCTCAGGGCTCCATTCTTGGACCACTTCTTTTCTCTTTATTCATTAATGATCTCCATTTAGCAATTCCTCAAGCAACCTGCATTCAATATGCAGATGACTCCACCCTTATTTGCTCAGCTACCTCTCCAACTGAACTTTCTTCCCTTACTCAAAACATCTTCAACACAGTAGAAACGTGGTTTACCAGATGTTACCTCCTACTTAATGCCAAAACAACTAAACTCCTTCTCTTTACTCCCACTACTAGGTCCGCCCCCTTAGACTTCACAATCTCTTCAAATAATGCCACTGTCATCTCACCTGACTCTACTACCAAACTGTTAGGAATAACCATTGACAATAATCTCTCTTTTGATCAACATACTAACACCATTAAAATAGTCAACATAAAAATAGGATCCTTATATAGAATTAAGTCTTTCTTAACCACATCAGCTAGAGCCAAGATCGCTCATTCCCATCTAATCTCAACTCTTCTGTATGCTTCACCTGTTTTTACTAACCTTAAGAAAACTAACCTTAACAAACTTGCAACTTGCTACAATAATATTGCCTGATTCACTACTGGAAATCCCTTTAGAACTCACCACTGTTCTAAACTGAAACAACTAGACTGGCTGGAATTTCAAAACCATCTGTTAATCCCCCAACTCACAATTGCCTACAAAATACTGTACCAACCCAATAATACCCCTATACTCTCAAAACGTTTAATCCCATATAATAATCTCATCTCCCTTCGCTCTTCTAGTAAACTCATTGCCAGCTTAACAAAGTCTAATAACACAGCTGGTGACTCTCTATTTACTAATACAGCAGGAAGGAGCTGGAATCTGCTACCTAGTGATATAACACTAACTACATCATTGCCACTCTTCAAACAAAAACTCAGAAATTACCTCCAAAGTCCTTGTAGTAAACCTGACTAATCAACACCTATACCCTGTTTTTCTCCTTTTCTACCTTCTTCCTAACATTTAATAATTAGTTGTGTAACTAAGACTATCACTAAACCAAATTTTATTCAATATATTGCTTAAATCCCTCAAGTCTGATGTAAATTATTGTACTTATCTCTTACTAGAGTGCATCTATTCACCTCTATAAGAAAGATTATGTTCTATGTTAACTTTCTGAAGTGTCTTTGATCTCTGAAATGTTACACTGTATCATATGGTTTTTAATCCTTTTTTACCATGTAATGATATATTTTTATTTGTATACGTTTTTGTTTTGGTTTTTTGTTTTTGTTTGTATTTGTGTGGAGCTTTTCTCTCCGGGCCTCTACTGAAAATGGATATGTATCCAGCTAGAATAGCCCGGTCAACAAATGTAAAATAAATAATAAATAAATAAGATTGGGATTACCTGATTTGAAGAGGTATTTTAGAGCTACATAGTTAAGGCTCCTATAGACAGCAAAAACAGAAACCTATAATTCAAAGTGGGAAGGGATGATGACGAAACGGGGGTAAGTTCAAGAAAGGAGGAGAGACTGGGATTTTGGATGCAGATCTTTAAGGAGAATAACAATCACCATACAGAACATTATATTCATAAAGTAATAGAAAGTATTCTAAGAACTAAGGCAACATATTAATGGAGAAAGCAGATTCTGCCAATAGGGATGACTGCAATTAGGGATACAGACAAATGACAAGAGGGGCTGGAATTTATTGCAGAAAACTGGCAAAGGAACCAAGGTATTGGGAACAAATAACTAGAGAGGGAAAGGTAAGACATGAATAATTTATTTGGATGATAGGTTACAGACTGAATTCCGTATCAAGGACTGATATCGGAGTACAGGCAAAGAGAAAGAAATAGGGGGTCCTAAACGAAAGACTACCACTGGTAGAGTTTTTAGTAGAATCGACAACAGAAGCACTGCCATTAAAAAAGGAATAATTAGTAGAGTATAAAACATTGAATGACAACTACAAGAATCAATCAGAGGAGGTTAGAAAGGACTGGAAAGAGAGATTGGATAAGCAATTTACAAAGAAACAAGGGGGGAATATATATATGCAACAAATTCTAGAAGATGTAGGATTTTTCTTGAAAATGTTTATACAGATATTCTTATACCCCAAGAAGACTCCAGAGAATTTTTACTTAGTTAGACAGCAAATGTTGGAGGTGTGACGGGGAAGAAAGAGGTAATTAGGAACATATTTTCTAGGAGTGTAATGAGTTGGCAGACTTGAAAGATTCCCTACTGACTACTCGGTTGGAGATACTGGGTGAGCAAGTTGGTGTAACTAGGAAAATGATTTTTCTGAACTATGATACAGAATTGGAATTGCCTAGACATAGTAAGGCCCTGTTGAGTCTAATTATGGTGGCCACCAAAAAAAGCAATTACTAGAATATGGAAATCTAAGTTTAAACCAACTGTACTAGAAGTAGTGCATATAATATCTTTAAAAAAGGGCAGGGGCAAATTACACAGGAAAAGAAGGGAATTTTGGGAACAACACATAGAAGGGAAGAATGAGGTTTAAAAGAAAGCAGGACTTGAATGAGTTATGTGATGTTTGACTGACAATGACTGGGTAAATTATAAGTGATGTATACTGTTTGCAACTAGGATTATGTCAACATGGTTTGTGATGTAAAATGCTTGCAGCTGGGATTATGTCAAAATGGTTTGTTTTCAATTTTCAATTATATAAATGCATTATTGTCTATGTCATAAGGGATAGTTTAATAAAGATGTTTCTTATTTATAAACAAAATATCAGTAACATTGACAGCTTTGGTGCAGATGTGTCAAAGCCAATGGCCTTGAGGGTCTGGGTTCAAAACTGATAGCAAAAAATTAGAAGTTATGTACCTACCATAACGTTCCATGTTAGTTGTCTTCTCTCGCCTTCTTTCTTGCTGGATGGGTTCGGAGCCGATCCTCGGCTCCGACTCGGCACTTGCTTTAGCTCGAGAACTCCTTTTACCAGCTCGAGGCAACCCTATATCCCATGATGCAAGGCGGAACTACCTCAGATCTCGTTTGGCAGCTAACTGACCCTGCTAAAGACTATCCTAACATAATTAGGAACCATGGTTCCTAAAAGAAGTCCTCATAACAATGCTCCAGAGGAAGCAATCTAATAGGAACTCTCCAAGATCTGTCCAGGCCAGGGGGAAGGAGGGAGGGACGAAGAAAGAAGGCAGAGAAGACAACTAACATGGAACGTTATGGTAGGTACATAACTTCTAAATGTTAAGTTGTCAATCTCGCCTTCATTCTTGCTGGATGGGACCGCGTCCCTAGCACCTGTATCCCGGGTGGCTCAATGGAACAGACTCTTGAGAACTGTGGAACCAAAACTGGCCCTATCTCTGGAGGCCAAATCCAACTTGTAATGAGACACAAAGGTATGAGGCGTGGCCCAAGTAGCTGCTGCACAAATAGTGTCAATGGGAAGTCTATCCTGAAAGGCTACAGAAGTGGATAGACTCCTGGTCGAATGTGCTTTTGGCTTAGAAGATAGTTGTTTGCCCCTTAGAGAGTACACATAGGAAATGGTGGAAGTCAACCATCTGGAAGACCTAACCTGTTTTCTGCATAGGAGACAAACAATTGGTCTGATTTTCTAATTTGTTTAGTCCTATGCAAGTAGTACCTGAGCTGATGATGAACATCCAAAAAGTGCAGCTTCTGTTCAGCTCTGTCAGAATAGTTAGGAAAGAAAACTGGTAGATCAATAGATTGGTTAATATTGGTTTGAGATACAACCTTGGGAAGAAAGGAAGGGTTAGTTCTTAGCGAAACCCTATCCTTATGAAAAACCAGATAAGGTGAACGAATACAGAGGGCCTGAATCTCAGAAACTCTTCTTGCAGAAGTAACAGCCAGTAAAAATATAGTTTTCCACGTCAATAACTTTAAAGAACACGTAGCAGATGGTTCGAAAGGAGGTAGAATTAGGGATGCCAACATTAAGTTTAGATCCCATTGCGGAGGAGGATGTTTCACAGGCGGTTTTAGGAGAAAAACTCCTCTTAAAAAGGCCTTGCATAACCTATGAGACATGATGTTATTGTCATGCAAGCCAACATGATACTTGGAAATAGCAGCCAGTTGTACTTTGACTGTAGATGACGAGGATCCTGAATGAAAAACCTCCGCCAGGAAATCCAAAACAGAATGTACAGGAGTGGTAAAAGGATCAATATTTCTGGCGTTTGCCCAAATTGAAAAACGTCGCCACTTGCTAACATAAATAGTTCTAGTGGACGACTTTAAAGAAGACACTAAAATGTCTCTGACTGAGTCAGAAATCATTGGTAGCCTGGCTAGGGAAGGAAGTGGAGCAACCAAGCAGTGAGGTTGAGAGAATGAATGGCCCGGTGTTGCTGACCCGACTGGTGGATCAAAAGATCCGGAACTGGGTCCAGATGCCAGGGCTGCATCAGAACATGACGATGTAGAGACGGAAACCAAATTTGTCGAGGCCAATATGGAGCAATGAGGATCAATTTGGCTCTCAAAACGGTGGCTTTCTGAATGACTTGTGGAATCAATGGAAAGGGAGGAAAAGCATAAAGGAGTCCCCGAGGCCAATCCTGGGTTAGAGAGTCTCTCAAGGGTTGGCCTGGAAGGGGAAATAGTGTGAAGTAATCTGGGCACTTGCTGTTTTGAGGGGTAGCGAAAAGATCGCAACAAGGAGTGCCCCACTTCAGAAAAATCTGATCTACTACAGATTGATTGAGAGACCACTCGTGAGGCATCAGAATAGATCTGCTTAGCCTGTCCGCCAATAGGTTGGACCTGCCGGCGATGTGCGTTGCTATCAGAAACCGCTGAGAAGAGATCGCCCATTGCCAAAGTCTGAGAGCTTCTCGACATAAGGGATAGGACCTGGTTCCGCCCTGTTTGTTGATGTACCAGACCACGGACATGTTGTCCGTCTGTACTGCAATAGTCCCGTGGGAAGAAAGTCGCCGAGGGCTTGCAACGTTAAAAGCACTGCTCTCATCTCCAGGACATTTATGTGCAGATGGTATTCTATGGGTTGCCACGTCCGTGGACCATCCTGCCCTGATAATGCCCCCCACCCGATCAGGGAGGCATCCGTGGTGACTGCGGCAACTGGAGGAGGGGAACAAAGGGTCGGCCCTGATGAAGAAGAGGGAAGATATCCACCATCGTAGATGAGCCCTGCGACTGTGTTACCAAAATTTCGTGTCTCATAGGCAGATTGTGGTACGACCACTGCGTGAATAACATCCACTGCAGGAGACGCATGTGGAAGCGAGCCAGTGGAAGAAGAACAATGGCCGCAGCCATTAGGCCTAGAACTTTCAAGACAAACCTGGCTTTGATCTTGTTGCTTAGTAACAGAAGCTGAACAAATTTCTGGATGTCCAGAATCCTTTGATCTGTTAGCCTGGCTAACATTTTGACGGATATTTAACTCTGCGCCTATAAAAGTGATAGATTGGCAAGGCAGCAGAGAGGATTTTTCAAATTTACCGAAATTCCCAGTTTCTTGCAAAGCTGTAGGGTGTAGTCTCTGGACCGAAGAAGCTGATGCTTGGTGGTGGCGGAGAGGAGCCAGTCGTCCAAATAAGGAAACACCTGGAATCCTCGGCGTCTCAGGTGAGCTGTGACCACTGCCATGCATTTGGTGAACACTCTGGGGGCTGAAGTGAGGCCAAAGGGCAGTGCTCTGAATTGGTAATGACTGGCTTCCAGCCGAAAGCGGAGAAACCTTCTGGAGCGTCTGTGAATCTTTATGTGATAGTACGCATCCTGAAGGTCTATAGAGCACATCCAGTTGTCCTTGCCCAGAAAGGGCAGAATGGATTGCAGCGTGACCATCCGGAATCTTGCCTTCTTGACAGACTTGTTTAGTCTGCTTAGGTCTAGTATCGGTCTCCAATCTCCCGTCCTTTTGGGGACCAAAAAGAATCTTGAGTAGAAGCCGGATCCTACTTGGTCTGCCGGCACTGTCTGGATGGCTCTTTTTTCCAGGAGTTTTGAAACTTCCTGTCTTGCCAAATCCCTTTGACCGGGTGAGATGTCTGGAAGGGATTGTAGAGGTCGGGAAACCTTCAAGGGGATTTTGTAACCCTCGGATATGATCGACTGTACCCACTTCTCTTGGGATAGGGATTGCCAGGCTACTGGGTACAGTGAAATTCTTCCCCCGACTGCCTCCAAGGGTGGACAGTCGGGCAACACCTCAGGGATGCTGAAAGGGCTTCTCAGGAAGAGACTCCCTGTTGCCCTGGTTCTGAGGACCCCCTGCCTCTAGGGCGTCTATTATTGTTACCCCTCTGCCTCTGGGGTAAACTGACCACGTGTGTCTGGTGTAGCTCCTTGGGCTTTTGAACCACATCTTCCCCCCCTTCTGACCCTTGGGATAAGGTCTAGAAGGAGTGGAAAACTGGACTCCAACGGCAGAAAGAGTTTTACCGTCCTGCTCACATCTGGTCAAAGTATCCTTCACCTGAGGTCCGAACAAAGCCGAACCGTCAAAGGGGGTGTTGGTGAAGGACGCCTTAAAGGGGTCCGCAAAATTATACAGCCGCATCCAGGCTTGGCGTCTAAGAGCAACACCTGTGCCTGCGGCCCTGCTCGCTCCATCGGCCGCATAAGATATGAGCCGCATGGAGGAGTTAGATATGGAATTCAGGATAGCAAGCTGTGAGGCAATCTTTTCCTGAGCCCCAGCAGCAGAAGGATCCTGGACTACTTCTCCCAGTTCCTTGAGAATATCTCGTTGAAGCCTGGTGAAGTGACAAAGGTAATTCAGCGAACACATAGCAAAGGTCGCTGAAGAAAACATCCGCTTTCCATACCTGTCCATGGTCCTAGAATCCTTATTAGGAGGATGGACAGGCACTGAAGGATCCGCCAGTTCCTTCTTAGTGGCCGCCGCCACCACCATAGCATCCACAGAGACACCTTTGGACAGGAACTATTTATTCGAAGGGGCCGTGATGAACTTGGATGGTCTCCTGGGGACAGGTTCCACAGAATCTGGAGCCGCCCACGCCTTCCGAGCCACTATCTGCAAGAGTGGGTCGAAAGGCGGAGACACCCAGGAGGTGGAGGGTCGGGATCCAAAAGCCTCCAGGTATACCGACTCATCCTCGGAGGGGTCAATGGAGGGCCAATTCCCCCTCTGTTTGAGGAGCTCAAGGATGTCTGAAAAGGAGACATCCTCAGTGGGGGACCGTGGGGAACCCTCCGACTCATCTAAGTCGGTATCAGATGTAGTAGACTCAGGGGAGTCTGTGTGTTTCCTCTTACACGTCCTCTTCCGAGGGGGTTCCCCTGCAGGGTCAGGAGAAACCTCGGAAGAGGAGGAAATTCCCAGTGGGGAAACCTGGGGCGATGGATCCCTGGGCCTGAGAGCAAGAGGCTGGCAAGAGGCATCTGCAGGCACTGATGAGGGAGGAGCTAGAGGGATAGACCATTGACCAGGCTCAGAGGCCAGGACACTCCTCATCACCTCAAAGGCTCCTCTCCCCGGGAGACCGGAACACACCCGCTCGAAGAAACAGGAATGGTCGGCTCCAAGGAGAGAGAAGGCTCGAGGCCGATGTCGGCGCCGAGCTTACCAAAGCCGAAGCCCGAGAGGGAGAGCGGGTCGGACAAGGGTCCGATGCCACTAGCCCCTCGGAGCCGACAGTGGAAACCCGACGACCGGATCCCTCCAAGGAAGGTCTCAAGGAGGAGATCGGAGCCGAAGACGACGGAGCCGAAGGATGTATCGGCTCCGGCATCGAAACAGTCGCTGTCCCAAGAAGCTCCGGCTCCGAACTCTGGTGTGGAGTCGGAGGAGGAATCTCAAGAATCGGGGCTATAGCCGGAGTCTGTTGAGACGGGCTATGGAGCATTTGGGCCAGTGCCTGAGACTTCAACAGCCTGCTTACCACCCTCTCCAAATCGTGGTCAGACAGCCTGGAAGATCTCGAAGATCGGCTCCGATGGCTCCGCTCCGACAAAAGAGGAGATCCCGGAGCCGAATGGATACTCATAATAGAGGGGGACCGAGATCTCTTACGGGTCGAAGCCATCGGAGCCGAAGTCCCTAGAACTCCAGATGGAGCCGAGAATTTCTAGGCTCCGATGCTGGATACAGCGTCGGCTCCAGCCGGAGCAGACAAGGCCACAGTAGTCAGGGTATCGGAGCCGGCCGGCACCGAACCCACTACTCGAACAGAAGAAGTATCGACTCCAGCCGGAGCCGATATCGGCTCCGACGGAGCCGGAGCCACCGGAGGAGGCTTGGACACTGTAGCCTGAACCTTCGGTGGCTTAAGAGGTTTTCCTGACCCTGACTTAGGAGGAGAACCTTCAGGTTTAAGTAAACCTCGGAGGATTAATTTGTTCCTCCTTTCCTGCAGGACTCTCTGGCTAAAAGCATGACACAACGCACAGGAGTCCTGCAGGTGCAAAGGCCCCAGGTAAACACAAGAAGTGTGACCGTCTGTCAGAGACATTTTCTGACAGCACTGGTCACACTTCTTGAAGCCTGAGACCTTGCCTTCTTTTGACATCCTAGAAGGGAGAAACACAAACAGTCCCAACAAACACACCAATTAATCCCTTACACAGACACACAGGAAGGGAATAACTTGGGGAACTAGGCCTGACTAAAAACTTTAAACTGAATTTTTTTATAAAAAGTTTGAAAGGAAGGGAATAGGGTGGGCTGTAACTAAGTACAGACTAAACTAACACTAAAGGGAAAAAATAAACCCCTAACTAAACTTTTTCTTATTTTACCAAGAAAAAACTTACCTCAGCTGGCAAAGGAGACCTCTTTCGCTAAGCGGCAAACGAGATCTGAGGTAGTTCCGCCTTGCATCATGGGATATAGGGTTGCCTCGAGCTGGTAAAAGGAGTTCTCGAGCTAAAGCAAGTGCCGAGTCGGAGCCGAGGATCGGCTCCGAACCCATCCAGCAAGAATGAAGGCGAGATTGACAACTTAACATTCAGTACTGACAGAGCTCAAGCACTAGTAATTTTCAGAACTGTAAGGCTTGCTATTAAGGTCTTCAGTATAGAAGGAAGCATTGGTGCAAAAGTTCGAAGACTGGCCCTTAGTGCATGCAAAGACAAAGCCTGAAAGAGGACAACTGAAGGAGGAATTAATCTCATTTTGATGCTCAACAAGTGTTCTCATCATCTTTTACCAAATGACATGAAAGGAGGAACTATGGATTAGTGCATGCAAAGACAAAGCCTGAAAGAGGACAACTGAAGGAGGAATTAATCTCATTTTGATGCTCAACAAGTGTTCTCATCATCTTTTACCAAATGACATGAAAGGAGGAACTATGGAGAGACCTGGAGGAATGTAAAGACAAGCAAAGGATGGACTGAACTCCAGATATTTTAGTAATTCTTCCTCTGAGAACACAGCTCCAGCTGAGACACTTCTGCCACAGAAGACTTCCTGAGATCTCTCTAGTAAGCATCCTCAAGAGGGGAAACTTCCACATAGGGCAACTTCAGTGCACATGTGAAAGTCCTACCTAATATCTTGGGAGCTCCATCATAACCCACCTTTCTTTCTTCATCTCTTTGGTTAGATGCAGATTCGGAAGGTAAAAAACCTGAAATAATTAACTTGCTACACTTTTTCCTACACAGTTCTCAAACCAGACTAAACAGAAATATTACATGACAATGGCAAGAAGGTCCACCCCACAGACACACCATGCATAGAACCTGTATGTCCTTGTAAGGGAATCGTGTGCCAACACTTGCTCCTTTTAAGGAAATCTGAAGCTTCTTCCTTGTCCCCAATGAAAGAAATAGAACATATCAGAAACAACTAACTTCACACAGCCAGCAAAAATCTGAAACTCTAATATTTATTTATTTATTGACATACGGAAACCGGGAAAGTCTGACTGGGTCAGGGACCCATTTTCAGAGGAGGCTCGGGGAGAAAAGCTCCAGTACTGTCATTAACAGACAATACAGTATAATAAGAAGTTATGTACTTACCATAACGTTCCATGTGAGTTGTTCCATCTCGCCTTCATTCTTCACTGATGGGTTCGGAGCCGAGCTCAAGGTTTACCAGTAGCTCGAGACCAAGCCCCTTATCCCATGATGCACTGCTGGAATTACCTCAGATCTTGTTTGCTGGGTGTACCATATCCATGTAAGAGAACTACCCTCCCATGCAGTGGAAGGAGGACTGAATAACCAGGATGAGACCAGCCTCTAGGTCAACCATCTGCCAGGTGGGGGATGGAGGGAGGGACGTAAGAATGAAGTCAAGATGGAACAACTCACATGGAATGTTATGGTGAGTACATAACTTCTTAATGTGAAGTTGTTCAATCTCGACATTCATTCCTCACTGATGGGTAGTGTCCCTAGCACCCTCAATCTCGGGTGGCTCACAGGAGTACATTCTTCAGGACTGTAGACCCTAAGGAAGCCTTGACCCTGGAGACCTTATCAACTTTGTAATGAGTGATAAAGGTATGAGGTTTAGACCAAGTGGCTGCAGCACAAATGTTATCAAGGGGCAATTTGGCTTGGAATGCAGAAGATGTAGGGACTGCCCTGGTAGAATGAGCTTTAATCTTGTGTAGTAAAGTTATTTTAGCAGCTGAGTAAACAAAGGTAATACAATCAGAAAGCCATTTTAAAAGTGTTGTTTTAGCCACTGGTCTACCTTTTCTGGCTTCAGAGAATTATATAAAATGTTGGTCTGATTTTCTGACATATTTTGTTCTGTTCAAATAATATCTGAGCTGTCTGTGAACATCAAGTTTGTTAGCATATACTCAAGGTTATTAGAATGGTTAGGGAAGAAGACTGGCAACTCAATGACTTGGTTGATATTAGATTCCGAACAAACTTTGGGCAAAAAGGAGGGGTTTGTCCTATAAGATACTCTATCAGCATGGAAAATCAAATAAGGAGGGCTGATAGATAAGGCTTGAAGTTCTGACACTCTGTGGGCGGAAGTAATAGCCACCAGAAATATGGTTTTCCATGATGAGAATTTGAGGACACAAGATGATGCTGGTTCAAATGGGGGGGGGGGATTATATGAGATAGCACAAAGCATAGATTCCAAGGATAATAAGGAGTTTTCAATGGAGGCCTCATGTGAAAGGTTCCTTTGAGAAAGGCCTTGGACAACTTGTGGGACATTATATTTAGCCCGTCCACTACAAGATGAAAGTTAGATATAGCAGCCAACTGGACCCGAACTGCGGCAGCTGCAGCTCCTTAATTAAAGATCATAGTCAAAAATTCTAAAATGGACGTCAAAGGGGCTTGATAAGGATCAATGTTCTGCTTAGAGGCCCATATGGAAAAACTCTTCCACTTACTAAGATATAATCTTCTGATGGACGGCTTATGGGAAGACAAGAGGATCTGCCTTGTCTCATTTGAAAGGTCATGAAGCCTGGCTAGGTGGAGAACTGGAGCAGCCAAGCTGTGAGCTTTAGTGACTGCAATGAAGGATGAAGGTCCTGCGACGGATGTGTCAGAAGGTCCAGAACTGGGTACAGAATCCATGGATCCTCCAGTAGATGATAATGAAAAAATGGGAACCAAATCTGCCGAGGCCAATGAGGGGCTATAAGAATGACAGTCGTTCTCAGCGACATTGCTTTCTGTAGAAGTCTAGGGATGGGAGAGAATGTATAGAGGAGACCCGGGGGCCAATCGTGTACGAGTGCTTCTCTCGGGGGTTCTCCTGGAGTTGGAATCAGGGCAAAGTAGCTTCTACATTTTATGTTGATGTGACTGGCAAAAAGATCGCAGCAAGGCTGGCCCCATTTGAGGAAAATCCTGTCCGCAATCTCTTGTTTGAGGGACCACTCGTGCAGCAACAAAATGACTCTGCTCAGTTTGTCTGTTATCACGTTGGATTTCCCCGGGATGTGTGTTGCCAACAGAAAGCACTGGGAAGAGGCAGCCCACTGCCAAACCCTGAGGGCTTCTCAGCAAAGGGGGTAAGACTTGGTCCTGCCTTGCTTGTTCACATACCAGACTACTGACATATTGTCTGTCTGAATTGCAATTGTTCCTACAGGAAGAGAGTCCTGAAAGTACTGCAATGCCAGAAGTACTGCTCTCATCTCCAGAACACTGATATGCAGATGTGACTCTTGATCCTCCCATGTGCCTTGGGCAGTCTTTCCCTGAAAATGCCCTCCCCACCCTATCAGGGAAGTGTTCATCATCACAGTGGCTACTGGAGGGGGTAGTACAAAGGGACGTCCTATGGTTACATGAAGGGACGTCAACCACCACTGAAGATCTCTCTTGCAAGAGTTTGTAATTAAAATCATATGACTCATTGGAAGTTCCTGATAGGACCATTGAGTGAACAGCAGCCACTGAAGAATCGGCATGTGCATCCTTGCTAATGGTATGGCCAAGATCGCTGCAGCCATCAAACCCAACACTTTTAAGACTTCTGCAGCTGGTGCCCTGCCCTTTGACACTAATGAACTGACATGCTGGTGAAGAAGAAAGACCTTCTCAATTGGTAGTCGTAGAGTGGTGGTTGAAGTATCCAACTCTGCCCCTATAAAGGCGATATGCTGCGATGGCGACAAGGCAGATTTTTCTGAGTTGACTGTAATGCCTAAGTGATGGCAGAGTGTCAAAGTGTATTCCTTTGCCTGAATCAGTTGATGCCCAGTGGTGGAGGTAAGGAGCCAATTGTCTAGGTACAGAAACACCTGGAATCCTAGACACCTCGGATGAGCCGTGACCACTGCCATGCATTTGGTGAACACTCTGGGGGCTGTAGTGAGACCAAAGGGCAGGGCTCGAAATTGATAATGATTGGCTCCCAGCCGGAAATGCAGATGATCTCTGGATAGCCTGGCCATTTTTATGTGGTAGTACGCATCCTTGAGATCTATCGAGCACATCCAATTCTCTCTCCCTAAGAAGGGAATAGACTGTAGCATGACCATCCGAAACTTCTCTTTCTTCACAAATTGGTTGAGTCTGCTGAGGTCCAAAACAGGTCTCCAGTCCCCTGTTTTCTTTGGAACCAAAAAGAATCTTCAGTAAGTTCCGGATCCTATTTGGTCTGCTGGGACTAGTGGGATGACTCTTTTTTCTAGCAACTTCTGGACCTCTACAGTTGCTTGTTCCTTGTAACTGGGTGGAACGTCTGGGATTCTCCTTGGGGGTGTGGGTGGAGTGGAGAATGGTATAAAATACCATCTGGAAATAATACTTTGTACCCAGCTGTTATTTGCTATATCTTGCCAGGCATCTGGGTACAAGGATAAGCAACTCCCGACTGCCTCCAGAGCAGGACAGTTGGGTCTCCTTTCAGGAGCACTGATAGGGTTGACCAGAGAAGTGATCTCTGTCACCCTGGTGTTGTGGACCCCCTCTGCCGCGAGGGTGGCATCTTCCATTGTTACCCCCCCCCTCACTGCCCCTAGAAGGGTGATGACCATGTGTGTCCTGAAAGGCTCCCTGGGCTTTTCAGAACCACATTTTCCCTCCCCGTTGGCCTTTGGGGTAAGGCCGAGTAGGGGTGGAAAAACAGACTCCGATGACAGACAGTCTTTCCCTCCTGCTCACACCTGGTGAGAGTTTCCTTCACTTTGGGCCCAAAGAGAGATGAGCCATCAAAAGGGGTGTTGACAAATGAAGACTTATAGGGCTCTGCGAAGGAACACAAGAGCATCCGGGAATGTCTTCTTACGGCAACTCCTGTACCTGCTGCCCTACTCGTCCCATCCGCTGCATATGATATGAGATGCACTGATGAGTTCACAATGGAATTTAGGCTAGCAAGCTGGGCGGCAACTTTGTTGGAAGCCCCCACAGCTACAGTACCCTGAAAAGTATCTCCCAACTCCTTAAGGAGATCTCTTTGCAATCTGGTGAAATGGGTCAAATAGTTCAAGGATCAGAGTGTAAATGTTGCTGAACTAAACGTGGGTTTCCCATATCGATCCATGATCCTGGACTCTCTGTTAGGAGGATGGATTGACAAGGAAGTCTCAGACATTTCCTTCTTGGTGGCTGCCGCCACCACCATGGCATCAACAGGGACTCCCTTGGATAAAAAGGCTTTATCTACGGGGGCAGAAATGAACTTGTTAGGCCTCCGAGGGACAAGTTCCATGGACTCCGTTGACTCCCACGCCCTCCGAGAGACCAGCTGCATCGAAGGGCGGAGACACCCAAGAGATGGAAGGTTGAGACCTGAAAGACTTCAGGAGAACGGACTCATCCTCAGTAGGGCTTTTGGACTGCCAATCACCCCTCTGCCTAAGGATCATGAGTATCTCTGCAAAGGAAATATCCTCACAGGGGGATCGTGGGGACCCTTCTGTCTCATCCAAGTCAGTGTCAGATGTCAACGACTCCTGTGGGGAGTCCAAGTGTCTCCTCTTACACAATCTCTTCTTGGGGACCTCCTCAGCGGGAGCCTTTGGGGGGGGTCTCAGAAGAGCAAGGGGTGCCCTGTGGAGCCACCTGAGTCTCAGGGTCTCTACACCTGGCCTGGATGATGGAGGCAGAAATGGACACAGGTGCTTTGGGGGAAGAAGCCAAACCTGGTGTCGAGGATGTCTTTGGGGACAAGACTCTCCCCTCATGGCTTCGAAAGTATCACGGCTTCGATGAGAAGGAGTCGACAGACCTGAAGGAACCGTCAGCCCCTCCCGCACCGAGGCCATGGGCTCCAGGCCGAGGCCTCCCGAGAGGCAGAGTTGGTACCGACAAGTTGGTGCGACTATCCTCCATGGACCCGACAGGAGAGTGTCAGCCCCGGAAGTCCCCGGCCAGCGCCAAGGATGTCAGAGTAGATGGAATCGATGACACTGGAGCAGGTCTCAGCTCCAAAGGCTCCATGATCAGCAGGTCAGCCCCCTCCGGCTCCAAAAATCCAGTACGGCTCGGAGGAGGAGCAGTCAAATCCAGGATGGTGGTCTTCGGTTCCGACGCTCAGGTCGGAGCCGACAATTTGGCAAGGCCTGGTGCCCGTAAGTGCTTCTGGACCAATCGGTCCATACCCAAATCCGAGAGGCTGACAGAAAACCTAGACAAGTGCACTGAAAGTGCAGATTGAAGGAGTGGAGATACAGGTCTTTCAGTGACCAACTCCAGAACTGTGGGCCAGCTCCGAAATGAAGAGACACTCGGCTCTGAGGGCTGTGGAACCGAAGTCCCAGAATCCTCCACTTTCTTAGAATTTTTCGAGTCTTTAGATGCCTTGGAGTCTGCTGACGATTAGAGGACTTGCTGGCCTCATCCTGGTCAGTCAAAGCTTCAGCAAAAGGATGCTTCAGCAAACCTCGATCCACAAGCTTCCTTTTCCTCTCTAAAAGAACCCTTGAAGAAAAGGAAAGGCAAATACTGCGGGACTCCTGCAAATGCACCGCACCTAGACAATAAATGCACTGAACGTGCCCATCAGTAAGAGACATCTTTTGCCCACAGTCTGGAAATTTCTTGAATCCAGACTTTGGGTGCTTGTCTTTTTCCTCAGACATCTCAAGAAACTTTAGGCTAAACACAAGAAACAAACCACACAGCCTTAATACAGCCTACAAGTTATGTCCCAACTACACTTAGGCTGAAGTTAACACGCCTAAATATAAACACACTCTAAACAATGGCCCAGAGAAAAAAAGGGCCAACGCTATGTAAATATGTATATAACTGCACACTATTTATCTATGCTATAAATGCAGTAACAAGAGAAATAGCAAAAACAGACTCTCTCTCTCTCTCTCTATATATATATATATATATAAAAAATTGTACACTATCAATGTAATAAGAATAGTAATTGAAAGACACACACTTTAACTAACTAGGCCCAACACGAGGCCACTACAACTATTCTGAAATATAAAGCATCAAGGGAAATTAAGTCAATAAAACAACTACAGGAGCTAATATATATATAAAACACACTCTAAACTAGAATTAGAGAAAAAGGGGTAAGAAATAACTTGCGCAAAGCAAATTTTAGATCAAAAAAAGGCTCGAGTGAACTGGAAGCACTGAGATCTGTGCTACGGCAAACTAGATCTTTGGTAATTCCATCAATGCATCATGGGATAAGGCTCTTGGTCTCAAGCTACTGGTAAACCTTGAGCTTTGCTAACGGCCCTGTCAGAGCCGATGGTTCGGCTCCGAACCCATCAGTGAAGAATGAACGGCGAGATTGAGCAACTTCACATTGATGCAATACATTAGATACAAGCAAAAGATGCTAACACTGTTTCAAGATGAAATCATATACTTTAGAGAGTACAGTATTTCAATGTATCAGTTTAAAGGGTAGATATCTTACAAATATATATTACACAAAGAAATAAAAACAGAATGTCTGATAGGGATTTGTGGGAAAGTGGATTAAATCCTTTTTAGGAATAATATTAGGAGAGATGGACAGGTTTGAGTGAAGTGCAATAGATAGGAGGAAGGGTATATATGTGTTAGTATGTAGTGTTTAGAGAGTTGGGAGTTGAAGTAGGAAGGTTGGTGGGATGTTTAAGGAAAGGTAGTGATGAACTGGTGGGGGGGGGGTGAAAGGGTGAGTGTTAAGTTTGGCAAGGACAGGTCCAAGAGTTGTAGAGGTAGCTGTTTAGAGCGAGCTTGACATTTTTGGGCTGTTGAATTCTGGTAATGTTATTTGGGAGGTTATTCCAGAGTTTAGCTATGGTATAAGAATAGACACACTCGCCAGCTCTTTTTTTAGGTTTGTATATGTCTATAAGTTGCTTATTATTTGAGCAGAGATTTCTAGTGGGACAGTAGGTGTGGAGGATGCTTTTTTAAGATTGGGCAGCTATCAGACTTCTATATTATTTTTTGTGCTGTAGTTAGTTGTAGGCTGTTGAGATAATAGGGGAATTTCAGCCAGTTTAGTTCCTTGAGAGCTCTGCAGTGATGGGCACGGCAGGGATGAATTGGTGGTGAATTTTGCAATTTTTATAGTAACAAGACTGAAGTTTAGTTCTGAGGGAGGCATGCAGGTTAGTGAATATGGGAGCGCAATAGAGACGGGAGAGGATAAAACAGGTATTTCCAATAGTTTTTTTTTTTAGAGCTTGGGTCCAGGAAGTTTTTTTCTCTGTAGAAAGTTCCTAGTCTGAATCAAGTTTGTTTATGGCATTAAGAATGTGTTGGTCATATGAGAGCTTGTTATCTACGGTGACTCCTAATAATTTGGCATTAGTAACAATTTCTATCTCAGTATTGTTATGGGAGTATACTTTGAATTCTGATATGTTGGTTATGGGAGAAAACAGTGACAGTTTGCTTTTGTTGGGGTTAAGCAACAGTTGTGCTTTGTTTAGCCATGACTCTATGGAGGTAACTGTGCTCTGTTTTTTTCAGTAGATCACGGATATTGTCAGAGGCAGTGATGATAGATGAATCATCGGCGTATTGGATTAAGGTGATATGATGACAGGCTGTGTGAAGGTTATTAATGAATATATTAAAGAGGAGAGGTCCTAGGATGGACCCATGTGGAACTCCTGTTTTGTTGGTTTGGTATTGTGATAGGCAGCCTAACAATTTTACACACTGTAGTCTATAGGTTAAGTAACTACTAAACAATTGTGTGGAGGTTGGTGAGCAACCTACTGCTGGTCAGTTGCTGGAGTAGTATTTTGTGCGAGATCATGTCAAAGGCCTCTGACAGGTCTAACAGTATAACAGATGTGTGTAGGCTGGAATCCCTAGACTTGTTAATTAGGTCTGTGAAAGACATAAGAGCTGTTGTGGTATTGTGGAATGGTCTGAAGCCATGCTGGGTGGGTGTAAGTAGATTATAATGGGTGAGGTGGTTAAGTAATAGAATATATATACATTTTCTGAGTAGTTTGGAAAGTGGTGAGAGGATGGAGATGGGTCTATAGTTTGTAAATTCGGTGGATTTCCCTCCTTTGTGTAAAGGGGTTATGATAAATCTTTTTCCAGAGTGTTGGGACATAAGATTCAAAGATGGACTGGTTAATAAGGATGTGAACTGGAATGGCGATGGAATCTGCAGTAAGTTGTAAGTATGTTAACTCTGGCAATTACCAGTGACGGCTCATGGTATTGGACTGCAGCCACCCAGCTGTAAAGAAAATAAAACAAAATTAAAAAGAAAAAAAGAAAGAAAAACGAAATAAAAAAAAAAAAAAAGCCTATCCCAGAACTCCGCACATGCATGATCAGTGTACACCCATGCGCACAGGAATCCGGTCTGCTGGTGAACCAGTCCAGAGTAGGAAGATAGCACTCAGACTGCAAAAATTTCAGAAGTCTATGGAGTTACAACTGCACAGACTGGGAGGGGATTGGACTGCAACATCAGGAGGCTGGGTAGCTTGCTCTCGCGAAGGACTGTACGACTCTGCTCTTGGAAGGCTTTTTGAAACTGTAGGACTTTGAAGCTAAAGCATATACTGGGATTAACAAAGCTGCTTTAGAGATGTGTGTGGACTCTTTGAAGCTGTAATTTACAAAGCAAGCAGGTAGAGGTGTGTGTGCATGTGTAAAATACTCCCATTAAATATACCTGGTGGCTAGAGAGAGGTGGGTAGGACTCAAACCCTGTACCTTGGGAGCAGGAAGCAAGAGCTTCAATTCCCTACCCATCACAACTTGTGAAATTTTTGCCTCACATTTTTATTCTGTTCCGTTTCTCATAAAATCTGAGTAAGCCGCGGTGGTGCAGCAGTAGCGTTGTTGTCTCACAGCAAGAGTTTCTCCTGTTCGATTCTTGGCTGGAGTGGCTTCTGTGTGGAGTCTGCATGTCCTCCCTGCGGTCGAGTGGCATTTGAAAGACATGCGTGAATGGGTACCATCGCTGAAGGTTGGGCGTCGGGCTGCCAACTCAGCACCATAAAAATCTACTCCCAATCATTAGCGGACCGGAGTTCTGCTGCGGTGACCCCTATCTGAGAAAAGACAAAAAGACAAACAAAACTGTTCCTCATAAAATCTGTGGTTTTCCAGGCATTTGAATTTCAGACTTCATATTCTTCAGAAAGTACATGGTAACACAAATCCTTTGATTCTAGCAATTTTCTGTTTATAACATCAATATTTAAAATGTGTCCCTATTTTTGGGGCTGTATTCCCCCATTATTGGCTTTGTCCATGTTTTTTGTGCTAAGAGTTTGAGAGCTATGGTGAGAACTGAATTCACTAAATGATAGCCATTTAAGTTTCACTCTACCTGTCTTTTAAAAAACAGCTGATGTGGAATAGTGGTATGTTGCTCTCACTCTAGTGCACAGGGTCCTGGGTTCAAGACTTGGCAGTGGAATGCATGGTGGTAACGCATCATATTATTCTAGCAACTTTCCAAGATTATGCAAGCAATGTTTAAAATGTGTCCCTAGTTTTGAATAAATTTTGTCTTTTTCCAGATTTCTTGTACTTCAAAGTTGAGAGATACAGTTAAGTGTAGGGTGGATTTTACAAGGAGCTGGAGCCTGTAGAGAAGTTTAGTGCTGCTTATGCTGCATCTGCTTGCACTGTTAATAGCACAACTGGTAGTGTACTTGCTTTTTTAAGAAGGCTGTGGGTTCTACTCCCACAGTATATAGATGCATTGCTGATACTGTACTGTGTTGTACTTTTAAAGGGGGTGGATGCTGCAGTCCTGAGAATGTCCTCTTTAGCGGAGATACCTAGTAACGATGAACCTGTTGTCAGTTTGCCATCCATTCCCTATTGCAATATTACTAGCTTATCATTTTTTAATCTAACATAGGCAATTTATTCCTTAAGGGCAACAGGCACTATTTGTAGATGAAACAATGAAATATAAAGTTGTTTGCTAGCAGCAGCCTCTCCAATAGTTACAGATCTCTCTAATGTGGCATTATTTAGATGAATTTTACTTCTGCAAAGATTGTGCATATTTAATGATATTGGTGGATTGTAGAAGTTTGAGTAGACTTATGATGGAAAGGATCTGAATTGGGCAGCTTTGTCATTATTGGTGCATGCATTTTGTATCATTGTTTACTGGAAAAATGTTCAAAACAAATTTAAAACACTGTCTAACTGTACTGTACTATACAAGGAATTTAATTTAATACAACCAGGGAGGTGTAGAACACATGTATGTTGCCTGTGTAAGGGTACTATGATTTGAAAACAACCCAAAGTATTTTCTCTGAATGTGGGTTTCATTGCTGTTTCAATGACTGCAAGTTTCAAGGGCAGAGAAGTTTTAATGCTAAGTATTTTCATTGTGAGACTGCATTGCTTTGTTTAGCAGATGTCTATTAGTGTTTGTGCTGTAAAATGTAAAATAAAACTTTTAAATGAAATCCAAATCATCGTAGAAGTAAAGCAGTATGCACATTACAGTGTTTATGGTAAATGGGGCAAAATAACCAAGTAATGGGACACTGGAATAGCTGCAGGGGTGGGGGAAGGCCCCATTCAACCATGATTTTATGAGGGGGGGGGAGGGTGACAAACTCACACAGCTCCAGCTGAACTACAACTCTCAAATGTCCAGATTTGTGCAGAATGAATAGATTTTTGCTTCTTATTTTTGGTTTGTTCCTCATAAAGTTTGTGGTTTTCTGGCAAATCGTTTAGGAATGAAGTCACTAAAAAATGACAAACATTGAGTTTCAGACTTCATACCCTTCAGAAAAATGCATGCTAAAGCAAGACCTGTTATTCTGTCAACTGTCTTAAGTTTTCACTAGAGCAATTTTGAGTACTGTTTGTATGTTCCCCCCAATATATTTGGCCTTGTCCAGATTTCCTGTGTTAAGAGGTTGAGAGATATGCGCAAATAAATTGCTTTATAGAATTATATATATCTAAACCTCTCAACTGTCCCCGATTTTGGCTCAAAATGTTGCTCTCCCCCTAATAATCCCTCCGCAAAATGGCAAATTTGGAAAAAAAACATGGAGAGTTTACAATTAATAAATAATTGTAATGATAAGAGTTATAGATTACTTTTAATTTCAGAAATGCATGTAGATTCTCTGGTTGGTCACACCCCTTCCTGTTGGTCCCACCAATTCAGCTGTCTCCTGCAGCCCCCCCCCCCTTGATATGAAGTCACCAGCCACCGCTGGCAATCACCAAAGCTACCTAAAATAATTTAAACTGTCTTAAAACTAAAAATAAATGGCAACTTGACTGGGGTAGTGAAAAGAATGAATACTTTTAGCCATTCATTCAAAATAAAATGAAATTCAGAAACTGTCCAAGATGTTAATAGATCTGAATTTTAGAAGAATGAAAGGAAGAAATTGTCTCAAAAAAAGTCACTGTTACATGTGGCTAGAAGCATCTTTCAGTACTACCTCTACAGCAGCAAATGAGATCTGGAGAGATGGGGATGTATGGAGCATTATGGTAACTACTGACAAAGTTTTATAAGCTGTAGAATCTTAAAGCTAAAGAGTGACTGCTGCACGCATGAAAAATCCTAGTGCTAACATGCATGGACTGGATCATATAAACTCTTGCAAAACAAATATTTCTTCAGTCTGACACCAAACTGTAGACTAAAATTTGGAGCTAGCTCACATATAAAGAGCAAAACACATCTGTCTGTGATGTCAGTGGCCTGACATCAAACAGCAGGATGAGTAGTAAAAGGGTGGAAGATAGGAACAGGCTGAACCTTACTGGCCAGCTTATCTTCTCATCTTCCAGAATTTGCAAAGTGCTGCAGTTTTGACCTCTGGGTCCAGCAGAGGGTGCTGTTTAGAAGTCATCAAATTATTCACCTGTTAATTTTATATATTGTTTACTTATTGATTGACCTATGGTTTCTAGCAAAGTCCAACTGGGCCAAAAGGTGACCATTTTAAGTAGAGGTCCAGGGAGAAAAGCTCCAATATCAATAAGGAAGATATACAAATACATGGAAAACATATTTAGACAAAGATATTACAGAAATACATACAAATAATATACCAAAAATGAATACAAAAATACAGCAATGAAATCAAAGATACTGATAACGCACAATAACTGCAACGATAATGAACACTGCTTAGGTAGAACCCTTGGAGAAATGATTTATATATATATAGAAATGATTTATATATATATATATATATAGAAATGATTTATATATATATATAGAAATGATTTATATATATATATATATATATATATATATATATATATATATATATATATATAAATTTACATTTGTTTATCATGAAAGTCCGACTGGGACAGAAGCCCATTTTCAGCAGAGGCTCAGGGAGAAAAGCTCCACAGAAATATAAGCAAAATAATTAGATAGTACAATAGTATACAATCGGCCCCAGAACTTGGACCAAAGTTCCAAAGGCAGTGATGTGTCCATATTTTACTCTGCCCTTATTAGGCCAATCATAGAGTACAATGCCCCATTTGGCATGTACCTCCCTAGACACCTGTAACAACTGGAAAGGCCGCAAAAGTGCCTCATAAAGAGGATCCTAGGCCTTAAACACTTGTCCTATATGGACAGACTCAAAAAAACTCCCAACTATTTTCTGTCTCATATCGCCTACTTAGAGGCAATCTCTGCTTGACTTATAAATCCATGTCTGATCCAGCTCTGTTAGAAATGCTACATCTAAAGAAATCCCAATCCCTCTGCACCTCACGCTCCAGAGACCTCAACCTCAATACCACAATCAACAGAACAAGCTGGAGGTACTGGTTCATTACCCAGAGACTGCCCATGCTATGGAATAGACTTCCCTTACATGTCAAACAGAGCACCTCACTGGCACTCTTCAAGAGAAATCTTGATGAGTGGATGGGAAATAGAAAATTCACCCCGGGGATCACTCCAGTGGCTCTACTCGACAGAGGCACTGGGAACTAAGGTCGGGCGGCACGATGCCAGGGTAAATCCTATGGGCTAGGCTTGTAATGGCACCAGGACCATTAGCCTAGTATACACCTATGAACCTATATAGTAAGATGCAGAATACACATCATCTAGTTAGTATGTACAAAGAAGTATTCAATACAGTTTTCTAGTAGATACAGGTTCCAAAAAAAAAAAAAAACAAGCATTTCAGTAAAGATCCCTGTGAGAAGAATAAAATTAGTACTGTGTACATATCAAATAATAGTTATGAACAACTGAGATTTCCTTTATATATATAATTTTGAGTATTACCACTGAGGAGAGGGAGAAAATGAGGTAAGGAGTGGACAGTGTGTTGAGAGAGTTATAGATATCTTCTCAGTCAGGTTTGGTGCACGCACACACATACACACACACGCACACACACCTGTCTGTGAATGGAAAATCAGTATCATCAGATGCAAGTAAGATCAGACAGAAGAGAAAGGGTTTGTTATGGACAGAAAGGGAGAGAAAAGGGTAGTTGTCAAGAAATGTGACAAAGGGATACAATAAACAGAGCATTGGAGAGCAAGGGGAAAAAGTGTACTGGAGAAATAGAAAAAAGGAGAGAAACAGAATAAAATGGTGAAAAAAGGGAGTAGGGGTTGAGATAATGGAAGAAAGGGCGAGAGAGGGTGGATGGGTTGGAGAGTGCTAGCCAGAGTTGGCACATGAGCAAAACTATATTTTGGATAGAAATGTTTTAACTGTTTAAAGGTAGCTAGGTTTTAAACAGATCTCAAGAAGCAGGGCAAGGAATTCCATTTTTTGCAACACAGTAGGAGTAAGGACATTCACCAGCTAATTTGTTGGATTTATTTATGGAGAGTCATTTATCTTCTGACCACTGAGATCTTTTGGGTTGGTAAGATGGAGAACGGAACAAAGGGCTGGACAAGCATTAGGTTTATGAATAACATCACAAGTTGTTATTAACTGGTTGTAATTTAATTACTGTGGAAGTTCAAACCAGTTTAGTGTATGAAGAGCAGTGCAGTGGTGGGAATGGATATTGGTCACAGATAGCAAATTTAGCTATTTTGTTGCAGCAGGTTTCTAGTTTAATTTTCAGTGCGGATTGTCAACTGGCGAAAATAGGTGATCCATACAGAAGACAGGATAGCAGGTATGTAGCGGCCAGGGTAGTTTTGGTGGTGTTTTTTAGGTAGTATTTGTGTCTATATAGCATTCCAAGTTTCTGGTGATTTTTTTTATATTCATTTGCATATGGAGGTCTAATTTGCGATCATGGTCAATGGTTATATTCAATAATTTGTGAGAGACTAAAACAAGGTATTGTCTATGGAGATGACATTGACATTATTAGCATTTGGGACTTTGGTTTTAGGAGCAAAAAGAAGTTGTTTCGTTTTTTTAAGGGGGTTAAGTAGGAGTTGGGCATTATTAATTCAGGTCTCAATAGAGGTAAAGACTTTCTGGGTTATGATTTGGAGGCATGAGAGAGCATTAACAGATAAAAGATAATTGCAGAGCCATGATTACACTGAATAAAAGAGCCTTGACATGTAGAAGTGTGCAGGTTGTTGATGAAAATAATGACGAGGAGAGGACCAAGGATAGAACTCTGGAGAATGACAACTTTGTTAGGCAGGTATGGTGAAAAGGAGTCTTGCCATTTTACTGCTTGTAGTCTACTGGAAAGGTAACCAGTGAACCATTTGATAGAGGAAGTTGACAGACTAAGTTCAGTCAGCGGAAGGAGAAGTTTAGGATGAGAGACAGTATTCAAAGGCCTCTGAAAGATCAAGAAATAGTGCAGAGACAAATTTTCCAAAGTTTCTAGCCTTACTTACAGTTGCTTTGAAGGGTAGTAAGGTAGTTGCGGTATTCCGGGCTGGCCCAAAAACATTTTGTGTACTGGTAAGCAGTCTATTAAGGAGATAATTAAAGAGCTGATTGTGAATGCATTTTTCCAGTTTCTTTAAAGAGGAGACAAGACTTCATGCAATGGGATGATAACAGAACTTTTTCCATAGGGAAATAAAACAACTTTCTAGAATGGATCCATTGACAAGATAATGGCGTAAGCTATGGCAGCTGTGCATATTCTAAGATACTCAGGGGAAGGTTATCTGCAGAGCAGGATTTAAGTTTAAGTACTTCTTTTGTTTGTTTTAAATGAAGAATGTAGACTCTGGTTCAAAAAAGGAGGAGGGTATGCTGCTAGTCAAGATATGGCTGGTAGAAGAGAAAGTTATAGGTAAAATGATAAAACAAAACTTCGGACTCACCACGATAACTAATTAAAATAACAGACTTTAATGAAAAAACGGTAAGCGCTTTCGCGTATTTGACAATACGCTTCTTCAGACCATGACATCAACATGAAACTGTGTGCTTATATATAGTCAAATACTTACTTCATTACTTCAATTAAATAATTAAACAATTTATCAATTGACCATTTAACAGTCCTAACATTCAGTGCTTAGTTCCTACAGCAGAAGAAACTTTTCCAGCTAGTATATAATAAATAAATACATTCATTTAAAACAATTATATAAAACTTTAAAATTCATACAGTACTAAAAGTTCCATTATTTAAATGAACATATAAATATATGTAATAAATTAATATATAATACATTAATTATATTAAAATATATAAAAATATATATAGAGACTGAATTATACCTAGTCTACTCAACTATATGATAAATAGAATAGATAAATAACTAAACAGGGCTCTATTATAAAACTCTAATGATATATCCTAACTGAATGTTAAACGTCATTGTTTATTTACTAGACACAAATTCAAAGCATACATTTATGTGAACACCTTAAAAGTTTATGTAATAAATTTGACTATACTAAATGGCCATTTATAAATTTAAACAAAATTAATAAACCTCACAAACATTACTTTCATTAAAGTGTATAGATGTATAAAATGAAAATGTAAAAATGTAAAAATAAATCTGTGAAAAAATAGACTCTGTTTAATTGCAATTGAGTTAAACATCATCTACGCAAGCCGAGGTAGGACCTCAGGGAAACGTACATATTCAAACCTGGGGGATAATGTCCCCTCAGTTTAAAAATCCAATGCAGTTCTTTTAATTCTAAGTAGCTCATATAATCGCCGCCTCTCTTACTCTGTTCTACAACCTGTAACACTCTAAACACAAAAGAGTGGTCAGGATGGAGCATGATGTGCCTTGCCAAGGCATTCAGTTCATTTTTGTTCTTAATATCATATTGGTGATTATAAATTCTATTTTTTAATTTTCTCTTAGTGAGACCTACATAGAACACAGAGCAAGATACACATGTGGCTAAATATATCAGACGAGATGTTTCACAGGTGGCCTCAAATCTGGGAACAAATGAGAGGCTAACCACAGGATGTGTGAAAGTCTGTTCTTTAGAAATAAATTTACAATAGCTGCAGTGATTACATGGGTAAGTACCAAACCTCTTTCCCAATTGTACTTTAGCTACTCGCTCGGTATTCGAACTATCACACAGAAGCCTTTTTAGGTTTTTATTATTTCTATAAGTAAATGATGGACTTTCACCTATAAGCTGTAATGTCTGTGCATCTGTAGTCAAAAATTTCCAGTTGTTTGCAATGATCTTTCTTATATAAAAAAATATCATTGGAATAAGTGGTTACAAAACGTAGCCTTTCTGTTATATTCTTAGAATGTTTTTGAATATGAGCGCCTATACATGGCCTATATATTGCTTCATTACTAGATGGTAATGTCTCTCCCATAACCTGTGCTCTGGTATGTTTTATTAATTCACTATCATAGCCCCTTTCCATAAATATCTTCTCCATTTTGTTAGCTTCTAAAGTCAGGTCAACCTTGTCTTTACATAATTTCAAAATTCTGCTAAACTGACTCTTAACAATGCCACCAAAAACATGACGAGGATGCATGCTGTCAAACCACAAGATGGTATTTTTCCAGCATGCCTTTCTGTGTAGAGTAGAAATCAATCTACCTCCTCTAATATCTAAGGTGACATCTAAAAAATTCACTGAGTCATAAGATGTTTCTGCAGTGAATTTTAGGAAACCTGTTGTTGACTCAAGGTAATCCTTAAACAGGTTAAATTCTTCTGGGGTTCCGTCTCAAACAACTAAAATATCATCCACAAAACACCTGTATAACAGGACCTTATTGAACCACTGATGAGTAAAAACAAACTCCCTCTCCCACTGATACATTACCAAATTGGCGTATGTATTAGCACAGGGGGTGCCCATAGCCACACCTGACTCCTGTAGGAACAGACACCCCCTGAATGTAAAAACATTATTGCATAGCACCAATTCTAGTAATTGACATATGAGTATTTCCTTGTTCCTGTCAAAGGATGGGAAAACCTGTAATAACTCCCTTATTAACTGTATGCCCTCATCATTAGGTATACATGTGAATAGACTCTGGACATCCATTGTAACCAACAAATGTTGCCCTTTTATTAGCTCGATATCCATTGAGTCTAAAAATTCTAAAAGTTGGTAAGTGTCCTTCAAGATACTAGGAATCTCAGTAACAATGGGTCTTAATGTGTCTTCCAAATAAATGGAGATGTTTTCAGTGGCCCATTTCTCTCCTGACACTATTGGTCATATTGGGGGGGGGAGGGATATCTTTATGCATCTTTGGTAAACCTTTAATAGCAGGTGCATGTGGATGCTCATTATAAAAAAAAGTCATATAAATCTTTAGAAATCTGTCGACACATGAGTAGATTATATAATGTATCATGAATATGATTAATAATTTTCAATAACCTTCCATGATCTATCTTTATATATGTAGTCATCATTCAACATGTTAAACATGAGGGATACATAATTCTCAGTGTCAAATAATACCATGCCCCCACCCTTGTCCGCAGGTCTCAGTGTGAGTGAAGGATCATTAATAAATTTATTTAAAGATATTTTCTCCTCACTAGACATGTTAAAGTATGCACATTTCCTAATACCATCATGAAAAGAGTTATAAAATCATATTCACAAGTCTTATTGAAACAGTCAATGTGTCCTGGTATTGGCGGAAAAAAAGTACTTTTCTTCTTGTGCGAGGGAAGTGCTGAAGTATTAGGGTGTACTATTTCAGTTGTTTTAACTTTAAAATAAAGTTTGAGGGCTATAGCTCTCCCAAACATGTGAATATCAGCCAAAAGATCTGTCAGAACACTTCCCTGAGAAGAGACGAAAGAAAGCCCCTTATTTAAAAGTCCCATATCTTGAGGTGTAAGGACATACCTTGATAAATTGAAAAAGAGCTGTCCTAGGGTCTCTGTTTTCACCTTTGGTGCACAGTTATTTCCCCCGAATGCTTGCGTTTTTTCCTTTCCCAGCTGTCTGACCGGTCCCGTGGAAAAGCGGTCTTTCTGATGGGAAGCGGTAAAAAATGTAAATTGTCAGTAACAGCAGATTTACGTATTGCTCCCAAACTTCTCTGTGCCCCCAAATTACGATTTGCCTCCTGGTTAGGCAGTGGCGTGGAAGTAGCCGTGGCAGAGCCAGGAACTGCTGGTAATTCTGGTGGTGTAATAAACGCTTCATCAGAAACATCATCAATGCGAGCAACTGCTGGAACAGAAGATGAAGAGCCAATAGGATCCGGTGCAATTAACGTATGCTCAGTCAGCGCCAAATTTCGAACAGGGTTCTCTATCTGTGAAACATGATCTGTTCTCCTGGGCCAAATAAAGACTCCACCGGTAGAGAAATCCCTGTAATCACGCTGCAATTTCCTGTGCTTCGTTTGTTGTAGTTTCAGAGCATAATTATTAACCTGACTATAAATATATTCAAGTCTCTTTTTACAAAATTCTTCACGGAAATTGTCCTTAATTTCCTTGTTTAATTCGTTAACATGAGCTAACAATTGATTCTCTAAAGGGCTAAAATAGTCTATCAGAAGTTGCACATACTTGAAGCCAGCTTCTAAGTTTATCTCCTGCCACTTTTTTAAAAGGGCAGGATGACTATCGCCATATGTTGGCATGCATAGTATACGCATGCCTCTAGGAATTAATTTAAAATGAAGGCAAGCTTCCATGTGCTTGCGTTGCCAGATTAGGCGCTGAAGTTTATACAAATCATTCTCAAGTTGTTTTACCTTCGTATTAAAAACCTCGATGTTATCAACTGTATCAACTACAGACGCTGAGATAGGCATATTGAAGTCCAGAGCCAATAAAGGATTTATAGAGTGTCCAGTGATAGCTGTCCATTGAGTTTCACTGGAAATATTCCTCGGTTCCAGATTGTAATCCAGTTCAATATTAGAGTTTGCCATTCTCGTGTGCTGGAGTATGTTCTAAGACAGACAAGCTGAATATCAAAAAACGAAAAAAAGACCAACTCCAGCTGAAGAGTCCTCAGTAAAATAGTAGGTAAAATGATAAAACAAAATTTCGGATTTACCACGATAATTAATTAAAATAACAGACTTTAATGAAAAAACAGTAAGCGCTTTTGCGTATTTGACAATACGCTTCTTCAGACCATGACATCAACATGAAACTGTGTGCTTATATATAGTCAAATACTTACTTCATTACTTCAATTAAATAATTAAACAATTTATCAATTGACCATTTAACAGTCCTAACATTCAGTGCTTAGTTCCTACAGCAGAAGAAACTTTTCCAGCTAGTATATAATAAATAAATACATTCATTTAAAACAATTATATAAAACTTTAAAATTCATACAGTACTAAAAGTTCCATTATTTAAATGAACATATAAATATATATAATAAATTAATATATAATACATTAATTATATTAAAATATATAAAAATATATAGAGAGACTGAATTATACCTAGTCTACTCAACTATATGATAAATAGAATAGATAAATAATTAAACAGGGCTCTATTATAAAACTCTAATGATATATCCTAACTGAATGTTAAACGTCATTGTTTATTTACTAGACACAAATTCAAAGCATACATTTATGTTATATTTATGAAAGTTATAGGTGTGGGGACTGAAGAAGTTTGGGTGGGAGTGGAGGATAACAGAGGTGGGAGTGGAGGATAACAGAGCTGTAGATGAAGTTATGTTGGACATGCTTTCAATGAAATAAGTATTAAATTGGTTAGCTATCTGGGTACGAGAGGTTACAGTAGATGGGCTGGGGTCTTATTTGGTTCCCAGATTAAGAATAATATAATTTTGTTCCTTTATGTACCCTTCCTCCCATCTCCAATGCCCCCAGCCTAACCCTAAATATATGACAATAATACTAGTCATGTCAATTGGCATGAAGAAATGCATGCACCCTTGGTTCTATGTATGATTTCCAGAATCAACTTTGTGGCCATCTGGGTATTTATGGGAAGTCTGATTAGCACTACCACTGGTCTCCACTGTTGGCTAGGGCTCTTGTTTCTCATGTACAAATGTTTACTCTTGAAAATGGTGGACAAGCTTATATATGTATGTGGACATTCTTGAACACATAGACAAAACAATGCAAAATATATACGTACAACAATAGAAAACGAATAATGAAAGTTACAAATAATTATACCAACAGCATATGTCAAAAGTTAAATTTGAAGTTAAAAACATTTTTAGAATAGGGGTTAAAGGAGGTAGAGGAAGAGACCGAGAGAAACTAAAATGGCAGGGGTTAGGAATAGGATAAAGATAAAATTCAGTTCCAATAACAGGTCCAAGTGGTAGTTAGGTCGTTTTTAGATTATACAGAAATATTTTATGTTTACTCTCATGGTTAAGGTCTGGAGGAATGGAATTTCCACAGTTTGGCTACAACTAAGAGTTTTGTTGGGGACATTAGCAGCATATTTTGCAATTTTACTGCATGTTTGCCCTAGATTACATAGGTGGGTCTTTGGAATATTAGTAAGGATAGTAGATGGGTAATGCAGATAATAGTTTTAGCTGTATTTACTTCTGCTGTTTGTTGGGTAGGGTTTTGATTTGTATGACACACATGTATGTTTCGTGAAAAAAAAATTATTTACAATGTCTGAATATACTCAAAAGTTTGGTACTGAAGATTTGCTCAATCGGTGTGTTACTTTAAGAGGTAATTGAAATTTCACCAGAGCCAAATACAAGTAGTTTAGTCTTACTGGCATTTAAAGACAAGAGTCTTTAAGCCAATGTTCTTGGCTTTGCAGGTGTGTGGGAAAGCATCCTTATGCAATCTCGGCACTCCAAAAATGCAAGGTATAATAGGAAATGTCATATTTAAATAGTTAAACAAATGGATACTACTATGTTGTTCAATAAATATATCCTTAATCTGCCCATAGATTCTTTTATAAGCAACATTTAGCTTGTTTTTAGACACTTTTTCATAAGCCACATTGTGCAATAATTGTAACATTCTAGACTTGTAGTCAAATAAATCCATTACCACAAGCCCACCCCTCTTATCAGGCTTCATAACCCGTATTTTTTGATCATTCAGAAAGTCATATTTTAAGAATGAATGTGATTTACTGTATTCCATGTTTGAAAGGAGAGGGTACCCTAGTAATTTGTTGATTAATCTAAGGAATGAGGTTGAATCTAAAAGATCAAGGGGATGTTTTAGTCCCATTTTGGGGGTTCTGTAAAAATCTAGTATTATTCAAGTGGACACGAATCTACCTAAAATTGAAGGGTCATATTTAAGCTCTCCATTTCTGAACATTGTTCAGTTTATTACTCAGTTTATCTCGGATTGTGGGGCCATTCGGAGTATTTTGGTTAAGAACTGGCCAATTCTGATGGAAGGAGGAAAATTAAGGGAAAGTTTGGGTATATCCCCCACTGTAGTGTTTAGGAGAGGTATTAATCTCAAGTTTATATTGGAGAATTTTAATAATACTCCAAGTGAAACAGATCCATGTATGGGTAGATGCAGGAGATGTCTATGGTGTTACACGATACAAATAGGTATAACCTTTCAAGCTGGGAGGGGTATGAACACACTATTAAACATAAATTTGATTGTTAATAGTAAAAGTGTTGTTTATTTGGCTACCTGCCAGTTATGTATGGCATTTTATGTGGGCAAAACGGACCGCCGCTTTAGGGATACAATCTATGAACATGAATATGCTATTAGGAAAGGCCACAGTTTTAAATATATGGCTAGTGATAGGGTAGTTTTAGGATCCCAGATGGGACCCCTTGGAACAATGTAAACTCAAAAGGCATCCTTAATGGATCGGACACAATGCAGAAGTGCAGTTTCACCAATTTAACTGTAAAACACGAACACACACAAAAATGCTGTTGAAAACACACACTTACATTTTCCTTTCAATTGACTTCATTAAATGTGGACTGAGTGTTAACAGTTAACATTTATAGCACTTCCAACACACAAAGTTCATTGATTAGCCTATCACATGAAGGGAAAAAAAAAGTTATGTACTTACCATAACATTCAATGTGAGTTGTTCATCTCGCCTTCACTCTTTACTGATGGGTTCGGAGCCGATCCCTCGGCTCCAAGTTGGCCAATTGCAAAGCTCGAGGTCTTCAAATAGCTTGAGGCCAAGTCCCTATCCCATCATGTACCTAGAGTTACCTCAGATCTTGTTTGCTGCGTATAATACCATATGTCATTTTTTTCACTCCCAAGAGAAGGTATAGAAGGATTGAGCAACCAGGATGGATCCAGCATCTCGATCATCATCCATCCTGATTGAGCAACCAGGATGGATCCAGCATCTCGATCATCTAACAGCCCAGGAGGGAAGGATGAAGGTGAGATGACCAACTCACATGGAATGTTGTTAAGGACATAACTTGTTTATGTGAAGTTGTTCTATCTTGCTGTTCATTCTTTACTGATGGTTAGCGTCCCAAGCACCATCAACCTTGGGTGGCTCACGTGAGTATATTTCTCAGGACCATGGATCCAAAGGAGTCCCTGTCCCTGGAAGCCGTGTCAACTTTGTAATGAGTGATAAGGTTCTGACCAAGTGGCTTCTGCGCAAATGTTGTTAATAGGAAGTCTGGCAGAAAAGGCAGAAGATGTAGACACAGCTCTGGTTGAGTGAGCATTAATTTTATACTGTAAAGGCATGTTAGAAGCTGAATAAGCAAAGGTGATACAATCAGATAACAATTTAGAAAGAGTTATTTTAGCCACTGATCTACCCTTCCTGGAGTCTGAAAATGAAACAAAAAGCTGGTCTGATTTCCTGAAATCGTTTGTTCTATCCAAATAAAATCTTAGCTGTCTGTGAACAACAAGTTTGTGCAGCATGTACTCTAAATTGTTTGAATGGTTGGTGAAGAAGACTGGCAAATCAATAATTTGGTTGAGATTAGTTTCAGTGCAAACTTTGGGCAAGAATGAGGGATTTGTTCTAAGTGAGAGACTGTCAGTACGGAATATCAAATAAGGAGGCTTGATGGATAAAGCCTGAAGCTCTGACACACTGCGGGCAGAAATAATAGCTACTAAAAACATGGTTTTCCATGATAAAAATTTGAGGTCACATGAGGAAGCTGGTTCAAATGGAAGAATTATGTGGGAAAGCATAACATTTAGATTCCATGGAGAAAAGGGAGATTTCACAGGTGGTCTAATATGAAAGGTCCCTTTGAGAAAGGCTTTGGATAACTTATGTGACAAAATATTCAATCCTTCGAATCCAAGATGAAAATTAGAAATAGGAGCCAGTTGAACACGAACTGTTGCAGCTCCTTTGTTGAAAATCATATCAAGAATTCTAACATGGAGGCCACAGGGGCTTGGTAAGGATCAATACTGTTTTTAGAGGCCCATATAGAAAATGTTTTCCATTTGCCAAGATATACCTTCCTCGTAGAAGATTTACAAGAAGATAAGAGAATTTGTTTCATCTCACTGGAAAGGTTATGAAACCTGGCTATGATGGGAATTGGAGCAACCAAGCTGTCCGCTTCAGGGACTGCAGAGAGGGATGAAGAAGGTCTGGAACTGGGTCCAGATTCCAAGGGTCCTCCAAAAGATGAAACCAAATCTGACAAGGCCAATGAGGGACTATTAGAATGATGGTCCTTCCCAGGGTTTTTGCTTTCGTTAGAACCTTGGGTATCAACGGGATTGGTGGGAATGCATAGAGGAGACCAGGAGGCCAATCGTGTACGAGTGCGTCCCTTGGGGCTTCTCCCGGAGGAGGAATCAGGGCAAAGTAGCTTCTGCAATTCATGTTCATGTGACTGGTAAAAAGGTCAAAGCAAGGTTGGCCCCAACTGCAGAATATCCTGTCCACTATTTCTTGCTTGAGGGATCACTCGTGGGGCAACACAATTGCTCTACTCAGCTTGTCTGCTATCATGTTGGATTTCCCCGGGATGTGCATTGCCAACAGAAAGCACTAGGTGGAAATAGCCCACTGCCATACTCTGAGAGCCTTGCTACAAAGGGGGTAAAGACCTGGTTCCTCCTTGTTTGTTCAAATACCAGACCACTGACATGTTGCCTGTCTGAATCGCAATAGTACCTAGAGGAAGGGAGCCCTGAAAGTACTGCTCCCATCTCTAGGACACTGATAAACAGATGTGTCGATTGATCGGTCCATGTGCCTTGGGCTGTCTTTCCCTGAAAATGCCCCCCCACTCTATCAGGGAAGCGTCCGTGGTCACTGTGGCTGCTGGGGGGGGGGTAGCGGGTAGCAGAAATGGACGTCTTATTGTGACATGAATTGAGGTCAACCACCACTGAAGATCTTTTTTGCAGGAATTTGTGATCATTATCATGTGAGACATTGGAAGCTCTTGGTAAGACCACTGAGTGAACAACAGCCATTGTAGTATCCGCAAGCTAGCTAGTGGTATGGCTAGAATTGCTGCTGCCATCAGGCCTAACAATTTCAAAACTTCTGATGCTGGTGATTTGTCTCTGGATATCAGAACACTGACATGCTGACGAAGAAGAAAGACGCATTCTATTGGAAGCCTTAGTGTGGTGGTGGTGTCCAGTTCTGCTCCGATAAAAACGATATGCTGCGATGGCGACAAGGCAGATTTTTCAGAGTTAACTGTAATGCCCAGTTGATTGCAGAGTGACAGAGTGGACTCCCTGACGTGAATGAGTTGATGACTGGTGGTGACGGTAAGGAGCCAATTGTCTAGGTACGGAAACTCCTTGACTCCTAAACACCTCAGGTGAGCCGTGACCACTGCATGCATTTGGTGAACACTCTGGGGGCTGTAGTGAGGCCAAAGGGCAGGGCTCGAAACTGGTAATGATTGTCTCCCAGCCGGAAGCGTAGATGATCCCTGGATGGCCATGCCATTTTTATGTGGTAGTACACATCCTTGACATCTATCGAGCACATCCAATTGTCTTTCCCTAAGAAGGGAAGTATAGACTGAAGTGTGACCACCCGGAACTTCTCTTTCTTTACAGATTTGTTCAGTCTGCTGAGGTTCAATACGGGTCTCCAGTACCCCGTCTTTTTTGGAACTAAAAAGAATCTTGAGTAAGTTCCGGATCCTATCTTGTCTGCTGGGACTGGTTGGATGACCCTTTTTCTTAGCAACATTTGGACCTCTATTGTTGCTTGTTCCCTGTAACTGGGTGGAACGTCCGGGATTTTTCTTTTGGGTGGAGGGGGTGTGAGGAATGGGATGAAGTATCTTCTGGAAATAATACTTTGTACCCAGCTGCCTTTTATTTTGAGCCAGGCATCTGGGTACCAAGATAAGCGACCCCTGACTGCCTCCAGAGCAAGACAGTCGGGCCTCCTTTCAGCTGGTAGAGCTTCCCAGAAAAGTGATCTCTGTCGCTCTGGTGCGGTGGACCCCCTCTGCCACGAGGGCGGTGCTTTCCAGTATTGCCTCCCTCTCTGCTTTTGGAGGGGGGTTCACCATGTGTGTCCTGAAAGGCTCCTTCAGCTTTTCAGAATCACATTTTTCCTCCCCTATGACCCTTACGGTAGGGTCTGGTAGGGGTGGAAAAATGGACACCGACAGCAGATAGTCTTCACATCCTGCTCACACCCGGTTAAGGTTTCCTTCACTTTAGGTCCGAAGAGGAACGAGCCATCAAAGGGAGTATTCGTGAAGGATGACTTGAAGGTCTCCACGAAGGAACACAAGCGCATCCAGGGGTGTCTCCTAGCATCTCCTAAGAGCAACTCCTGTACCCACTAACCTACTCGTTCCATCAGCTGAATATGAAATGAGGCACATGGATGAGTTTACTATAGAACTGAGGGTAGGAAGCTGGGTGGCAACTTTGTTGGTAGCTCCTGCAGCTACTGTACCGTGAAGAGTATCTCCTAGCTCTTTAAGGACATCTCTTTGTAAACTGCTAAAATGGGTTAAACAGTTGGGCGAACGAAGAGCAAAAGTCACTGAACTAAACATGCACTTCCCATATCTATCCATGATCCTGGAGTCTGTTAGGAGGATAGATAGACGAGGAAGTTTCAGACATTTCCTTTTTGGTGGCTGCCGCCACCACCTTGGCATCAACCGGCACACCTTTTGTTAAGAAACATTTGTCAGGGGGGCCAGAAATGAACTCATTAGGCCTCCTAGGGACAGGCTCCATAGTAACCATAGAATCCCACACCCTTCGTGAGACCAGCTGTATCAACTCATCGAAGGGTGGAGATACCCAAGAGGTGGAGAGCTGAGACCCAAAAGCCTTCAGGAGAACTGACTCATCTTCAGTAGGGTTTTTAGACTGCCAGTCACCCCTCTCCCTCAGGATTTCAAGTATCTCAGCAAATGAGATATCTTCAGAGGGGGACCGAGGGGACCCTTCTGACTCATCCAAGTCAGTATCAGATGTTATAGACTCCTGGAGGGAGTCTAGATGTTTCCTCTTACACAATCTTTTCCTGGGAACCTCATCAGTGGGAGCTTCTGGTGAGGTCTCTGAAGAACAAGGGCCACAGAATGGGGCTTCCTGAGGCTCTGGGTCTCTACGCTTGATCAGGATGTGTGAGGCAGAAGCAGACACAGGCGCTTTAGGGGAGGAGGAAGCCAGATATGAGGTTGAAGATGTCTTAGGAGACATGACTCTCCTCATGGCATCAAAAGCACCTCTGCTCCGATGCGAGGGAACTGACGGATACAAGGAAACCGTTGATACCCCTGGCACCAGGACAGTGGGCTCCAAATCAGAAGTAGGAGCTGATCTCATCCGCGCCAAAGCCCCGAGAGGCAGAGTCGGAACAGACAAATCAATCAGACTATCCTCCCCGGACCAGACCAGAGTGTTGGCTCCTAGAGTCCACGATCGGCACAGAGGATGTCAGAGTGAAAGGAGCTGAAGACACAAGAGCAGGTGTCGGCTCCGAGGATTCCAGAATCAACAGGTCCGACTCCTCTGGCTCCGAAGGACCAGCATGGCTCGGAGGAGGAACAGTTTGAGCTGATGTAAGGGTTTTCGGCTCCGAAGCCGTTTGGGTTGAAGCCAATAAAATTTTCGCCAAGGCTAGTGCCAGTAACAACTTCTATACCACACGATCCACATCCAGATCAGAAAGGCTGATAGAGGACTGAGATGAGTGCACCCAAGGTGGTACCGACTGTAATAATGGACTCTTAGGAGTTTTGGATACCGGTTCCAAGACTGGGTACTGGCTCCGAAAAGAAGAGACAGTCAGTTCTGATGGCAGTGGAGCCGAAGTCGAAGATTTTTTTGATTTCTTTGATTCAGAAGTCTTAGAAGACTTTGAGGACTAGCTGGATCCATCTTGGTCGCTCAGAGCTTCTTGGAAGGACAGTTTCAACAAATCTCTGTGTATTTATTTTCTTTTCCTTTCCTGAAGAACCCTGGAGGAGAAGGAATGGCATATAGAACAGCTTTCCTGTAAATGCAGGGTTCCTAGACAGTGCACACAATTTACATGGCTGTATTACAGACATCTTTTGGCCACACTTTGGGCAATTTTTGAAACCTGACTTAGGATGCTTTGCTTGGTCAGCCATTGTAATCTCAGAGAGAAAATTACTGTCACCACAAAAAATTCTAAACAGTAATTATCCACACGCACGCACACACACACACACACACACACACACACACACACACACACACACACACACACACACTAATTTGTGTCTTTCAGCTTTTCCCGGTTAGGGGTCGCCACAGCGGAACTCCGGTCCGCTAATGATTGGTAGTTGATTTTTATGTGCCGAGTTACCAGCCCTGACGCACAACCTTCAACGAAGGTACGCCCATTCACGCAGGTCTCCACGCAGAAGACGCTCTAGCTGAGAATCGAACCGGACAGCATCTTACTGTGAGGCGACAACGCTACCGCAGCACCACCACCACAGAATAATACTAATGTTAAATTCTGTCTAAAACACACAATAAGAAAAATATAAGCAGACTATGCAATGAAAAAGAGGATAGCTGCTATACGACACAGCAAACCTTAGCTAAGATTTTCTATATCTGACAAAAATTACTGTCAACTGCAAAACTTCAGCAGTAATTATCAATCCAAGCCTTTTCTAAAAAATGTTAAGGCTAAACACACCACACAGCAAATAACTATAAACTATCTAACTATTAAGTATAAATTGTGACAAAAGGTCACTGAATAAACACACTGTAATAATGAGAAAAAGGTTTTTTAAACTAGGCCTAAAACAAGAGGCCAACTAGTATTTAAAAGCACATTAATGGGAAGGGAATATAATGTAGGTAAACAGACCAAAAAGCCATAAGAGCTTTATAAAACTATTCAAAACTATCTAAATATCAATATAATTAAGTAAAGAATGAAAAAACAGTTTTACTGGCCCGAGCTAATGCAGAACCTCCGATCTGTTGCAGCGGCAAACTAGATCTGAGGTAACTCTAGGTGCATCATGGGATAGGGACTTGACCTCGAGCTATTTGAAGACCTCAAGCTTTGCAATTGGCCGACTCGGAGCCGAGGGATCACCTCTGAACCCATCAGTAAAGAATGAACGGCAAGACAGAACAACTTCACATGGTTTATTTAATTAGTCCAAGAGTTAATAAACCAGACGGCTATTTATGCTTCCTAATACCATCTTATGAACATTGTTTACAAGACCTCCATAAATACATTTATTAATTTAATGCAGTACAAACCAATGTAAAACCTTGTCTTAAAAGCAATACATACAACAAGTAAAAAAAACCTCATAAAATATTTAAAAAATTCAGTACTAAATACTGTCACATTGAATACATATTAAAAGGACATAAAGCTCCATCTAGTGGCGTTTGCCATAAATACATCATAAAAAAATCAAAATAAATGAACTTTTTGCTATTAAAAATATGTATATTTATTATCATATCGATAGCCCCTGTTCTTAAATTAAGGTTGGCCCTCTTTAAACAAGTATGCACTGGATCTATTAATGTTTATTATATATCATTTTTTCCAGACTATGAATTTTGTGTTCGTTTCTTTCTTTAGAATATTGGTAGCTTTTTAAGTAGTCAAAAACATTAATTAGAAAAATGTAAATTAGAATAATACATACCATTAACAGATTTTCAAAGATAAAATTACATACACAACTTCATTTTTTATAATAAATATACATATTTTTAACAGCAAAAGGTTCATCTATTTTATGATGTATTTATGGCAAACGCAACTAGTACTGAATTTTTTAAAATATTTTATGAGTTTTTTTTTTTTACTTACTGTATGTATTGTTTTTAAGACAAGGTTTTACATTGGTTTGTACTACACTAAATTAAATGTATTTATGGAGGTCTTTTAAACAATGTTCATAAGATGGTATTAGGAAGCATAAATAGCTGTCCAGTTTATTAACTCTTGGACTAATTAAATAAACGTTTCCCTTCATGTGATAAGCTAATCGATGAACTTTGTGTGTTGGAGGTACTATAAATGTAAACTGTTAACACTCAGTCCGCATCTGATTAAGTCAATTGAAACGAAAACGTACTGTGCGTTTTCAACAGCGTTTTTATGTGTTCATGTTCTACAATTAAATTGGTGAAACAGCACTTCTGCATTGTATGTCTGATCCATTAAGGGTGCCTTTTGAGTTTACAACTTATTGGTGGTGCCTTGGTGTACTTTGTGGTTACCCTTGGAACTATTCTTAGAGAGGAAGGAAGTTTTATGTCAGCTAAGGCTTAATGGCCTTTAAATGGCCAGGTCTTAATATGTGTTCTATCTCCTGCTTATTGAAGATGAAAGCCTTGGAAAGATAGAAATGTGTTATGTATTTTTATATGACTATGGATGTTTAAAAGTTTTCTTTTTATTTTCTCTCTCAGGTTGGGAGGAAATTTTTTTTTAAATCGTTTTAAAAGAAAATGCTTAAAGTATTAGTTATGGATGTATTTTATGGTTAGCGTTGTTACTTTAAAAATTGGGGGTGATGTAATACGTTAACTGACTGGTAAATGTTAATTGACTGATGTATGTAAGTAATAGCCTCAATATGGTATTATCTGAGGAAGTTCATTTTGTTGGACAAAAGAGCTAATAAAGTATTCTTGGATTATATATCTGCTGCCTGTCTGTCCACCATAGCTGTACTACAGTCAACTTGTATTTTACTTCATTTGTTGGACGTTTTGTTTTGCAGCAGTTTGGGTTCCCTAGTATCACAAGTTTACTAGCACCAGCATCTTGCATCTAGTTCCTTCAATATGGAACTCTCATCTGCACAACAATTTTCCTTAATGATATTTAAGAAACAATCCAGTAAATCTCCTCTTAATGTATACCAGATGTGAAGAAAATGAAAACATGGTCATCTGTGTTAGCATGTCTGGCAGGAGATATTTGTATATTCTCAGACTAACTTGTATTGTATGCCAGCATGTCTAATTGTGAAAATGTAAAAAAAGGTTAAAATGTTAAGTATTTCCCTGTTTATACAAAATGTTTAAAGAATCTGTCAGTGTTTTGATAAATTTCTAATTGCACATGTTTGTGAGGGAGATTCTAAAGTACAAACTGTCTGTATAGAATCAGTAGGTGATGTCATTAGGACATTATTGGTTGCTTTGTAATTATTTGAACAGAGGATTGACAGGAAAAATAACAGCTGATTGTTATTTTTAAAATAGGATAGCTGAGACTGTTAACCTGGACTATAAAAGAGACTGCTGAAGTCAGTTGAAGTGCAGTTAGTTGAGAGTTACAGTCAGTGTTGTGCAGTGGATACCCAGAAAAAGGACTCACCTTTGCCTTGCTGTTATGTTTTAGATTAGATAAGGGACAATATTCTCTAGTTAGATTAGGAAGTTTAGTTATTTAGAGTTTTTCTAAAATGATAGACTTCTATCCTACAGTTTAATTTTACATTTCTGGTGACTGATTTCAGATGTTTATTGAAAAATCTTAATTTACGGTCTTGTAATCATTTTACTTATTATTAAATGTTTTTCACTGCTTAGCATTGTGGCTGGACAATCAGTCTGTTATTTAGAAATTAGAGTGTGTTTATACCCGTTTGATACTCCCCATGTCACATTGAATGCCTATCTGCTTCTGGTCATAGCTATCATCTATTATGATATTTAATTTTTAATAACTGATCACCCTTTGAAGGGCGTGTAGACCTGTCTGACTCTGGTGGCAACATTTACCATTTGTACTGGGGAGGGGATGCAGCTGGAAATCTGTGTCAGGCTTCCTATAAGTGGCAGTGTGTGTGAGATTTAAATTTATTTTGATTGTGAGCGAGTCAGAGGTCTTAAATTAGAACATACTGTTCTGAAGTGTATGATATTTGGGGTGGACAAAGGTATACAGTCTAGTTCCTGGAAATAGTGTGTGTTCCTGTTGTGCTCTTAAGGGAATCTGTGGAATTTTACTCTTGTGTGCTCTGTGCTCTTGGTGTTTTCCGTGAAGCTCCCAAACTTGAGTCAGTGGTGAGGATTGAGGCTCCTTAATTTCTGACCCAGGTTTTAAGTGGGGGAAGCCACATTATTGGTGGCAGTCCGATGGGATATTAACAGGAAGTCAAACCATATATAGCATCACTCATGTCAACAAAGATATGCACACTGGTAAAAGCTATATATAAGAAGAAGTATATGGATCCACTACAAAAGGCATCATTTAACACCTTCTGTAGTGTAGACATGTACTCTGACCTAAATAAAAATGTATTTATTTGTTTTATAATTGATGTATCTATTGTTTTAAAACCAAATTAAAAAAAATAGAAAGAAAAGAAAAACACTTAAGAGTCTGCTTCACTAAGGGAATCAAAATATTTCCTGCAATACGGAGTGTGGGAGGGGGGGGGTTCTTAGATACCAGGTAATGCCAGTTATATATGCAGTACAGAGTAAATCCAGTTACTTAAATGGTGGCTGGACTCTTGCTGATAACATTTGAGACACTGTTTTAAGAATGATGAAGTGATAGACTACTGTGACAAATATCAGAATTTATGAAGTGTATTGTGTGTACAAATTATTAGAATAAAATATTGTGCACTTCCAGTTTTGCAAACAGGCTGGGTATTAATCTATTTTAGTACTAAAAGAAGGGATAAGATTTAGTCTATATGGTTCATAATATTCATCCATAATAATGAAGCTTGCAAAGAACATTTTTCTCACTGATCTCTTGAGAAATGATAATGCCATTTAAATGCATGCCCAGTCTAAAAGCCAAGCATATGTCAACATCAGCTGGGTTACTGTTTTCCATCCTCATCTTCATACTTGAAAAAAACTTTTTGACATTAACATGAAGCTATTGTGTACAGTTTAGAAACTGAAACCTCTGCATAGCAAAGGTAGTGTCATCCTGCAACCACAATGACAGGCTAGTAAAGGCAATGGCATAAAAATGCAGACAGGTTCCTGAAGGCATCAATAAAGAAGTATTTGCAAGTAACTAGTATAACCACCAAAACACATGCAAGTATTCATTTCTTTAACAGGCATTTTAAACTGATGACTACAAAAACTAAGAGTGAAGTGCAACTGGAAGCACTGAACAATACAATGATAAAGGAACCATTTAATCTCTCACTAATGATGGCAAATGGATTTCTCTTTGCAAAAGGCCTATGACTAATGAGGTTCTCAGGAGAACATATGATTTAAACAGCCATATCTTTGTATGTGCAAGTGTGAGAGACTGAAAAATCTATGCTCTGTATGCTGGGTTTAGGTTCACAGGTGTACTAGGCTAATGGCCCTGGAGCCTTTACAAGCCTAGCCCATAGAAGTGCCCTGGCATTGTGCCACCCGATGTTAGTTCCCAGTGCCTCTATCAAGTAGAGCCACTTGAGTGATCCTTGGGGTGAACTTTCTATCACCCATCAAGATTTCTCTTGAAGAGGTACAGCAAGGTGCTCTGCTTGACATGTATGGGAAGTCTATTTGAGAGCACGGGCAGTCTCTGGGTGAATAACCTATCCCTTCAGCATGTTCTGTTGATTGTAGTAATGAGGTTTAGGTCTCTGGGGGATGTGGTGCGGACGGATTTGGATTTCTTCAGATGCAGCATTTCTAACAGAGGTGGGTCAGACATGGCTTTGTAAGTCAAGCAGAGATCACCTGTAAGTAGACGATATGAGACAGAGAATAGTTGGAGTCTTTTGAGTCTGTCCATGTAGGACATGTGTTTAATGCCTAGGATCCTCTTTGTGACGTACTTCTGTGGCCTCTCCAGCTATTGCAGGTGTCTAGTGAGGTACATGCCAAATGGGGCATTATACTCGATGATTGGTCTAATGAGGGAAGAGTAGAGAGAGAGAGAGAGAGAGAGAGAGATGATGACCTCTTTCTTCCTGGATGCAAAACGCTTGGTAATGAGATGTGCCACATAGGACTTTCTGACCATAGTGGCAATGTGGTGGTCGAAGAAGAGGTTGTTGACAACTTCCATCACCAGATCTCTTATAATGCCTTCAGTGTTCAGTGTGCTCCCATCGATGTGGTAATTAGTGGGAAATGAGTTTTTACCAAAGGGGATGATGATGCATTTTATGGAGTTAAGGTTAAAGCCATGGTTTTGACACCAGTCACTGGTCTCAGTGAGGCCTTTCTGTAAGATGTCTGCATCACTTGGGGAGTTAGAAATGGCTCCCAGCTTGCAGTAGTCTGCGAATTTGGTCAGCCAGAGTCCCTTTGTGTTGGCCTGGACTTCTGAGAGGTAGGTGCCGAACAGGAGAGGATCCAGGACCGATCCTTGTGGGACTCCACTCATGACTGGTCATCAGTCTGACCTGGAATCCACTACTTTCACACTGTGTGTTCTATTTGTGAGCCAATTTGCAACCTACCTAGTGATATTGGGATGATGCCTAGTTTGGTGAGTTTATCAATAATTCCTGAGTGAGGAATGGTATCAAAGGCCTTGGCCAGATCGAGATAGGCTGTATGCACTGCCTTACCTTCATCTACAGCCCTGGTGACTGACTCAAAGAAGTAAACCAGGTTGAGCAGGTATGATCTCCCTTTCACAAAGCCAAACTGCGTGGGGTCTAGAGTTTGGAGATTTCCTATATCTTTGTTAATCAGGTCCATGATGATGCACTCCATAGCTTTACATATCAGACTCACGCTATATGGGGCAATAATTCCCAGGGTCTGTAGTCGCTCCCCCTTTATGGAGAGGGATGACTGTTAGTGCACCATTTGGTAGGGACAAAGCCTGAGGTGCAGCTGTGACTGAACAGGGCACACAGATGTGGTGCCGGTTCACTTTGCAGTTCATGTAGAACACAGCCATGGAAGCTGTATTCTTGGCCTTGGACAATGCAGCTTTAACCTGTGCTGCAGTAATGCTGGGCGCCTGGCAATATTCCGGCATTGTGATTGGTCCTTTGGGGGGGGGGGTAAAGCTGGCACTGAACCTGTCAGCCAGTATGTTGGCAATATCTGTTGGCTCAGTACAGGAGGTACCATTGTGCAGTAACTCAGAGCAAATCTGGGTATTGCTGTGGAGGTTCTTGAGATAGGTATAGAAGGCTTTGTGATTGTTTTTAGCATCTGCCGCAATTCTGCCTTCATAGCTAGCTTTAGAGGATTTGATGAGAGATCTCAACTTTTTGTTGAGGGTAATAAGGGAGTTTTTCCAGTCTTGGGACTTCACCTTTTTCTGCAACAGTTTCTTCCTTCTGTTGTAGAGTTTATTAATGGCAGGGGACCACCAGATTGGCTTCCTTTTTTTGGAGGGCATCTTGGATCTGTTGGGTATGGCTGGTTCCATGCATTTATGTACATGTTCGTACAGTGCACTGGTGTATGATTCAACAGTCATGCAGCTATTTTCCATTGTAATGGGTGCTGTGAAGTTAGCCACCTCTGTTTTTAGGAGTACAAAATCAGCTTTGGAGAGTTTTTTCAAGGTGGTTACCTTTGCTTGGGGTGTGGGTGAGATATGGACTTCCATGGTGATCAGTTTATGGTCTGATCTGACCAGGGAGGGATTGACTACTGGTGTAGAGCAACGGCCGCCCATGTTAGTAATAACCAAGTCAAGGATGTTGCTTTCTGTAGTGGGGGTCAGAATGAGCTGGTCAAGGGCACTAGAAATTATGAATTCCAGGAAGCACTGGACAAGTACATTGGTGCTTGAGTAGTTTTCCCAGTTAATGGAAGGGTAGTTGAAATTTCCTAGTAAGAGAGTGTTGGGTTGGACCTTGACAGATTCCAGGGTGCTTAGGAATATGGAGTGAGAGTCACGGGACATGGTTGGGGACCTATAGCAGGTTATGACCTGGATCGCTGTCTTACCCAATGTTAATTGTATCTGCAGTACCTCAGATGCGTTATGATGGGCTACTAGTCTGGAGGTGTGCATATCCTTTATGAATATGGAGACACCACCACCTTTGCAGCTTCAGTCCATGTTTCGGGGGCCGAAAGGTGTGGAATGAGTTATAGCCTGGTAAATGCAGGGATGCTTTCTGATGCATTAAACCAGGTCTCCGTTACAGCACAAATGTAGATGTTCTCCATTTTGAGGAGTGCTTCGAGTGAGTGCATCTTGAGATTTAGACTTCTAGCATTGAGCAGCATGACCCTCAGTTTGCATTTATTTATAGCTATTACAGTGGTAATTTTGTCTTTGGAATACCACCTAAAAAGACACTATAGGGGTGGCAAGAGCCGTAAACCAGTACCCAGAAACCCAGGGTTGACAGATGCAGGTCATCTCTGGCAAAGCATCAAGGTCTGTCAATCATGTCATCCCAAGCAGACAGATACTGGATCCCCTTAAAATGACACCAGAAACTTAGCCAATTGTTGAAGTCAGTCATTTTTTGTTTGTACTGCGGTATCACTCTGGGTGACTGTAGGATACTGCTCAGGGCTAGTGTGATACCTGCCTTGGTCACATAATCCGAGAGCTCCACCACGTCTCTTTTCATGTAGTCCAGGGAGGTGCATCTCAGGTCATTCACACCCACACGGACAATGACAAAGTCATACTTGTACTTGTGGAATGACCTGAGTGCATGTGTTATGTGTCAGATTCTGGCACCTGACAGACAGCTGACTGTTACCTTCTCCTTATTCAACCTAGTGAGTGGGACATTTGTGTGCCTCACTATTGAGTCACCTATGATTAGTGTATTGGGCAAGGTGTTTAGCCTTAGGGGCTTAGGTTAAGGGGCACACTGTGGAGGTGAGCTATATGTCCTGTGGTTTGTGTTGTGCTGTGATGGTCGAGTGCATTTCTGTCTTGGATGTCTCTGCTGTTTCTATTGAGAGCCTCCGCGAAGGTGGGTGTGTGGTTTGTTTTTTTATGTGAGATCTGTGATGGTGGCTGTTCTGGAGGGCCATGTGTTCCATGTGGTGTAGTGCAGGTGTTGACCACCTCCTCTTGACCAGCTAGTCTGGTCTTGGCTGGAGAGTGCATAGCTTCCAAATTGGTGATATAAGTGCATCTCTCACAAGTTTAAGTGTTGGGAGGTAAGAGGAGACCATTGTCTGTGCACATGAGGCAGTTGCTACACTGCCTCAGAATGCCCAAGTGCACCAGGTTTATAGGAGAAAGCACAGGCAACTGCCCTTTAATCATGCCAGGAGGGGTCGTTATAATTACTAAGTACTGGAGCTATTTCCTTGAAGAATGACTAGTGCTGATGCCACTTAGGTGTGCTACAATAATTGCTGCAAAAACCTGTTGAAGTGCAAAGTGATTAGGCTATTTGAAGTGCAAGACAGAAAGAACTAGCAAGAGCTAAGTGAAAAACTGAAGAGCAGACTGTCTGGCACCAGTAATAGTTTACCTCAGCTCGGCGCAGCTGCACGGAGCTTAAACATGCACAAACCTGCGGAAATGCAGGCTTTTAAACCAGAAAGTTGAAAGGGATGGCAAAACTGCCCAAACAGCCAATAAACTACAATTTCTGGGCCAGAAACCACTCCTCTTGTGGTAAATAGGCTACCTAGTGCTTACCACTCCCACTGATGAGCTAGAAGGCTTCGCTCCAATACAGAAAGGCCTGGGGGGCTCATAAGCTTACAAATCATCCTGAATACAGCAAATCTGTATCTGGACTAGACTAGTTACAGGAAACGTCATAGACATTCATCCCTGTCAGCTGTCTGCCACATCTTTACTAGTGCTCACCAGAAATTTATTGAAGGCAATGTGTAATAACTACAACAAACATCTTCAGACATTCTTCCCTGTGCTGAGGTGGAACAACTTTTATTTTAATAAATTCCTCTACAGACATTTAGTGTGTATTAGAATTGGTATTAAACCTGTCAGAGAATAAGCTGAGTTATTAGCAATCTTTAACTGAGATCAATTCAAGTCAGTTATATGAAGTAGCAGCTAACACTGCTTATATTAATAGATCTTACAGGTCTGCAAGGATGTAGAAAAATATGCAGTTTTACTAAAAAAGGTGACTACAGTCATACAGGTCAAGGAACATCTTTTTATATATAGTATTTAACATTAAAGAAATTGTAGCCTATTACCCAAAACTGTGTAACCAAATAAAAGGCAAACAATGTGTATTTGAACAAAACAGTCAAGAAGTTTAAAAGTCAAGATGCACAAATAATTTTATTTCAAGGAAACTAACAGTTGATAAAAATCAGATCATGTCATTTTAAGAGCTGTCTGCGTGGAAACTGTCTAAGAAATTTAGACTGTATTTGAATCTAACCACCTACAGGTATCCAACCTGGATAATTTCAATATTTTGTAACGCAATGCATACAGCAAACATTGCCATTCACATTCTGGGAAAACAAATTTAATTTCTGAAAGTGAAAAATGGTGTATACTTCCAGTCACAGCATAAATACTTGACAATTTTTACAAAAACAGAGCAATGCTTGTTTTCAGCTTGTTTTCAACTACAAATATTACTCCACATTTAAATGTGCAGATACCACAACTCAGAATCTACATTATGAGCTGTTCTTTCTAAAATACTTTAATAGTTAGTAATTAGCAAAATTACTAAACTACTGCAAGTACTTTTAGTGCCTAACATTTTGCAGCCTTCTGTCCTGCTCATTGCACCTTTATAGTTGCACCAAATCTCACGAAACGTTTCAAGTAGTTTGAATGCTGGAGCTATTTTGGTTTGTTTAGGCTTATATTTAATTGGCTTGTAAGACTACATTGGAGCAGAAACCCCCAATGCGTACACAAATCATTAATGCTCAAGCTACATTGTTAGCTTAAATGCCTTTCCTTAGCATATTTGGGTATGTAGGGGATTCTAGAAATCACAACCATACTACAAATGTAAATGTAAACAGCTCACTGTGCTATCTAATAAAACCATATCACAAATACCAAGCTAATTTCATATATTGACTTACAAAGTTCTTTATGTTTCAGAATGAAACATTTATGTACACAAGAAAAAAAAGAAACTAGAGTCCAGCACTGAAACACAAGGTTATACATTCTGCAGAGGAAAGAGGAACGTGGAACAATGAAAAGGAAATTGATATTTTCAAAATGTCATGCCGCATCTCAACTATGCCACTGCCACGCAAGTGTGAGACGAACTTGTCTGAACAGTAACAGAATTGTAAGTGTTAATTACACACTGAGGGAGGTTGGCATAATGGTAAAGATATTTGCCTTACAGACACAAGATGCAGGGTTTGATCCTCACATAGGTTAATTGGCTAGGTTTAAAATAGCCCACAAGGTCGGCTATCCTAGTACTAATCTATGAACTTATTTATTAACTCTGTGGCACAAGGTGCAAGTGTGGTGACTTTAAAGACATCACACAGGTGACCTAGGGTTCAAATCTAAGTAACATACCTAGAAAATCAGTTAAGTGTTTCTATAGCACGAGAACTGATCTTAACAAATGTGCTTCACTTATTATGATTGGATATTGCACTAAGCAATTAAATCTGCCAGAACTGAACCTCAAACAATAGCATCAGAATAAAAAGCACATTTGTTTCTGCCTGCTGTCACTGCCAGTAATGTATCCATAACTTTGTGTAACATAAGTGTAATTACTGTCTTTCTGACCGTGCTTTTTAATTGATTTTTTGGCTTTGAAAGTTAGCAAAACACTTGGTGCTTTTTCCCCCATAACTACTAAGTACATGGACCAGATAAAGCTCCATGCACTACAAAACAGTATGATAGGGTCTCCGATCATAACCCTGTATTAAATGTTCTTGACATGGATGCCAAGATTCACCTCTCGAGCTATGTTCTCAAGGTGATAGTTTTAATAAAATGTTTAAAGTTCACTTAAGCCAAATAATGGCACATATGCCACAGCTGAGTGATGCTGCTACTAAAAGTGAAACAAGAGACATACATCATGATACAAAAAATGAATCCATCCTTATCTTTGAAACAGACAATGAACGGACTTGAATAATATTGTCTCTGAAGTGATACCAAGAAAAACAGTGGAGCCAAAAGTAGTTAGCATTGCTCTTAACTATGTGTAAATATAACAAAAACTTATTTAATAAAAGCCCTTAGTCTGTATTTTCTGTTGTCTATATGGTTATACAAACATGCATTTCAATATTATGACTGCTAAAGGAGGGTGGCTTATATTTAAGCAATAACTGACGATGTGGTGTGGTATATTGAAGATTTAACCACAGTTGCCGTGCTTTGATCACGAGGGCAAAGCATACATATACTTATATATACCAACCCCGAGATTGCACCATAGCCGTGGAAGTCTCAGTTATACATAGGGGGCATTATTCATATTATTGCACATTTCTCACTGACCTCAGGATGTGTAGCTTTGTGAAGGCCAACGATATACATCTGGGGTTTCCGGTTTTGGAATTCTGAGCGTTCAGGTTTTTTTGCGTTCGATGTTCCGTGTTCGATGTAATGTGATTCGGGATTTTGTTCGTTCGATGTAATGATATATACCCATATTTTTTTAATGACTGTGGTCACTACTTGGCAATATAATGCAAATAAAATGGTGAGTAGTGATGGCTAAATAAAAAGTAGCAAGATTTTGTTTTTATGTATACTGCAGACAAACTACAGATATACTTGACAACATTGTTTATAGATTGTGTACAGATTAAATTACACTTTCATAATACATTTTATGCTTTCAAAAATCTCTTAAAAGTACAACTGCTGCATTTTTTGCATCAACTCATTTTTAAAGTATATAATTTGCCCGTTGTTGCAAACCTTATCAACCAAGACAATGAAATTTACAAACAGAAGTGGTGTAAATCACAGAACGAATAGTATGTGGTGGCATGAGGGACTGCAGAACCAAGGAATGAAAGTGGAGAGAAGTTGTTAAAAGCAGTCTCTACAGAGATTACAGGTCCTGAGGCCAAAGGTCAAGAGAGACAGGATGGATAATTTTTCTTCTACATCCATTGTTACATGGAAATAAAATATCTTATTATACATTATTGACAAATGGAGTCCATACTCCAAGGTAGACTATGTATATTAAAAAAATGCTTCTGCATAAACATGTAGACATCAACACTTGTAAAAATGCTTAACGTAGCCACTTAAATTAGATCCACGGACTGATTATATATTTTTTGTTTTTCTGATGGTAGTTAGTATACTTCTAACAGGCAAAAGCTATTTAGCTCTGATGATTTGCATCAGCAGTTCAGTATGTGTCATACAGATTAGGAATAAGTTACTCTCCACTAATAGGTTCACAGATGAATACTAGGCTAACTACAAGGTGATATCCAACCCCCAAACTACAAACCACAACAGTATAAACTATGTCCACAAGTATAATGTGGAACAGACTTGGACAGGAGTCATCTTATATTAAACAAAATAGTAAAGAAAAGCACTATCAAGCTGTACAATCAGGAATCTTTTATCCCATAACTGAAAATGGCTGTTGGGAAAAATCATAAATAAAAAGCCACCAAGCCAATGCAAAAGGGCAGCAAGGATGTACAGGTGGGAGCTGTGTTGCGGAAGACAGTGGCAGACATGCATACAACCACAGGAATCGTAACCACTCGTTCTCATCCTCCACCCCCCATCACACACACACAAAACTAGGTTTCACTGCACAGACCATGCTTTCCCAGTCCTTGGTCCCAAACAGTGATACTCTCTCTCTCTCTCTCTCTTCATTTCTTAAAGATCATGCCTCTTACCCCATTTCCAATCATAAATAAAAGCACACTTCAAGACTGTAGGAAAATGCAACTGCTAACTCTCTTGGTCATATAACTTAACCTCTTGAAACCCTTCATCCTTCTACATACTTTGTTCTGAGCTCTGTATTTGACTGTGATTCTTTCATAGGTTCATAGGTTGGTACTAGGCTATCGGCCCTAGGGCCTATACAAGTCTAGCCGTAACAATTCCCTGGCTATTTCTTCCCACACTATTTACTTCCCGGACCCCTGTCTAGCAGGGCGACTGACATGATCCCTGGGGTGAATTTCCTTTCTCCCATCCAATCATCAAAGTTCCTTTTGAAGATGGCCAACGAGGTGCTCTGCTTGACATGTATGGGCAGTCTATTCCAGAGTCTGGGGAGTCTCTGGGTCAGGAACCTATCCCTCCAGCATGTTTTGTTTATTGTGATGACAAGATTTAGATCCCTGGAGCGTGTGGCTCTGAGGGACTGGGATTTCTTTAAGTGTAGTATATCCCACAGCTCTGGGTTTGACATGGCCTTGTATGATCGCCTCGGAGTAAACGATATGCGACAGAGTATAGCTGGAGTTTTTTAAGGCGGTCAGCATAGGGCATCTGCTTTAGGCCTGTGATTCTTTTAGTGAGGTATTTCTGTGGCCTTTCCAGTTGTTGCAGATGTCTTGAGAGGTACATACCAAACGGGGCACTGTATTCTATAATGGGTCTAATGAGGGATGAGTACAGTGGGACAATGACTTATTTTTTTCTGGATGAAAAGCCCTTAGTGATGAGGTGTGCCACATAGAAGGATTTCCTGACTGTTGTGGCGATGTGGTTATAGAAGGTGAGACCACTGTCCACCTCTGTCCCTAAGTCTCTTATCACAACTTTCAGTGTTTAGTGTACTGCCACCTATGTGATAATTCATGGGTACATTTTTTTTCCCCAAAGGGGATAACTATACATTTCTAAGCATTGAGCTTGAGCCCATGGCTCTAGCACCAAGCATCTGTTTCTGTAAGGCCCTTTTGTAGAGTATCCACATCATCTGGGGATTCAATAATGGCTCCCAGTTTGCAGTCATCTGCGAATTTTGTTAGCCAGAGTCCCTTAGTGTTGGCCTGTACTTTAGAGAAGTAGATGCCAAACAAGAGAGGTCCCAGGACTGAACCCTGTCACTTGTCTGGAGCTGGATTTGGAGTCAGCTACTTTCAGGGGCGGCCCGTGCTATTGGACTTCCAGACTGCAGCCCCCTCAACTTAAAATAAAGAAATAAAAATTAAAAAAATTTTTTAAAAATCGTGGACTTTCGCACATGCGCACTAGTCCGGACTGCTGCTGAGACAGTCTGGAGCATGCGCAGATTGTCTCAGCAGCAGTCCTGACTGGGAAACATGAAGAATGGAGCTCCCAGAAGTCTATGCAGTTTTAAACTGCATAGACTGTCCTGGAACTTGCTGGGAAAACGCGTCGGGGTCGGAGTGCAACGTCAGCAGTATGGAATTTGCTGCAGTCTCGTCGATCTCGCGACGGGCAGAGTCTGGTGTGGATTGGTGGTTGCTGCAGTCTCATCGGGGGAAGATCTTGCGACGGGGATGTGCGCGGGTGGGTTTTCGTACAGGGAGTTGGATTTATGCTACAGGGAAAGATCTACTAGGGATTTGGATTTATGCTACAGGTAAGTGTGTGGATAGGGATTTGGATTTATGGTGTGTGTGGATAGGGATTTGGATTTTGGGAAAACGCATCAGGGTCGGACTGCAACGTCAGCAGTCTGGAATTTGCTGCAGTCTCGTCGGGCGAAGATCTCGCAACGGGGATATGTGCGGAGGGTTTTCGTACAGGGAGTTGGATTTATGCTACAGGGAAAGATCTACTAGGGATTTGGATTTATGCTACAGGTAAGTGTGTGGATAGGGATTTGGATTTATGGTGTGTGTGGATAGGGATTTGGATTTATGGTGTGTGTGTGTGTGTGTGTGTGTGTGTGTGTGTGTGTGTGTGTGAGGGAGAAAATGCCCCAGGTGCAATATACTGGTGGTTAGACTAATGGTGGTGTGGTAGGGAATACCTCAGGTTTGAACCCTGTACCTTGTATGCAGGTGTTAAAGAGGTGAATTCCCTACCCACCACCATTTGTAAAAAAAATTGCAGATTTTTGCCTCATATTTGATCTGATCTGTTCCTCATAATATCTGTGGTTTGTAAATGTTGCAATGCTTGATATTTGATGGTGCAGTGGTAGCACTGTTGCCTCACAGCTGCAGGTTCTCAGGTTTGATTCTTGGCTGGGGTGCCATCTTTGTGGGGTCTGTATCTTCTCCCTGTGTTTGTGTGGGTTTGCTTTTGTGTCCTCCCATGTTACAAAGACATGTCTGCATTATTTCTTCCTGGGCCTCTGCTGAAAATTGTTTTTTGTTCCAAGTCAGGCTGTCCTGATTAACAAATGTTAAATAAAATTGACAGGCATTTGAATTTCAGACTTCAGGTTTCTGAATGTTTAATTCCTTACATATTTGATGGTGCAGTGGCAGTATTGTTTCCTCACAGCTATAGGTTTTCTGGTTTGATTGTTGGCTGGGGTGCCTTCTGTGTGGAGTCTGCATCTTATCCCTGCATTTGTGTGGATTTGCTCTGGTGTCCTGCCATTTTACAAAGACATGTGTCTACAGTATTTCTCCCTGGACCTCTGCTGAAAACTGTTTTTGTTCCGTCAGAAGTAAAATTGACAGGCATTTGAATTTCAGACTTCATATTCTTCAGAAAATGCATAGTAAAACGATGTTTTATTCTAGCAATAAATATATAGTAACACAACCTTTTATTATAGCAAGTTTATGACTATTTGAAATTTGTCCTTATTTTTGGGACTGTATTACCCTGTTATTGGCTTTTCCAGGTTTTTTGTGCTAAGGTTGACAGCTATGGCAAGAATTGAATTCACTGAATATGTTTGAGGGCTGTATTCCCTCATTACTGGGTTTGTCCAGGTGTTTTGTGCTAAGAGGTTGACAGCTATGGTGAGAACTGAATTCATTAAATGATAGCCATTTAAGTTTCAGTCTTCCTCTCTTTCACAAAGCAACTGATTTGGTGTAGTGGTATGTTGCTCTGACTGTTTTGCACAGGGACCTTGGCAGTAAAATGTATGGTGGTAACACAGCATTTTTCTTTCACAAAGCAGGTGATTTGGCATAGTGGTATGTTGTTCTGACTCTTTTGCACAGTGACCTTGGGTAAAATGTATGGTGATAACACAGTATTTTATTCTAGCAGCTTTCCAAGGTTATACAAGCAATGTTTAATGTGTCCCTGGTTTTTGCCCTTTTGACCCACCCCAATAAATTTGGCTTTTTCCAGATTTCTTGTGCTGCGAAGTTGAGATGCAGTTGAGTACTGAGTAGATTTTACAAGGAGCTGAGAGACGCAGGGGAAGAGAAGTTTAGTGCTGATTATGCTAAGTCAGCCCGCATTGCTAACAGCACAACAGGTTGTGTACTTGCTTTTGATGCAGAAGGTTGTTGGTTCTACTCCCATAAGGGGTGAATGCTGCCGTACTGAAAGTTAAGATACTAACTATGAGCCTGTTATCAGTTTGCCATCCATTTCCTATTGCAATATTACTAGCTTATTTTTAATGTAATTTAGGCAATTTATTCCTCAGGGGCAACAGACACTTTATTTTTCGATGAAACCATGAGATATAAAGGTGATTGCTAGCAGCAACCTCTTCATTACAGATTTATTTAATGTGGAATTATTTAGATGACTTTTTTACTATTTCAGAGATTGTGCATATTTACTGATAATGCTGGACTGTAGAATTGTGCATATTTACTGATAATAGTGGACTGTAGAAGTTTGAGTAGACTTTTATGATGGAAATTTTCTGAATTGGGCAGTTTTGTCATTTGTGCATGCGTTTTGTTTCATTGTTTACTGGAAAAATGTTCAAAGCAATAGGAAGGTGTATCAAAGAGCACATGTATGTTTCATATGCAAGGGGCCTATGATTTGAAAACAGCCCAGAATTAATCTTTATCTGCCACGGGTAAAATGTATTTTCTTTGAATGTGGGTTTCAATGTTGTTTCAATGAATGAGAGTTTCAATGGTAGAGAAGTTTTAATGCCAAGTTTGTTTAGCAGATGTCTTAGTGTTTGTGTTGTAAAATGCAAAATAAAACTTTCAAATGAAGTTCAAATCATCATAGAAATAAATCAGAATGCACATTAGTGTTTATGGTAAATGGAGTGAAATAGCCAAGTAATGGATCATTGGAATGGCTGCAGGGGGAGACTCCATTCGACCATGGTTTTGTGAGGGGGAAGGGCGGCAAACTTAGGCAGCCCCAGCTGAACCATACCTCCCAACTGTCCAGATATTCAAAGAATGTATAGATTTTTTGCTTCTTATTTTTGGCTTGTTCCTCATAAAATTTATGTTTTTCTGGCAAATCATTTAGGAGTTAAGTCACTAAATAATGACACACTGAGTTTCAGACTTCATAACCTTCAGAGAAATGCATGCTAAAGTAAGACCTGTTCTATCAACTGTCTCAGTTTATACAAGAGCATTTTTAGTACTGTTTATATGTTCCCCAAATATATTTGGCCTTGTCCAGATTTATTGCAGTAACAGGTTGAGCGGTACATGCAAATAAATTGCTTTATAGTATTAGGCATAGCCAAACCTCTCAACTGTCCCTGATTTTGGCTCAAAATGTTGCTCTTCCCCTACTGATCCCTCTGCAAAATAGCAATTTTGGAAGAAAACATGGAGGGTTTATAATTAAGAAATAACTGTAATAATCAGATTACTTTTATTTCAGAAATGCATGTAGATTATTTTATTTTGTCAGCTGCTCAAGTTAGCAGTACTAATATTAAAGTATCCCTTCTTTGACAGGTTCCCAGCTGTATTGTGTTGCTATTTTATATTTTTACATCACATTTTTGGTCCATTTTTCATAAAATTGTGTTTTTTTGGCAAATTAGTGACAAATCATTGAAGACTGAAGTTAGAAAATAATGACAGACATTTGAGTTTCAGATTTCGTACCATTCAGAAAATTCATACTAATGCAAGACATCTATTATCTTTCTAAGTTTATAAGAGCAATATTTTAAAAATTGTCCTTAGTTTTGGGCCTTTGTCCCATTTCTTTGTATGGCTTTGTCCAGATTTCTTGCTCTGAGGTTGAGAGGTATGACAAATGTGTCAGGGCCATCACAAGTCAGCCAGAGACATTTCAAACTGTGACATACTTGTTGCACCCCACTCCCCCATGTAGTGACTCTGGATGTGTCAAAGCAAGGCAAGGAGTAGTTATGCAGTGTAAATGTGCAGAGTATCCCCCCATCCAAGGTAGACACAAGTACTAGAGTGGCTTTTCATCTGTCCTTGATTATTACAGAATGGTCTGGTTTTCTGTCATATTTTTTGTACCGTTGATTTATGCTTATTACTCAAAGTGCCTGTTGCTCTGTGTTTAAGTAGCAATACTTTAATGACCATTAGATAAGCTTGGCTGAGATTGCAAGACGCAAGTAAGCTTTAATAAGCATATTGTTAAAGAATTGCCAACATTGAAAGCCTTTCTGTTGCCATGTAGAGAATACTTAACTAGATAATGTATAAGCCTTGGGTATTGAAATGCATATGCCAGTATTTGTAATAAAGGACAGGATTACATTATTTTAAGAGTCTCATTACACTTGGAGACTTCCAGTCATCTCTGCAGGCTTTACCCGTAAACAGAATGCCAATCGTGTGGTCCATAACCTGTACAGTAATCCTTTTAGTGTGGGCCATAACCTGTACAATAATCCTTTTAAGCAATGTATCTTGAGCTTATTTCTTGTTTGCTTTTCATTTTTTACTTTGATGATGTTTTCCCCATGAAACAAGTAGATGTCAGGCAGCAGGTCTTTTTTTGGATAAGGAACATTTTTACAAGTGGGGGCATCAGAGATTTCTACTTTCAGCATGTCACTTGGTACTTTAATAAAGCTGAATATAAATTATAATTAGAACTGCAGTGCAAGAAGTGGTTTGAGTTGAGTGCTGCTTGTTTTTCTTATACTTGATTTTGACTGGCATTCCATTAATGTATTAAAAAAAAAGTAATTTATTTTTTCATGCCTCACAACCTTTTTTGTTTCCATCTAGATATTAAGCTGTCATGCAGCCAATGCATTGGAATATTTTTATTCTTCTACACTTCATTTTGTCTTGATTGGACTCTAATAATGACAGTTTGGCACCCAGAGCAATATATTTAGTTTTTGTGGTTTTGAGCATAGCTCCTCCCATTTCTAGTTGGCCACACCGCTTCCCATTGACCCCCACCCATTCAGCTGTCTCCTGCAGCCCCCCTTTGATTTCAAGTCACCAGCTGCCACTGGCTACTTTTACACTGTGGGTTCTGTCAGTAAGCCAGTTGGCAACCCATGTAAATTCCGATTTCTGCTCTGTATATAACTGTGTTGTGTCAGTCACTTGGTATATATTGTGTACCTATTGCGTTTACACTGGGGTAAAACTAAAATTGGCCCAATGGGATCAGAGCTCTACCTCAGTTAACAAAATCAAAATAAAATAAATGGAAATACCATGGGGTAGGTTTGGTATAATGGACATGATCCTCACTTTATAGACACAAGGTACAGGGTTTGATTCTAACCTCATATTACTGGTTAAGATTAAAATCACCCTTCAGGGCAGTCAGTCTAATATTCATCTGTAAACCTATTACTTGAGAACAGCTTGTCTGCCTTTGGTGCAGAAGACTGTGGGTTCTATTCCCACACAAGGTATATCAATTACTAAAACTGCATGCAGCATAAGGGGGAGGGTGGTGCTGCATGCCTGAGTATGCTGTCCTTCAGATAAGATGTTAAAGCAAAGCCCCAGCTGCTTGTGTTGGTGGCAACTCAGGTGGATGTAAAAACTCCCATGGCACCTACTGAAAATTTCCCCTAGCAGTATAAATACCACCTTGGCTCTCCACTAAAAGAGGCTACTATCCTAGTGGAAATAGCCCAATCAAACAAAGGATAAATAAATACAACATTCCTAATCTGTATTCCACATAGTGAACTGTATGCAGTAAATGGAGCTAGGAACATAACTCTCGCATGTTCCCAATTCTTCTTCATGATTTTGTTTTGTCCCTTGTGAAATTTCTGATTCTGTTACAAAACTATGATTATTAGACTCATTAAATAATGCCAGATACTAAGAGTTCCATCAATCTATCTAGTATAGTTGAATTGCATTTGTCTCCTACAGCAACAGCATGAAAAGTCGATACCACCAACAGCTTACTAGGCAAGTTAAGAAAGGAAGTAGATTGTCAGGCATTTCTTCTACATTGCATACAACCCCCCCCCCCCCCCACACACACACACTCCAAAGACAATTTAGAGAAACCAATGCATCTATCACATGTCTATGGGATGAGGAAGGAAAATGCAATACCCAGAGAAAACACAAGCAAATATAGGGAGGACATACAGACTTCAAAAAGAAGACACCCTAGCTGATAACCAAACCAGAGAAAGTACAGTTGTGTAAAATTTCACAACAACAATAGATGTCTCTCTTCACTGTTGCAGTATTTTTTACATAAGGGATATCCTTCCAAGGATAGCCCAAAGTCAGGTCAATAAAAAAACGTTATATCTTACAGGTGCCATACGTTCTGCGTATTCTCTTCACAAAGGGCATAAACGTGATGTACAGATGCAAGCACTCAGAACTGAAAAGCTCCAGGAGGAACAGTATACCATCAGGGACAAGAGAGAACATGTACATCCAGAAGGAAAAAAGGGGTCAGAAGGAAAAAGAATAAAGATACCTTGGCTAGGAAGGCAAAAGAAATACGGGGTAAGAAGCTAGAACAGAGGGGGAAGGAGGGAAGGACCAAATACTGCAACAGTGAAGAGAAGGACATCTACTATTATGGTAAGATTTTATACAAGTGCAAAAAAAAAGCTATTCCATCAGAATCGGAAAATTCAGACACCACTTTAGATACCTGGGAAAGAAAAAAAACAGAACATACCTGGGTCATGTGGGCCTGGTAATCAACAGCCTGAAAAAACAGGGTGGCAGCAGTATACACTTTCTTACCCAACCTTTCCATGGTCCGACTATCCTTGTCTGAAGGAAGGAGCTTGGCAAATGGCAACAACTTAGACGGTTTATCAGATGAAATGGAAACCACTGAAGGATTAGCAGAAGGGCATTTATATGAAAATTTACAATCCTCAGTCACCTTGTAGAACCTGTCAGGTTTCTTGGGGGATAGAGACTGAGAATCAGAAGGAAGCGAGGCAGCAGTAAAGTTATTCAAGAAGGGCTGCCAAAACAGATGGGACAGCAGCAGACTGCTTGGTACACTCCATTTGTAGAAGTTTATAATACCACTTTTGGATGTCAGAGACTTGCGAACAATACCACTTAAAGTCCATCATGCAAGCAACAGTATCCCCAAGAGATGACAACTCCAAAGGGGAATCTGGACTTAAACATCTTCCTCTGATCCATAGTCTAGAGGGGAAAGAATTTAAAAATAAGCAAGGGATTCCTCTTCAGAATCCAAGTCCTCACTCGAAGAATCCAATTCCCTAGGCCCCTTAACCAGGGAAGAAGACCAAGGAGGTGCAGAGACAAACCCCACCTTGAGGAAGCTTCAAGGCCATGACAGCAGTGAACAGATCTCGGGTAAAATCCTTCCATTCATGCTGGGGATCTTTAGATTCATCTGATTCTTTTGTTTCATGTGAAAGTAATCTGAATGCTTATTGTTTAATTGATACTACGGCAGTAGATTGTACAAGCAAGTTTATGCCACCATTTACACATGAGGGTTTAAAAAAGTTTTTTACTATGTTACAGTTTGAAATGGAAATGTTATTTAAAAACTTTAACTCTAAACAGAGTATAATTTGTCTAAGCAGGAAAGGCTATCTTTGTCTGATTTTGCTACACAAAGACAGCTTGTAATTAAACCTTCGGACAAGGGCAATAAAATAGTGATACTTCATTATACTCAATACTTAAAAATGTGTATGGATCTTTTGGGTGATGAAACAATATATAAAAAGGTTAATGTTAGTGTAATTGAACAAGCTAAAAATAATTACACATTACTGATTCGTAAGGGCCTTAGATTGGTTTATTGGTTAGAGAAAGATGTGAATAATAAATTGTTGGTTAAAGAAACAAGTCCGGCCTTTTTCTATTGTCTGCCTAAATTACACAAGAGTAGTATGAATCCACCAGGCCGTCCTGTAGTGTCTGCTAGTAACTATTTTTACATAATTTAGGAGTTATTTTGCATGGTGTATTATTAAAGGAAGTTATGTTACTTCCTTCATATATTAGAGACTCTTTTGATTTTTTAGAAAAAATTAGGCATATTAAGTGGACTAAAAATATGTATTGGATAACTTTGGATGTACGAAGTCTTTACACCAATATTAAACATCTATTTGGTTTAGAAGCTTTATTACACTGTATGGGGAATAGCCCTTTAACTCATTATGTGTTAGATTTAGTTCAATTCTGCTTAGAGAACAATTTTTTTCTATTTTGAAAATCAAATTTATCATCAAACACAAGGTACTGCCATGGGTGCTCCTTTTGCACCCATGTATGCAAATATATTTATGGGGTTGGTTGAAAAGGAATGTATCTATAGTAAAATATTTTTTAAAAAATATGTTAAATCATATTATAGATACATAGATGATTTAATTTTTTTATGTGCTGGTGGTAGGGACTTGGTATCCAACTTTGTAGAAGACATTCAGATAAATAGGTTTGGTATAAATTTTGATGGTTTACAAGTTGGCAATCGAGTCTCTTTCTTGGATATTAATTTGTTAGGAGTTATAGGTAAAAATATTAGCACTAGTATACATAGGAAATTTGGAGTAGTAAATAATTTTGTGATGGGAAATAGCTGTCATCCTAAACATACTTTGGAGTCTTTACCCTTTGGAGAATTTCTGAGAATCTCCAGACTCTGTAACGAAGACTGGATATTTAGAAAAGAATTAGAACTTACAAAACTGATGTTTAGAACTAGAAAATTTGATGAAAATATTATTAATAGAAGTGAGCAGAATATATTAAATGTTAGGTATAAAAATAAGAAAGTGCTAAATAGGAATAATGTTAGTAAGGATGATAAAGCAGATAATTTATTTTTTGTTTCTAAATATAATATATTAAGTGACAATATTAAATATTATATTTCTCATTTTTGGGAAGTTTTAAAGAATTAGATAAATTGACACTAAAGAAATTAATTTTTTCATATAAGAGAGGAAGAAGTATCAAGGACATGGTTGTGTATACTAAATTTCAAAGACCAGGGGTTCGGTTAAATCAGCAGATCCATATGAAGGGTACTAAGCCATGTGGCAAATGTATTGGATGATCATATATTGTGAATTCTTTTTTATATATAAATAATATTAGATTTGAATCAAATGGAGTATTTAATTGTTGTACAGAGGGAGTTAGTTATGCTATCAAATATACTTGCAATATGTTTTATATTGGGCAAACAAAGAGAATGTTTAAAACACACCTATTAGAACATTTGAGAGACATAAGGGTAAATAAAATGGAGCGCCCCTTGGCTCTTCATTTTAATAAATATCATGATGGAAGTACAGAAAACTTAAAAGCTACTATTTTAGAACAGGTAATTATGAAATATTTAGATGAACAAATGTGTAGATTAAAGCTTTTACGAAAATAAACAATGTTTATTTTGAAATTCGATACATTAACTCCAAAGGGTTTAAATGTAGAATGTTGCTGGAAATGTGTTATATGAATTTAATGGATGTCACTTTAAAATTTGTTTCTACAAATATTTTAATTGTTCAATTGATAATGGTTTAATTGATAATTGTTTTATTGATGGAGCTGGGACTATATAAAGTTTTAGATAATGCTATGCATTACTCCTTGAAGGCTTATTGTGGCCGAGGCGCTACAGAAATAAATTTGCTTATCTGGCTTTCGCTGTGTGGTTTTCTTATACTTTCTTACCCAACCTTTCCATGGTCCGACTATCCTTGTCTGAAGGAAGGAGCTTGGCAAATGGCAACAACTTAGACGGTTTATCAGATGAAATGGAAACCACTGAAGGATTAGCAGAAGGGCATTTATATGAAAATTACAATCCTCAGTCACCTTGTAGAACCTGTCAGGTTTCTTGGGGGATAGAGACTGAGAATCAGAAGGAAGCGAGGCAGCAGTAAAGTTATTCAAGAAGGGCTACCAAAACAGGTGGGACAGTAGCAGACTGCTTGGTACACTCCATTTGTAGAAGTTTATAATACCACCTTTGGATGTCAGAGACTTGTGAATAATACCACTTAAAGTCCATCATGCAAGCAACAGTATCCCCAAGAGATGACAACTCCAAAGGGGAATCTGGACTTAAACATCTTCCTCTGATCCATAGTCTAGAGGAGAAAGAATTTAAAAATAAGCAAGGGATTCCTCTTCAGAATCCAAGTCCTCACTCGAAGAATCCAATTCCCTAGGCCCCTTAAGCAGGGTAGAAGACCAAGGAGGTGCAGAGACAAACCCCACCTTGAGGAGGCTTCAAGGCTATGACAGCAGTGAACAGATCTTGTGTAAAATCCTTCCATTCATGCTGGGGATCTTTAGTAACAGGGGAAAGATGCTTAGTTTTCTGCTTTTTCTTGAGCAGGATGTCCGCTCTAAGTCCTCAGAGGTAAAGAAACTTGACATGTTGCCTCCATTGGAAGGCTTTCTACATGGCCCATCTCATAAGTAGGGGTATTTCATCCAGGAACAAGGTAGTTATAACATCCTTGTACTCCTCTCTTATCAGACCCATTACAGAGTACAATGTCCCCTTCGGCATGTACCTTGCCAAGCACATGCAGCAGTTGGAGAGACCACAAAGGTTCCTGACCAGGAAAAACCAGGGTCTCAAACACCTATTCTCAGTCTCGTACAGACTGCTCAGAGGTGACCTGTGTCTGGCATACAAGGCCATCTCAGACTCAGCCTTGATGGAGTTGCTGCATATCTGTAAGTCAAACTCCACTTGCACATTCCACACGCAAGGTCTCAACGTGGTCTGTGACATTAATAGATCTTGTTGGAGGGATAGATTTGTGTCCCAACTACTCCCCATCTGTGGAATAGACTTCCTCTCCATGTCAAGCAGATACCTCACTAGCCCTCTTTAAGAGGAACCTAGACAACTGGATTGGAAAAGTACAGTTGTGTACACTTACCATAAATGTAGATGTTCGAGTGTATCCTCTGTTGCAATCATCCCATTTGGGTTATCCCTGCCAAGATAGCCCTCAGCTGGCCTGAATACCACAGACTTGGTATCTCTGTGTTGGTTGCTGTTGCTTGAGGACTGATGTCAGGTCATCAGTGGTATAAAGGAAGGAAGCCAACGCCATTACATCAGTTTTTCTTGCCCTAACCTGTCAGGAGCCCCCAAAGTAGGAGGCCAGGTTCTGGTGGAAGAACTCCACCAGTGGAAAATAAACACCAATATGTCCCTTGTAAGGATAGGAGAACAACAAGGAAGAAGGGTAACACAACAGAAAAAAGGGGCATGGAGGGAGGGAAACCAGGACTGCAACAGTGAGTACACTTGAACATCTACATTTATGGTAAGTGTACACAACTGTACTATGTTCTTCGTGTTTCACTGTTGCAGTCATCACATTTGGGTAGATTCCCACAGCTGAGAAAATGGGTGGAGGCAGTCAAGGAAGCTAGGGTCTGGCTAGAATGCCCTGCAAGACTGCAGAGGATAATCCTGCCCTGGATGTGGAGAAAAGAGGCAGGTGGTAATGCTTGGTAAAAGTGTGAAGAGATGCCCAGGTGGCAGCTTCCAGGATGCCCCTGGTGGGGACACCTCTGAGGAAAGCTGCAGAGGTAGAGGCTGCTCTGGTGGAGTGTCTCCTGACCCCCTTGCGGGAGGCTTACCATGCTGTTTGTAGCAGAAATGAATGCAGTGTGCTATCCATTTGGAAATGGTTGCTTGGAGATGGCTTTGCCTTCTGCCCCTGTAACAAAGCTAACCAGCCATTGATCACATTTTCTGAAGGGTTTAGTCTTGTCCAGATAGTATATGAGCTGTCAGTGCACATCTAGAGAGTGCAGAATCCTTTCCCCTTTGTTTTGGGTATTAGGGAAGAAGGTGGGCAGATGGCTGGATTGGTTGAGAGCCACATTGGACACCACCATGGGCATGAAGGATGGGTTAGTTCTGAGGGATACACTGTCTGCATGGAACATGAAGAAGGGTTCCACAGCCATGAGTGCTTGCAGCTCAGAGAATCTTCTGGCTGATGTGATGGCCAAAAGTAAGGCTGTCTTCCAGGAAAGAAACGTTAGCTCTGCATAAGAAGCTGGTTCGAAAGGAGGCAGGGTGAGCTTTTCCAAGACAAAGCTAAGGTCCCAAGCTGGAGTAGGAGCCCTTCTGGGTGGTCTCACGTTGCTAGCCCCTCTGAAGAACTGTTTAATCAAAGGGTGTAAGAAAAGAGGCTGCTCAGTGGGAAAATGAGCAGAAATAACACAGGCATGAATTTTTATAGAGGAGAAAGAGAGACCACTGTGTAGTAGGTCAGCTAAGTAATCCAAGATGAGAGGGGATAGATGGCTGGGCCGTATTGGCCCCCTTAGCCTGGATCCAGGTGCAGAACCTTTTCCATTTATCTGCATAAGACTTTCTGGTGCTAGGGCGTATGGGCCTCATGGATACCATCCGGAACCTGTTTACTGAGGATGGCAGATTGGTCCGGGGTTATGGAATAGGCCAAGCTGCCAAACGGAGTGTCTGCAGTTGGGGGTGCATGAATTCCCCTTTCCTCTGGGTTAGGAGGTTTGGAATGTGAGGAAGATGCCATGGAGGCAGCGGGGACAGGCTGCGCAGAAGGGGTACCAGTGCTGTCAGGGCCAGTCTGGAGCTATGAGAATGGTCCTTGGTTTTTCCTCCCTTATTTTGAGCAGTACCTTGGGGATGAAAGGTAGGGCAGGAAAGGCATAGACCATGAGGCTGACCGAAAGGAAGGACAGGGCATACACTTTCCAAGCCATACAGTGATGCTCCCTGGTGCAGAATTTGCTGAGCTGATGATTGATGTGGGAGGCAAAGAGGTCGACCTTTGGGGTTCCCCATTTCTGAGTTATTAGGAGGAAGCTACTTCTGTTGAGCTGCCACTCATGTGGGTCCAAAAGCTTTCTGCTTAATTGGTCTGCCAGGGAGCTTAGAGAGCCTGGAAGGGATTGTGCTAACAGGTGTAGTTGCATGGAAGAGGCGGTCAGCCAAAGGGTCACGGCCAGCTTGCACAGACAGTAGGAGTGAGTCCCTTCCTGCTTGTTGATGTACCACATCACAGTGGTGTTGTCCGTTTGATCAGGAGAACTCTTGGAGAGAGAAGGGGTTTGAAAGCTATCAAAGCCTGATGCACAGCCATCATCTCTTTTTGACTGATGTGCGGGGGGATTTGCTGTGGGTTCCATTGGCCCTGTATGCACCTGCCATTCAGCTGTGCACCCCAAGCATAGTCTGATGTGTCTGTGGTGAGGGTCTGGGCAGCAGGGTGTGGGGAGAAGGGCAGTCCCTTGTTGTGGGAGCAGGCTGTTGCCCACCAAAGAAATTCCTTCCTCAGGCAAGGAATAATAGGAAGAAAAGTTTCTAGGTCTTGAGAGCGTTGACACCAATGGCTCTTTTGTTACCACTGAAGTTTCCTCATATGCAGTCTGGCATATGGAATGAGTATGCAAAGGCAATGGCCAGAGCCTGGGATTTTGTGAAAACTCTGGGAGCAGTAGATAAGCCAAAGGGAAGTGCAGATAACTGAAAGTGTTGAGATCCTGCCCTGAAACGGAGATATTTTCTGCATGATTCCCTGATGGGAATGTGGAGGTGGAACTCTTTAAGATCCAGGTTGGCTAGCCAAGTGTCCTTGGACAGCATGGGTAGCAGCTGCTGGAGGGTGAGCACTTTGAATTTTAGGATCACCAGGAAGGTGTTTAGAATGGATAGACAGAGGATGGGGCGCCAGGTGCCCTCTTTTCTGGGCACCAGAAAAAGTCTGGAGTAGAAGCCTTGGCCTATCTGTTCTGCAGGAATGTCCTGTCCTCTACTGCCCTCAAAGAGAGCAGGGAATGGATTTGTTTTTAAGCCTCTGCACACTGATTTGGTGGTAGAACTGGGAACCCTTTTGGGATTGGAAGGGTGTGTAAGGAGAATTTGTATCCCTGAGACACAATGTTCAGAACCCATTGGTCCTTGGTAATGGTGGCCCCGGTGCTTGAGTGAAAGGAGAGTTTTCCTCCTAGGGGTATGTGAAGGTGGGCAGAGGAGAGGTAGGGAGGAGATGAGTCACTGTGAGTTCTTACCATAAGGGGGTGGCTTAGAACTCTCTGGTTTTGAAGTGGCGGTAGTCCACTGCTTAGATCTCTGCATTCCCTGGGGCTGCTGTCTGGGGAGTCTGTTTCCACGGGGCCTAGGCTTTGCCTGTTTACTCGGAGCAGAAAGGACCAGTGCTTGGAGGGAAAATGCCTGTTGAACCTAGGGGGCTGGACCTGTAAGAAATCTTTTAACTGTTTGCATAGTTTTTGCTTTTTCTTCCATCTTTTTTAAGATCTCTTCTGCCTTAGTGCCAAATAAGTTATCTTTGTCAAAGGGTGCATCCAACAATTTAGATTTGACATGGTCTGGCAGCAGTTGTTCCTTAAGCCATGCATGTCTTCTAATGACAGATCCAGTGCCTGCTGCCCTGCAAGAAGCTTCTAGGGTGTCAAAACCACAGTGCAAAGTGTGTTTAGTTACTTGACTTGCAGAATGCATTAAGTCCTTTAAATCTTTAGATTCTGCCCATGCAGGAAAGGAGGACATTTTCTGTTTAAGGAGTTCCAAGTTATGTTTCTGATATTTAAGCATATGGAACTGACAACTTAGTGCCCTGATAGCAAGAGTAACTGAGGTGTATACTTTTTTACCCCATCTGACCAATGCTCAGCAATCCCTGTCTGAGGGGGTGGGATTCATAGCAGAGGTTGCTTTAATCCCTTTTGGCCCTTGAGAAATTACCTCAAGGTCAGCTATAGGATTTTTAAAAAGATATTTATGGGAGTCAGGGACTCTGTAGTACCTGTCTGGTTTTCTGAGAGCAGGAGGGAGGGAGTCTGGAGTCAAGCTGGATTTAAGGAAAACAACATCCACCACATCCAGGACTGGAGGGATGGCTAAGGGTCTGTGTTGCAGAAGATCTAGGAATTCCCTGAGTCTCTTTTCAGACAGAGTAGTCCTGACTCTCCCATTGGAAATGCTCCCTTAAGGTATGCAGGGTTTCCCCAAAGGAAAAAATCCTCTGGAGGAGAGGCTGAAGGAATGGATTCCTCTGCATCAGAATCCTCATAAGTGGAGAGGGGCTGCATGTCTTCATAGTCAGATGCATCAGATTCATCTGACTCTTGTTCGGACAAAACTACTGGAGACGGATCTCTTTTCCTTTTTGAGGGGGTGGATTGGCTTCCCCTAATCAGCATGATAAGGTCTTCTGCCATTTTAAGCATCTGAGACTGAGGCAAGGTAGCAAGCGCCTGAGAGTGGGTAATCGTTTTCTTGGGTGTGGTTCGAACCCTGGGCCTAAGAAACTCGGTTGTTTTCAAATGAATGGTAGTCATGAAAGAAGGCGTCGGTTTGTGTCAAAATTCGGTGGTGCGAAGGAGTTCCTTGAAAGCAAGTGCCTGCTCAGCGGCTCCGGACTCATCCAAGGTAGAGACGACCACAGGATCCTTAGAAGAAGAAGAGTTCTGTGGCATACCGGACTGTGAAAGGTTCTCGGTAGTGGCCTGTGAATCAACTGAAATGGGCATCAGGGGCTGTGAAAGCGCCTCACTGAGTACTGGAGGGCTGACTACTAGCTTAATGGAAGTATCATCGGAAGGTTTGGACTAGTGCAGTCTGTCTCTGTCTTTATCTTTATGCTTTTTCAAAGATCTGCAGTCAGATAGTTTACCGAAGCCATATCGGAATTCGAGGACTGTAAACGAAAATATCTGGCTACAATAAGGGCTAGACAACAGATAGTTCTGGCATTAAACAAAGCAAAGAAGTGACAACGGGGGACATCGTGGTCTGGGCCTAGACAAGTGATGCGGTAAGAGTGGAAGTCTTGGTGTGATATTTGCTTTCCACAGGCAAGGCAATTACTAACTTTTTCTAACATTGATTAGCCCAAGAAAAAGGATCCCCAACGGGGTACTTAGCTTTAGAAGACTTCAACTTCAATTCGGAAATGAAAACTCAGGTAGCGGCCGACCGGCACTCGTGCGAACTGCTTCGGGCTTCACAGCAAAAAAGACTGATGTAATGGCATCAGCTGCCTTCCTTTATACCACTGATGACCTGATGTCACTCCTCAAGCGAAAGCAACCGACACAGAAATACTAAGTCTCTGGTATTCAGGCTGGCTGAGAGCTACCCCGGCAGGGATAACCCAAATGTGATGAATGCAACAGTGAAACATGAAGAACATCAGAAAATATACCCCTGGGATCCCACCTGTGTCCCTGCTGGCAGGTGCTGACTTTGCGGGAACATGGGTGAAATTCTTGGACAGGCTTATAAGGGCCTCCGGGCCAACAGCCTAATATCGTCCTATGAACAAGATTCAGTTATGGTAATGGATATCTCCTCCCTGACTAAAATCTCAGCTGAGGTTCCCCCTCAAAGTCAGATGCAGATTCTGGAAAAGCCTCCAAGGACATCACAGAGCTCGGATCCATGCCAGTGTCCAATAGGGTCATGGCAGAGGAATTCCAGGAAAGCACCAGTTGGTCTTCCGGGCTTTCATTAGCTTCTATAGTGATGTATGGAAGAAAGAAGCTGGACAACATCTGGATTAGGCCTAATCTTTGTGGCCGCCTTCTTGGCAGATGGCTGGCCCTCAGGAAAAGAGGATTCTGCCATAGCACATATGAATAAGGGGCATAAATTACTATGTAGGGTCTCAGGCACAAATGCTTGACAGACAGAGTACTGCGTATGGTTGCAGGAAGCACCCAAGCAAAAGAGATACTGGTCGCGTCAGTCTTTATGGAAAATCTGCCTCCCACACTGACAGTTTCCTTCCTTGGATGACATGAACACAAATACCAGACAAAATTGAAAAAAGAGAGATAAAACCCCAACAGGGCACTTATCTGAAAGCAGCTTGGCAACTAGCACAGCAGAAAAACTTTCAGACCAATGCTCGATAATGGCGTTTGGACTGGAACAAAAAACTTCTGAGCATTTGCATCCGTCCTTTTGATATTTATCAGATATGTTAACTATTCTTCACCACAGATTTCCTCTTACTGACTATGCCACATCAGCATCTGAATCACTGCCAGTCAGTTCTGTAGTTTCTTTGAACAGTCAAGGATATGGTATTACTAATACATAATGAAGGGTGGGGATATCAGAGCAAAGACTTCAGCAACACCTTCTTATTTTATATTATTAAGCTACCACTGTCAGCAATGTAACTTACTCAACATCCATTTATGACTGCAGCCTAGGTAATCCCTCCTAGTTTAGTGTACTACACACGGGGTTGCAGATGTCAGGTCATAAAGGTGTGGCAGGCACAATTTTGCATTTTCAGTGTGTTATAGGAAAGGTGAGCTTTGCATCTAAGTACACCACTGGCAACTTCCCTTCACATTTTACAGGCTGGTTTACTTGTGTCCCATCTGCATACAAGACTGACTATCCACATGATGTAATGTTTGTTTTAGGCATAGTTACTTACAGTACATCAAAAAAAAAGTAAAAATAAGAGTCATAACAAACACATACATGCAGAAGAAATAGAGAACACAATACAACAGATAATTTGAGAAGGGAAACAGACAAATGCAAATTTAGTGTACATATTTGCTGCTTTGTTCCAGCAAGAGACACCAAACTGGATAAATCAGGGCATACATGTCAGAAACACCGATTCTGCTATGGCTGCATTATGCGGAAAGTTAAAATCCCTCATGTCCATAGTGTGGTATCTTTTTAAAACATAGGTCAACCAGTACATTAAAGTGATTACAGGTTCATAGGTTTTCACTAGGCTAATGACCACAAGGGCCTGTTAAAGCCCAGCGATGCATCCCAAATCTCTGAAAAGTTCTGGTACCCTTGATAAGTGTAAGCAGGGGCTTGGGAGATGAAACATTTACAGGGTGCCTGTGACCATTAGAGATACAGATGCAAAACCAGGGATGCATTTTCTGTTCCTCATCCAACTGTCTAAGTTACACTTGAACTGGGTTAGGGAGGAACTCTGCCTTACATGGCTGGGGAGCCTGTTCCAGGAAAGGGTAGTGTCTGGTATACATATCTGTCTGTCCAACAGGTGCTATGTATATCACAAGCAATGTTTAAGTCTTTAGAATGGGTAAAAATGACCATGGTAATGTCATTTTACGGATATGCAAGAGGTACTTCAGGGTGAGGTCTGACAATGCCTTGTATGCCAGGCACTGACGGAATACAGGGATAAGGTCTTTCAGGTGGTCTTCACAGGACATGTTACGCATGGTATTAATTTAGTGAGAAACCTCTGTGGACGTTT